>NW_026960608.1:310815-621631 GCF_021018805.1 Prinia subflava
GGTCCAGAAACTGTAACCGTCCCCCATTGTGTTGTAGTTTAAATATATGGGGGGTCCCCGGGGAGTGCCCCCCGGAGACCCCCGGGGGTCTTTGCAGTCGTGGGGTTCCCGCGCTGGCAGGCAAGGAGACTCAGATGCCGGTGGGGTGCTGATGAGGTGAGGGTTTATTCACTGAGGGAGAGGGGAAGGGGAGGGGGGAGGGGGAAAGGGGGGGAGAGGAGAGAGGAGCGTCCGGACGCCTCCAGGGGTCGAGGGGCAAGAGGGGCAGAGCCTTCTGCCTTGGCATTCTTATCACAGAGGTTCAAAGGGGCGCGGTAACATTCTCCAGCCAATGAGGTTACAGATACAGGATACTGCAGGGAGGATACAGACTTAGGACAAACCATACATTTTCCAAGGGTGAGCCAGAGCAAACCATTTCCATAAAATGCAATCCCACAAGTCACCCTTTTTTTCTTTAAAATGTGAGAAGAGAAATATGACATATGACAATTAACAATTTAAAAAATGAAACAGTAATTACAGTTTTGCAGCATGAAACCAAATACAATTGCAGTAAGGATTATGTTATACTGTGAACAGTTGATCTGACCTTGTAATTGCAGTAGACGGGTTATGTGAGTTTATATTGCAAGATTTGAAACAAGTTAACAAATTTGTTTGAGCCTTTCCAGCGCGACTGGCCTAATAGTGTCTAGTCTTTTCCAACTGGCTTTTCAGACCACCACAGCCCCCAGCTTAGGCTGAGGCGCTGACCTCTGCTCCCATTCCAGGGACAGGAAAACACGTGGAGTTCCCCGGGCTCCACACACGGCTTCAGATTCTCCAGGTGGCCTGCTGCAGTTCCCCCATTGGGGCCGGGCAGGGGCAGTGAGGAATTTAAATCAACTCAAGCTGCCATTTATCTGTCACGGAATTCCCGTAAGGCTTGAACAGCAAGTCACCGACACTCACGGATCTGAGCCAAACCACTCCTTTCACTTTCCAACTGGTTCAACCGAAAGGAAAAGACCCCCAGTTTTAGGTCATCAAAAGAAAAACAAAAGAAAAAAACTACAAAAACCGTCAAATACTTTCTCAGACACCAATTTAGGTTATCAATCACCCTCAGAACTAACTGAGGACAGCATAAACCCAAAAGCGTTACAGATTCAATAGTCTACACTACTGAATCGCGCCTTACAAGAAGACAATCCAAAAACTGCTTCCCTTGGATCCACACTTGTGACCTGAAAAGGCCTCTGCTTTCTAAAACAGAAAACAGGGGAATCTGCAATATTTACACACACAAAACTAGAAAGGCATAATTGTAAAACTACTTCATGGGGATGGGAAGGAAATGGAGGGATTTGGGACACCCTGCTGTTTGGCCAGAACAGCTAGGGACAGGGGCAGAAAAACAGGGAAAGGGAATCAAAGTAGCATTAACAATTATACAAGGCTGCAAAACTGGTATTACAAATTCACTTTAGCTTTGGGGTTTGGTTTCTTAGCGTTTACCTTGTGGGACTTGGAAAGCGGAAGATGGGACTGAGAGCACGTGGCCATGGTGGCCATGCGGTCACAGCGCAGCACGTGGTGTTAGCTGTGCCGTGCCGGGTTTAGCAGGAAAGGGTTAACTCTCGGGGGTTTGTTAAGGGAAAGGGGGTTAGGGAGAAGGAGCAGCGAGGGGAGGAGGGGGTAAGGGTAAGGAAGGAGGTTACACAATTTACAAAACCGAGTTTTGGAAGGTGCGGGGCTTGGGCACAACTGAAGACTGCTTTTTCCTTCTCTGATGGCCGTCTGGCTGAGTTCCTTTCGCTGCTGTCCAGGGCTGCTTGTCCGCGTGGCTTCTCCCGGTGCTGGGGCCCGCGCGCGCTGCGGCGGGGCTGGGGCCACGTGTTGGCTCGCTCCGGGACTGCCCCGCGCCGCGGCCGCGCCGGGCCGGGGCCGCTCCTCTGCCGGGGCCGTGCCGGGCCGGGGCCACTTCACCGCCGGTTCGCCGCCCGCGCCGCGGCTGCCGCGGGCCGGAGGATGCCGCGCTGCTGCCGCGCGGCCTGCGCCGCCGAGCCGAGGCGGGCCGGGGCCGCGCCGCAGCCACGCGCCGCTGCAGCGGTCCCGCCGCGCCGGGGCTCACGCCGGAGCCTCGCCGTGGCGGAGCCGCGCCGCCCGGGCCGCGCCGTCCGGCGGGGCTGCGCAGCCCGCGCAGCGCCGAGGCGGGCCGGGGCCCCAAGGAGCTGGGACCCGGGCCCGCGCCGGGCTGGTCGGCGGTGGTGGGACGGCCGCGTGGTGGCTCACGAGGTCTCTGCGCGGTGGGGGAGGGGCCGCCCCGGGCCGCGATGGCCCAGAACGGCCGCTCCACCGGAGACGGCACAGAAACGGAGTTACCATGGTCCATCTTATCTCAGGGTCGCTGATGCTGTTGCCCGACGTTGGTGCGTCATCTGTTGTAGTTTAAATATATGGGGGGTCCCCGGGGAGTGCCCCCCGGAGACCCCCGGGGGTCTTTGCGGTCGTGGGGTTCCCGCGCTGGCAGGCAAGGAGACTCAGATGCCGGTGGGGTGCTGATGAGGTGAGGGTTTATTCACTGAGGGAGAGGGGAAGGGGAGGGGGGAGGGGGAAAGGGGGGGAGAGGAGAGAGGAGCGTCCGGACGCCTCCAGGGGTCGAGGGGCAAGAGGGGCAGAGCCTTCTGCCTTGGCATTCTTATCACAGAGGTTCAAAGGGGCGCGGTAACATTCTCCAGCCAATGAGGTTACAGATACAGGATACTGCAGGGAGGATACAGACTTAGGACAAACCATACATTTTCCAAGGGTGAGCCAGAGCAAACCATTTCCATAAAATGCAATCCCACACCATTGTTTCATGCACAGGTCCCTGAGGAGGGCGTCTTGGTCCAGTGGGTGCAGCTGCAGGGAGAAGCTTGGATCTCTCCTGTGCGGTGGTCCAGGGTCCATGGGGGTCTCAGCCTCTGACAGTCGTGAGGCAGATGAGGGATTTTCGGACCGACTCTTACAACACCTTAACTTTTCAGAAGTAGAAGCCTGGATATGTCTGTATCTTCCAGCCATAGTTCCTTACCTGCTTTACCTTGCTGCATGCTGAAGCACTTTGATCTATTCTGCAGCACAATATAGGATCCAAGTGCCAACACAGCAAGAGATATATTAAGAAACAGCTAATTCTGTCTTGAGTTTAGCACTTCACAATTTTATATCCTATCTTGCATGATAAATCATAAGTGATGGACCTGGGAATGAACAATGAGAACATTCCCCTTGTGACATTAATGGTAAACAGGGATTTAAATTCCACTTCGTATCCACAGCCCTTGCTTTTCTTCATCACACCACTTCCCCCTAAGTAGTTTACAAACAACTTAGTTTCAATATCTGGAGACAAAATATGTTATGCAACATACAACTTCTCACAATGGTTTATATTTTGCAAATTTGTTATTTTGACTTTGCAATGGCAAATAAAAGCTCTATTCCTAGCAGGACATGACAGTGTTCTGCTTATTTAATTTCTAGAAATGGAATTGAAACATGCTAGAGTCAAAGATGAGTTATATGAGGCATACAGCATCAAAAGGGGCCTATCAAATACCTCTCTGAAGAACTTTTAGATAGAGATAACAAAAGAGAGCCAGAAAATCAATTTACTTTATACTAAAATGTTATTTTCAGTATTATATTGAGAGCACCATTCTGCAGTTCTCCATCGGGTAGAAAGGACAGACTCTTGAAAAACTATAGACTGAAAAAAGCTTTTCAGTGTGAAAAAATTCCAAGTTTCTCAGATGGTTATCCACCATCTCCAGGCTGCATAAGACTTTCCCAGTTATTTCCTCGGGTTTTCTGCTTGGTAAACCTTTCAAACTGAGAACTGCAAAATAGCTTCGAAGTTATAAGTCATAAAATGGAATTATCTTCAGCACAAGCACTCAGAACATGATGTGTTCCTGGGCATTTACTTTTAAGAAAACACTTAGTTGATGTATCAGAGAACTTAGAAGGACAAAGATCCAAAAGTTCACAATTTGGGAAAAAATTTAATCAGCATTTGGATCCCTGTTTTACTGGGCCTGCTCACTGAAATGAGAAATGAAAAAGAAAAGCAAGAGCAAAAGCAGAAATATAGCACTTTCCCTACCTCCAGAGAAAGCACTGGGAGCAGAGTAAAAGGCAGTGAGTGGTTCCTTTGATTCAGGAAGCTGTCAGATCCAATCAGCCACCAAAATGTGCATGCTGTCAGTCCAAACCATGGCAAAATCTCTAAGGCTTTGATTTTTATTTTAGACTCAACATGTAGATTGTATCTGAAAAGATTCTCAACTCCTAGCCAATCTTTCAGTGGAAATTGATAAGAAAGGAACTGATTTGTGATTGCGCTTTGAAACTGCCATGCACTTGCATTTTATTTCTTTGTTTTTGACATGGAAGCAGGTGAAACCTCGTGGTTTTACCTGGATTTTATTCAGAGGTTCTGTGGGTTTTGAACCTGAAAGAAATGCAGACCAGCAGTTGCATAAGTTTTGTGAGAAGACTTAAACCACTGGAAATATAACACGACTGTTACATAACATGTTCTATTATGTGGAATTTTCTGGTACTTCAAATTTATAGTTTCCCTAAAAACAAGAATTTGTTAATATTCAAATAACTTTGAAATAATTGTGATTTGTGATAAGCCAAGATATATGCCTAGTTTTCCTTCCACAGAAATCTAGCGTCTGGAAAGGACAAAAGCACAGTATAATGGAATTAAAAATATCACATACTAGTGAAAGAAATATGTTTATAGAATATATCTATTCTGTCTACTTAAATAAAATGTGCTGATTGCCTTTTAATAAGAAAGCAGCAACAGACTGCCATCTATACTTTCCTTTAATGATGTATGTTATACATTAGGAACTTTTAAACCATAGCATAAAGTAAGAGACTTCAACCTTTGCTGGTTCATTAGTTTCTCTGAGTGTTTAGGATTCAGCAAGGATGTTCCGTCTCTGTGTTCTAAAATAGAGACTCAGCTGCAGCTGGGATCCCCCAGGCTGGGGCAGGGTGGGAGCAGGAGCCTCTTGTGGATGCTCCCAGGCCCAGGTCTCAGTTTTGTGTTGTTAGCAAGTAAGGATCTGTTGAGAACTGAGTGTTTCTGAGACAGTCTCCAGCTGCAGGTGCCTTTGCCTGGAACTGCCCAGCTCCACAGGATTCTCGTTCACTTGGCTATCTCAGTACTTGCAGATAATGGTGTGGCACCAAGTCATGCACTGATACACAGAACTGGCAAAGGTTTTGTACAGGCTGCCTACATAATGCTATCTATCTAGCCTATGAAAAAGACTCAGTAGCTAACCTGAAATTAAAATTTGTAACCTTATTATAGATGTTTTCCTCATTTCTTCTGTAATAATTTAAGCAAATTGTTTTGTAACTGTACTTTCTAAAGCTTATATGTTTGTCTGTTTCTGCATTTGTTCACAAAAGTTAGTTGCTCATAATGAATCATTTTCAGTGATTGGCATAAATAAATTAGCTTTTTCTCCAAGACAGTTCTGATCAGTAGGTTTAATTAGTACCTGTGTTGATTGCAAAGATTTACTTTGATGCTGTGTACCTGCTCTCCCATGCAATGACAGCGGCTTTAGTCATGAAAATCTTAGCAGAAACCATCCTGTAAAAAGCAGTATCACAAGGAAACAAAAAACTTAAGTGACCTTTCTCGATTTCAGCTAAAATCAACAATTTCCTAATGTGGCTAGCATCAATATATAATCCCCCTTCACTGAAGTTAATTTCGCTTTGATGTTAAACATCACTTGCTTGATTAGCTTTTAAGTAACAGTACCAGCAACCATGATCACCTATCACTGCTTTGTCTTTTTTTTCATCTAAATTAGACACTTCTGATTTTTATTTTATAAATAGCTTTGTTGCAATCCTGTCTGTTGCTAAGCCAGAAACTAGAAAGATCGCTACCTCATCAATAAAAATAGAAACAGCATAGCTGTTCAAATGTCTCAACAACTATTGGTGGGACGGCCATCATTGCAAAAAGGCGCTGAAGTAAGAGTCTCAAAATAACTGAAATAAGTTGAAAAATATTTGTTTTATTCATCCTGATCATTCTATTAGAAAATGGTAAAGCTGCATAAAAAGGGAACACATTGCTGAGAAGAAAATATATCAGTCAATATTTGTAAGAAATATGTAGGAAAAATATTATTTTAAATAGCAGGGAAAAAAGAAAAAAGTAAACACAAAAGTAGGCCTTTAGAAGAAAAACGGTTTTCTATCCCCAGGAGGATTAATAATTGACATGCAGCAGCTTCTGAGGCAGCCACTAAGCAGATGGAGATATGATTATTCCCTGTCATGTTTACTAATGGAAAGTTCCCAGTATAAACATTAATATAGTAAGAATTGTTTTATGCTCTTGAAATTTTTACATGAATAAATATTTTTTGCAGCTTGGCTAAAGGGATATAATTCTTTGGCCTTTAATTCATTTCATACTTTTAAAGCATAGTTTTTTCATTTCCCACAGAGTAGCACACTGAAAGCACAGAGCCTGTTGCCTCTTGTCTGAGAACACTGTGCTGTCTCACTGCCTCTCTGAAAAAACACATTGTATGAAGATTTCCTGACACTTCTTGCCCATTATAAGAGCAGGATTTAATATAATATCCTTGATTTGAGGGGGCTCAACACTTGTACTAAATATATGTCTATATTTTTATAGTATTGAAATTTTGCATTTCATCTTGTACACTAGACTTTTCTGTGTTGATCTATAAAGAGGTTGTGCTGGTTTGAAAGCAAAACCAGTGAGACTCCAAGTCAGAAATACAATTTAGTAGAAAGAGAACAAACAACAAGAAAGATAAAATAAAAAGAAAATAAGACAAATGCAATAGTACAAAGGACCACTAACAGAGTCAAAATGCAAACCTGACACCCTGTTGGTCAGGGTGTTGGAAGCAGCCTCAAGTAAGTCCTCTCGGAGTGACATTTGTGGCTCCATTGAAGTAGAGATGATCCTCAAGAAGTCCAGTCATCCTCTGGGAATCCAGTGGAAACAGGCAATCTCGGTGTTTGGGATTGCTGGTTTTATCCTGGTGGAAAGGCTTTGGCTCCTCCCACTGAGTGGAGCATCTCACAGTGGAATGAAGTAATGTTATCAGTCATGTGAGAGGCCTTAAATGGCCCATTCACAGGTGATATCCCTCTGAGGAGGATGGGCAGAGGAAGAGATAAGAAGGCACTGCCATATCTGGTGTTATCAGGTGTCCCATTAACAGAAGGCATCTGCCTTCTTTCCACCCCTAGAGTTACAAGAGATAAGGAACAATATCTCCCAACCGGTTTCAACAGATGAAAATAGAATACACATTTTTGGTTACATTTCTCAACCCAGGACAGAGGTAAATATTATTCCTCAGTTGTTTCCTAATATATACTGTTATTAGTATTTTATTTCTGTTATACTATATTTCTACTGAAAAATGTGTTCTAAAAGCACAGAACATATTGCTTATAGCTTTCAGGCTTGTCATGGGTTAGCACTGGCCAGATGTTAATGCACCCATGAGTGTATGTTTTTCCTAATGAGCTACTGTGAGATGTGGTCAAGAATAGAGCAGAACAGGCCTAAAACTTGAAAACAGAGAACAAAACTTTATTAAATTACATAGGAACAGAAATAGAAAGGAAAACTCTAAACACACACACAAAACAGAAATGAAACATTCCCAGAACATTTCTTCTCCTCCCCCCAATTTCCACCCCCTACATGTTACCCTCTATAGACCAAAACCTTGGGTTTTAAATCAAACAATCACCACTCAAAAAAACTAATCTTCAATTCAGCAAGGGAGAGAGGAGTCTCTCTCGCACCATAGACTGCACCCCAGAAAACACGGGTCCACCCCTTATGGGTTTCCATGTCACCCATGGCACCACCCGGAGAAGTCTGCCAGGGTGACACTCTCCTTTCCATGTCCAGTGCTGTCACCACTGTCCATGGGCTAAAGCTGCTATAGGGCTCTTTTAAGGATGCTTGCATGCCGAGCTGTCCCTATTTTTCCCCTGGGGCCGAGGGTTCTAAGAGCAAGTCTCCCCTGAGGGCAGAGGGCACTACCACACCCTCTCCCTCTCTTCTCTGTTCGCTCCATTCTTAAAGTGCCAGTCACTGTAGCAAAAGCAGAGGCAGCCGCATGCACCCAAATGCAGTTTATGTTCAAAAGAGACTTGAGTTCAGTCTATAGCTAACATTATGCAAGAAAAGTCCAGCTCAGAAAGCCATTCCTCTCATTCTTTGCCCATCCAGGATTCTTTTCATCTTCTAACTTTATCATCTCGGTCCCAGGCTGTTTCCCTTACTCTTCTGAAACCACTAGCCATGAGAATCAATGTCTAGGAAAAAGTTTCTTTCTGCCAAGAAAGGGTTAACAGTTTCTGGCTCTCGGCAGGGCTGCGGGCTCAGGCACTCCCAGGCTCGGCAACTCTCACATGCAGCTGGGCACCTTCTCCTGGGGGGGGACACGACGACAGAAGGCACCTCCACAGTTTTCCACCCCTCCATCCCAGATGAGGCCAGCTCAGCTCCAGTCCTGTCCACTCTCTTCCCCTCCCCGGGGCCCCAGCCTGGCCGCTTGGTTCCCCTCAGCCCGGCCACGTGGCTCCCCTCCCCCACTCAGTCTAAAGCTGAGCAGTGGAGGAGGTGAAGATGTTTCCCTGCTGAAACCAGAACCCAAAAAGAGGAAGTCCCTCTGGGAGTCCTTGCTTTTAACCCCTTGTGTCCTCAGAGGCGTATCCAACCCCTCAGTGACCACTAAAAATGCCAACATTCAAACCTGACCAGATTGGTTTGACCACAGCCTCTTGAAAAAAACTCACTTCCCCTCAAACCAGGACAAGGCTGCTTTGGTGAAAACCCATGCTTCCAGGGGAAGCTAGAATTTTTGCAAAATTTTTATCTCTTAGACATCCTCTTTCCTCATATGTGTATATTGACCAAAAACCCTTAGAAATATTCTTCTTTTCATTAGTTAAAATCAGTTCAGAAAGTTTTTGATTATTTGTAAAATTAATATGGATCCTACTAAATGGGATACCTTTTTATGTCTCCCCCTGAAAAAAACCACATGGAGCATGTTTCAAAACTCTAGCTCAAATACCCTAATAGAAAAAAGAATGATCTAGCTCTCTAGAAAGAGAGGTCTTATAAATTTATGGATAACAGCCTCTACTTAGTCTCCAAGTCTCAGATGTATAAACACAAACCATAAGCCTTTAGTGTATAATCTTATTCTTTTCCTTCTACTGCCAATAGTGCTGATAAAAAAAACAGTCTCTGTTCTCTCAGCCTTCCTTATACATCAATTCTTCCGACAATGATCAGGGTTTCTAAAATACTTCCTAATCTGTGGATTGTTGTCAGGGGTTGGCACTGGCCAGATGCTAATGCACCTATGAATATATGTTTTTCCTAACAACTGCTGTGGGATGTGATCAAGAACAGAGCAGAGCAGGCCTAAAACTTGAAAATAGAAAAAAAAAAAAACCCTTAAACGCACAAGAACAGAAATTAAAACCTCCCAGAACATTTTCTTCTCCTCCCCCAATTTCCACCCCTTACACGTTACCCTCCATAAACCAAAACCCCGGGTTCTCAGTCAAAACAATCACTACTCAGACAAAACTAATCTTCAGTTCAGCAAGGGAGAGAGAAGTCTCGCACTATAGACTGCCCCTCAGAAAAACACAGGTCTACTCCTTCTTTTTCCATGTCATCCATGGCACCACCCGCAGAAGTCTGCTATGGTGACACTCTCTTTTCTATGTCTAGTGCTCTCACCACTGTCTATAGGCCAAAGCTGCATATAGGGCTCTTTTAAGGATGCTTGCATGCCGGGCTCTCCTCATCTTTCTCCTAGGGCTGAGGGTTCTAAGAACAGAGATCTTCCCTGAAGGCAGAGGGTGCTAGTACACCCTCCTCTTCTCTGTTTGCTCTACTCTTACAGTGCCAGTCACTGCAACAAAGTTGAGCCGACTGCATCTACTTAAATACAGTTTATGTTCAAAGGGACTCAAGTTCAGTCTATGACTAAGATTATGCAAGAAAAGTCTAGCCTAAAAAAGCTACTCTTCTTCATCACTGCCTATCTGAGATTCTTTTCATCTTCTTTTGTCATCTCAGTCCCAGGCTGTCTCTCTTCTCACAAACTCCTAGCCACGAGAATCAATGTCTAGAAAATGTTTTCTTCTGCCAAGAAAGAGTTAAAAATCTCTCTGGCTCCAGGCAGGGTCGCAGGCTCGGCATATCCCTACGCAGCCAGGAACTTTTTCTCTCCCCCCCCACCCCCGCTCTTTCTTAGCTGCCGGCTGCTGCCAAAATCAATTCCGAAGCTCTGAAGCGGCAGTCTCTCTCCTGAGGGGGGGTGGGGGGGGGAACGAAGATGGAGGGCATCTCCACAGTCCTCTACCTTTCCATCTTGAAGAGGCTCTGCATGGCTTCTCCCCTCCCCCACCCAGCCCCACGAGCTGGGGAGAAGGGGAGAGATGTGTGCTCACCTCGCAACCGGAACCCAAAGAGGGTCAATCCCTCTGAAGTCCTTGCTTTTAACTCCTTGTGTTCTCAGAAGCGTGTCCAACTTCACAGTAGCTACTCCAAGTGCCAGCATAAAACCTGACCACTGATTGGTTTGCCCACAACTTCCTGGAAAACTCACTTCCCCCTCAAACCAAGACAATTGTAAAGTTAAAAAATAACCAAGCATGGTGTGCAAGGGCAAGTTGCACTGTCTCCCATAAGAACACAAGATTACCTCTTTTCCTTGGTGGTATCCATCTGGTCAAATATCTTGTGGCCACTACAAGATGAGCAGGAAGGAGAGACCCAGCCCTTTCCCCTGGGACAACCACAGCCTCCCAGTCTCTAGCAACTCTACTGTGATAATCTCACATGCTTGAGATGTCACTGGGACAAATACTCATCTTTATTTTTTCCATTTGGCAAAAGACGTTACTTCCTTTAAACTCTCTTTGAAGCACAATTTCTTACTCATTGGATCAACCTCGACTCTCTCTTCTGTATTATTTCTGATTGGACCCTCAGGAGAAGACACATCATTGTTTTCTGGGCTATGAGGAGATAGCATGCAAATAGCTCTAGCATTTTAGTAAAATAGCATGTGCAGTGTGTACTTCTGTTAAACTATGTTCTCTTGTACGGCTTAAGGTTTTGAACAACTGAGTTCCAAAGCATGAGTATTCTGAAGACAGGATTGTTAAGTTTATTGTCTGAAAAAGAAAGAGACTCAGATTAAGCCATTAATAATTTATAGGCTTACAAATGTCAGAATATAGATTAGGGCAAGATTTTTCTTCCCTCCTTGCATCTAAGAAAGCATTGTTTCATTCAGTAAGGGGCCATTACTCTGGTACTGATTCAACAGTTTCTTTCCCCTTTCTTTCACTCTTCAGCCCAGTGTTCCCAAAATATACACTGGTGGGGGAAGTTCATAGCCTGGACGTTCAGTGTTTCATGTTTGGCCAAAACAAAGTTAGGCTGTTACAGTGAAAAGTCAAGATAATTTGCTTTTTAATGATCTAACTTAATTGGACAGGGCTTCAGACAGGAACCAACTTCAAAGCTGGTTTAGAAAAGTAATCTCAGCAAAACAGTGCTGTTGACATATTTTTGCTTTCAAATACTTTTCCTGAATGTAATAATGATGATTTGAAAGTTTATAGGGATTTGCTGTAATTACTGACTGAAAGCATGGAAATAATGGTGAACCTGTGACCATAGGAAAGTCAGGTTGGCCTCCAGTAATGGCTAACTATATTGCAAAATCAGAAAAATATGGGCAAACAAATATTCAATTTCAATTTTATGCATTTAACTGCCTTCAATTTTTCATAGTGTGGTTGCATTAAATTAGTAAGTTATGTACATGGTGCTTGGCTACTATTGAGGTGAATGTGTACCTGAAAGACAAATTCTGTGGATGGAAATAATCCTTCTTAATAGATCAAACTTTTTGATTTTTTTTGTTTGAATTTCAGATGTTGAACTCATGACAAATTCAAATAACCTTTTTATTTTTTTCAGCTCTGAGTTAGGTTTCCATTGGTTTGGTTCTTTCTGCTGAAGAAGGAAATAAAAAAATGGGATGAAAAAATATCAGACACTTGTGAACCAAGGAATTTTCAATTTTTACCTTTCCTCCACATTTTTTTTCTTTTAATAAAGTATTTTCCTGGTTTTAAATAGCTATATATGTGTGTATATATATATATACACACACACACACACACACACACACACACATATATATATAAAATCTGGGACTGTAGCATGATTTCTTTAAATGATTCAAATAAAAACATTTTATTATTTTCTTCATTCTTCATTGCTGCTTAGTGCTGGCTTGGACTCCTACTTAGACCTTCCCTTCTACTTCTGGCAATATGCACAGAACATGTGGTATTTTCTCACATTAAAGGCTGGGTGGGAAAACTGTCAGCCCTAATTTTTTTGGCAGTTTTTTAGGGAAGAAAAGGCACTGATAAAACCTCTTTTACTAAGTCCCGAGTCAGTATTTGTTCTGCTGTAGGTACATCTTCAGGAAGAAAATTTTATTTCTTTGATTTCCCTCTGAACTAGAGCATTGTTTGTGATATAATATCCACTGTCCACTGTATTACCTTTCCCATGTGTAAAATTCTTGCAGAGTGATAATCCCTTTCATTTCCTGCTTTTTAATGAATGGATTTTGTATAATGGTTCATTAGTGTAATCGTTGTTGATTTTTACTTTTCTTTTCATTATTTCCCCAACAAAACTTTTGCCACAGCTACTTTGTTAGCAAAACAGAGTAAATTAATCTCAGCATCTGGGAAAACTGTTTCTAGGTGAGCATAAATAAGGTGTATGGCACTCCTTACGATGGAGTCCGTGCTCATGCTCACGCACAAACCAAGTTCAGCATGTCTGAGGATACATTTAGGGGGTATTTGGCTGACATCTAGAGACATCAAGCTCTTTATTTTTACAAGACAACTCTTTGACAAGTCAGTCAGTTCACTTTAGTAGTGTTCTCTGATAGAAATGGACTGAGAATAGGAGAGCTCTGTTTTGCCACTAGAAAGTTTCAGTAACTACCAGTTTAAATGAGAGCTGAAATAGCAGTCTGAAGTACTCCAATGCTAATAACCTCAGTTACTCATTCCTTCCTAATTGATAGCTTTAGAAATAGCTTGAAGACTAGAAATAATTTGAGCATCACGCAAGTACCATAAAGAAGCACTCTGTCCCCTCAAGGCTTGTTACAATTTTCCCACTTGTTTTTGATTTACATATCAGTCACAGAAATGCTGGTGTTGATCTCCTGAGCAACTTCTATGCAACTTCAGAAGAGTAAAAAAAGAATGGTAGGGCAGAAATAAAGGCAGACACTTCAAAGCCTGAATGTGAATAGCTGGGAGACCAATAAGATGAGAATGTATAATAATCACTTTATGTTAAGAGACGCTTAAGCTTCTGTGACATATTTATTGTGCAGTTTGAATCTCTATAATGAGCCTCTGATGGAGATGTCAAACCAACAGCAGAAGCTCTATTAGAAGTTGTGGCTGTTTACTCTCTGTTGATAAAGGCCAGTCACAAATACCATGAATTTTACATTGTTGCTTGTGGGCCTGACATTGGTCTGAATTTAGGCTTCAGGCTCTGAGTGTCTGTGTGAAAGGCAGGCAAGAAACTTTCTCATGTTAGCCTGAGAAATCTAAAGAAGGAATTCAAACAAACCTTGGGAAGTGAGAAACCATCCGCAGGTGGTGTTTTTTCCAACATGTTTACTGGAAAGAAATGTTTACAAAAGGGTGTAGACACTGAATAACCAATCATGTTCTTTGTACCGAACTACTCTATAAAAGTAGAATTTAGAAGAATAAAGTTTGCTCTCATCTTTACCATCATGGAGAGTCATGTTGTTATTTCTGTGCCGTCCAAAATCATAACAACAGTTGCTCTTTCTAATCTGTAGTAGGGGGTTAAAGAGTTTATAAATGAAATCTATTTATGCATTTCTAGCAAGGCTATTACAATGGAAAGCAGCAATAAAGTTCTATTTTCTTCTTTATTTCCACATTTTTTCTATTTTTCTCTCTATTAATTTCAATTTCCACTGACTTATTCCCTTGTTATTTATTCTGTGTCAGTGTCATATACATGCACTGCTGTATCTTGACTTGGATCTCAGATGGCATCTACACACATGCCAAACCTCTTCCACTGCCTCAAAACCTACAATTAATCAAAGCAAAGTTAACTTTTACAAGAATAAGATAGGTATTAAAAAACTGATTAGATTAATTTCTAAAATTTCCTTGGGTACTTTGTTAATCAGGATTTTCATCAGAATAGGATAATTAATTTCAAAGAACTTCCAGCTATTACAAGGGTATGGTTAACCCTATTTATGCTGACCACTGAGTAAAACTTTGCATTTCAACTTTGAAACCTGGTATTGAATAGAAGACTCTCACAAAGACAGGAGACAGAAAAAACGCTTGTCTTATAAAAACCTTTACAGGATGTCATTATTATGGGTGTCTTCTCTGTAAGACTGCAGTGAAAAAGAGGGGTAGCAGTGAAATTTTTTAAGACTGAAATACTGGAATAATCATCTTTGCCAATACAATTCTGTGGGAGGGACTGGGGAGGTTCTACATGAGGACTGTGGGGGGGGTGATGGAGATGGAGCAGAGGAGGTGGGGAGAGGAGGAATGAGTTTGAGCAGATGAAAAGAGATCACCAGTGACCTTAGAGGTGAGTGAGTGGGACTGGAAGGAGTCAGTGGGTGTGGAAAATAGGGTTATTTAATTCATGTTCTATAAATAATTATAGACTGGAAACTGTAATATATTGTATAAAAGTATGTGTGTCTGCTCAACCCGCACGTTTCACGGACTTCTGTAAAGCACCTCTCCTGATCTCCCTGGTCCAAAAATAGAAAGTGAGAACACGAGGCACTGATGAGACAATAAACACGGACCAACCTACCCCTGCCTACATGCAACGAAAATCACCGAGACTCCCACTGATCAAATGCTACGTGCCAGAGGGATCATCACACACTTCTACGGCTCAAAGCAGGGACTCCCACTGATCAAATGCTACGTGCCAGAGGGATCATCACACACTTCTATGACGGTTAAATTACTCAAAGCAAAGACTAACTCTGGACATTAGCATTTGAATGGGCCAGGGGACCCTTTCGGGATTTAGTATAAACAAAGTTAATAGCCGGTGCTTAGTGAAAACAATGGGAGAAAGGCTGCCGAGGGGGAAATTAAGGGTATTTAAGTTAAGCCTCTAGGTGGGCAAGGTGTGAACCCAGCTAGAGACACACACGGCCAGGGTCCGTGTCTCTGGGTCACCCTTGGCTCATTTTTCCCGGGAGAAATTCTGTCAAGTAAGTGTCGCTGTTTGTGGGGTTTCGTATTGTTTTGTTTTTTTACTACTTAAAATTCTGTAATTTGATTCCAAATTTTGTGATTTGAATTTTAATAAACCAAATTATTGAATTTGGTAATAAATTGTCCTGGCATTTATAACAATTTTGGTGCCCAACGTGGGGCCAGTTTTGAATATTCTACGGACCCCTGCTTCTGACCGGGGGGCGCCCCGCTGTAAAAAGCGGCCTGGCAGAACGGGTAAGTCCGAAAGAACGAACTGGCTTTACGAACCCAGAACCCACAACAGCGAAGGTATTAGGCATTAGGACAAGCTAGCTTGGGGAGGGCTCGGGAACTCAGCAGGAGTTTTCCCCTGGAACCATGGTATTGTTTCACTCGTAAAAGTCTAAGTGCACTAAGAATCCACGCAAGAAAAGGACCGTAAGTATAGCGTGGTTGAGTAGAGTGACCAAGTGCTTGAGAACGTGTATGTGCGTGTGAGTGTGTGCGTGAACAAGACGTGATTTATCACGAAGCGAGAGCAGACCTTAAGGTCGCAGTTCCGCTGCTCCCGCGAGGGACACGGCCAACTGACAGGGAAGCGATTGGAACGCGTGATATTTCGCTTCGTGTGTGAGTGTTACCCGACGGGGTGTAGGAGTCACCAGGGGTCCTGAAAGAAAGAGGACGTCCCTTTTTGAGTTCAGAGACTAGTAAGCCTTCTTGACCGCGACCGAGTGAGGTCCGTCAATTTTTTCAGTGGCAGTTACAGAGCCCTCAGTTAACTGAACTTCCACAGAACGGTCATCCGTTAGATTATTAAGTTAACGGCACCGAGTTCAGAAACTTGGGACTTAATTTTTAGTATCTCATAACTTCTGTGCCACGGGGAGTATGAGATCGTATCTCAGTAGAGATCAGGAGGATGATTTGTGAGAAGACTCAGCAGAAGTGGTTCCTGAGATCCCAAGGGGAAGCCCCTTGAGATAGATGTTAGAATATTAGAATGAGTGTCCTGGAAGGAGGGAAAAATCTAAGAAAAAAATAGTTTACTTTTGCATAGAAGTCTGGGGGGAGAAAAAGATCAAGAAATATGTAGTTTGGCCGATGCTCGGCACATTCGAGCCATAGACATGCCAGGCCCTGTGTAAGTATGTAAAAGATAAGGAGGATAGAGAGATAGATGAGCTAGAGTATGCACGGTTGTAGGAGGGATCCCGCATTGAGATGTACCCGATAAAAACAGAAAAAAAGGAGGAATGAGACCCGCTAGACTACCTTCCACCCCCCTATACACCTCCGCCAGCACAAGCCCCAGCCTCAACACAAGAACCCGGTCCTGACCCTAATCCACAGCCCGCTCAGGACCGCCCAGTAATAGCTTCAGCGCCGCCGCTAGAAACCGAAGTCCTGGGGGCAGAGGCTCCAGCCCCGCCGCTTGTCAGTTACCCTGAAGTCTCACCCCTCGAGGAAAATGTGATCTCTCTCCCCGGCCCGAGCCAACGTACGCGCCCAGAGCAAAAATCTGTACTACCCTCTGCGAGTAAAAAAACCAGGCGGAGAGGTAGGAAAATTGGTAAAAAAAATAGCGAAACAGAAGAAGAAAGTAAGAGTTTATATCCTTTGCGAGAAGTACCCACCGCCCCAAAGATCATTAGTTATGTTCATATACCTATCAATTCTATAGATGTGAGAACTTTTAAGCGAGAAATAGGAAAATTGATAGATGATCCTTTAGGGGTTACAGAAAGAGTTAATAAGTTTTTAAGAGCTAGTATATATACCTATGATGATATCATAGCAATTTTGAGAATCTTGTTTAATCAAGAAGAAAGAAAATTAATCCGACAAGCGGGGATGCGGGAGTAGAAAAAGCAGAACCCTCAGAGAACCCCCGGAGACTTAAAATAGCCCAGCCGTAGACCGGAGTAAGATTCCCAAACAGAAGGCGGGCAGAAGAGCATGATAGATCTAAGAAGTATTGTTATACAAGGCATTAGGGAAGCGGTGCCTCAAGGGCAGAACATCAGTAAAGCTATAAATGAATGTCAGAGTAAGGACGAGGCACCGACTGAGTAGTTAAAAAGGTTAAAAAAGAGCTTCCAGATGTATTCAAGCACAGATCCTAATTCCCCTGTGGGAGAGATGTTGCTAAAAGTTCAGTTTGTAGCTAAGTCCTGGGAAGACATCAGAAAAAAATTAGAGAAGATTGAAGACTGGCAAGAGAAAAGTTTGCAAGTGCTGTTAAGAGAAGCTCAAAAGGTGTATATGCGACGAGAAGAGACGTTGCAAAAGACCTAGGCGCGCATTTTAGTGACAGCTGTAAGAGAATTCCAGAGCAAAAGACCAGCACAAAAGTCTGAATTTTTAGAGAAAAGCAGCGTTAAAGAAAAACCGGGAAGGTTTCCCCTAGACCGACGAGAGGTCCGTAAAGAAGCTCCTCAGTGTTTTTACTGTGGAGAAAAAGGACACATTAAAAGAGAATGTGTTAAGAAAAAGAAAGATAAAAAAATGTTTAAGAGTGAATAAGACACCCTTAAGCTCTTTTTTCTAGGGTCTAGTCCATCTAATGAGCCTAAAGTAATATTGAAAATAAGCCCCTACAGAAAAGAAGTGTTGTTTTTAGTTGATACAGAAGCTGAACGTTCTACAGTGAAGAAATTACCAAAAAGTTATTGTAAGAGTAATAGTATAGTATTAGTGATCAGAGCTAAGAGAGAACCCTTCAGGGTTCCTATAATTGAAGAAGTGAAAGTAGAATTAAGTGATAAAGCATGTGTAATTAATTTGTTGGTAGTGGAGGAGGCAGATTATAACCTGCTCAGAAGAAATTTAATAGTAAAGATAGGAATAAATCTCATGGTAGAAAGTATAAGTATTGTAGTAAAGTTGTGTCAGCTGACTGAGAAAGACGAGAAACAAATTGATCCCTCAGTATAGTATACTCCAAGCAAAAAAAGAATTATAAACATAGATCCGATTGAAATAAAAATACAAAAATCAGAGGACCCTATCAGGGTCAAGCAATATTATACCTCCTTAGAAAAGAAAAAAAGATTAAAACCTATTATAGAAGATCTACTCAAAAGAAGTGTCCTAGAACCCGGTATTTCTAAACATAACACCCCTATCCTGGCTGTAAAGAAATCTGATAAGAATTATCGATTAGTCCAGGATCTGAGGGCAGTAAACCAGAGAGCAAAAACTAATTTTCCCATCGTGGCAAACCCCTATACCTTGTTAAACCAGATATCTCCTGAAGATGTTTAGTATAGTGTGATAGATCTGAAAGATACATTCTAGACATGTCCTCTAGCTGAAAACAGTAGAGATTTCTTTGCTTTTCAGTGAGAAGATCCAAACATAAATAGAAAACAACAATTGAAGTAGACTACCTTGCCTCAGAGTTTTACTGACTCACCAAACCTATTTGCCCAGGCTCTGAGAAAATTACTTGATCAGTTTGTCCCCGTAGAAGAGACAAAAATTTTGCAATATGTAAATGATATATTGATTACCAAGCCAGAAAAAAGTAGAGTCAAATTAAGTACAATAAAGCTTTTAAATTTCCTAGGGGAGAAAAGATTAAAAGTGTCTAAGTCAAAATTACAGTTCACAGAGCAAGAAGTGAAATACTTAGAGCATTAGTTAGTAAAAAAAAAAAAAGAAGTTAGATCCAGAACGGATATCGGGAATTATTGCTATGCCACCTCCGCGCTCAAAACGAGAAGTCCGACAATTACTGAAACTCCTAGAGTATTGTAAGCAATAGATTGAAGAGTACAGTGAAAAAGTTAAGTTTCTTTATGAGAAGCTTACCACAAATCAGGTAAAATAGAATGCACAAGATGATTTAGAGTTAAAAAACCTTAAAGAAATATTAGTGGTAGCCCCGGTGTTAAGTTTGCCAGATATAAACAGGCAATTCCAACTATTTGTAAATGTTAGCAATCATACAGCGTATGGAGTTTTAACACAGGAATGGGCGGGGGCCAAAAAACCAGTAAAGTATGTATAGAAGTTATTAGATCCTGTCAGCCGAAAGTGGCCAACGTGCTTACAGGCAATCGTAGCCGTAGCTCTAATAGTAGAAGAAGCCAAGAAAGTAACTTTTACTGCTCCCCTGATAGTATATACTCCCCACAATGTCCAGAACCTATTACAGCAAAAAGCCGATAAGTAGCTCACAGATTCCCGATTGCTAAAATACGAAGCAATTTTGATTAACTCCCCCGAACTAAAGCTCCGTACAGCCGCAGCTCGAAACCCCGCCCAGTTTCTGTTCAGAAAAAAGTCTAAAGAATATAGTCACAACTGCTCTGAGATTGTTAAATTACAAACAAAAATACGGCCTGATTTAGAGAAAGAAGAGCTAAAAGAAAGCAAGAAGTAGTTTGTAGATAGATCTGCACAAGTTGTAGATAAAAAGCGGAAAATGGGGTATGCTATTGTAAATAGAAAGACTAGAAAGGTTATTGAATCAAGACCTCTGAGTGCTAACTGGTCAGCCCAAGCGTGTAAAGTTTTTGCAGTCCTACAAGCTTTAAAAAGGCTTAAAAGAAAGACCAAGACCATCTTCACTGATTCTAAATACTCTTATAGAATAATACACACTTTTAGAAAAATCTAAGAAGAAAGGGGGCTGATCAGCACCCGCGAGAAAAGATTAATACATAATAAATTGATTCGGCAAATTCTAGAAGCAGTCAGAAGACCAAAAGCAATCACAGTAGTGCATGTAAAGAGCCATCAGACTAGTGCTCAGTTTAAGACTCGTAGAAACAATTTAGCAGATCATGAAGCAAAGAAAACAGCTCTCCTCTCAGTAAAAACACTAGAGATAAAAGAAAGAAACCCTCAAAAATATCCCTGCCGGCTATCCGAAGATAAAGTTAAAGAATATAGCCGATTGGGAGCCAAGCAAAAAGAAGAGAAATAGAAGTTGCCTAACAGGAGAGAATTGATATCTAAAGAATATACTAAGAAGATATTAAATAGATTACATACCCAAACACATTGGGGCTCACAGGCACTAGCGGAACACTTCTTGAAATTCTTTAGCTGTAAAGAGATATACGAATTAGCAAAACAGGAAGTACTAAACTGTGTTGTATGTCAGAAAATAAACAAAACAAAGTCCAAACACCATCCTTGGGGAGGGCAACCTTTAACTTACCGCCCTTTTAGCAGAGTGCAAATAGATTATACCGAACTTCCAAAGGTGGGGAGATATAAATATTTATTAGTAATAACAGACCAATTCACTCGCTGGGTAGAGGCTTTCCCGAGTTCAAAAGCCACCGCCCAAGTAGTGGCTAAAGTAATCTTAAAAGAAATTATTCCCTGCTATAGTATCATAGATTATATAGATTCAGACCAAAGCACGCACTTTACTTCAAAAATTATAAAGCATTTAGCAGACGCCTTAGAAATACAGTAAAATTATCACACCCCTTGGCATCCTCAGAGTTCAGAGAGAGTTAAGCAAATGAATCAGACTATAAAAGCTCAGCTAGCTAAGTTAATGCTTAAAACAAAAATGTCCTAAATAAAATGTTTACCTCTAGCTTTACTAAATATAAAGACGATGCCAAATTCTCAAGAAAAGCTATCCCCATTTGAGCTGCTATACGAGATGCCCTATGAACATAGTATGCCAGTAAGACATCCTCAAGTAGAAGACTCGCAGCTGCAGCCCTATTTGGCTGCTGTCAATAAAAATTTACAAAAATTGAAAAAAAAAATTCTATAGAGTACTCCCTTGAGATTTGCTATTCACGATATACAACCAAGAAACAAAGTACTAATAAAAGCTTAGAGAACGGTGTCACTAACCCCTCATTGGGAGGGACCCTTTCTTGTCCTTTTAACTACAAATACAGCCATCCAAACAGCTGAAAGAGGCTAGACACACGCCTCCAGGGCTAAGAAATTAACAGCCCCGAAGGAAAACCCCAAATAGAAGGTCATCTCTTCCCCCAGAAATCTGAAGGTCCAGCTGCACCGAGAATGCCACTGCCCTAGAAACATCAAGCCGCAGCCTAAAAGAGCCTCAAAAGAAACTTAGTAACCACTCGAAAAAGAAGACTAAGAGAAAAAAAAATAACCCAAAAGAAAGTATTTCTCCTTAGTCATACAATCTTAAAAATTACAGTCTGCTGAGAGTAGTGTAAGTTAATCTAGCAAATACCTAAAATTCAGCCGACAGGGGAGGATAGAGTGCAAAAAGCATAAAAGTAGAAAAATTGATCCAGTAAAAGCTCCTATTGTAACAAAAGAGCAACTCAAGCCGTCCAGAGAAAACAACCCAGCAAAAAATAAAAGAAAGATCAGGAAGGGGGGTCCAAGCAACCTGTCCCTGCTGTGAGAAGAACCCAGAAACCAGCCGTTAGTCGCAACCCAATGGGCTTTAGTACAAACAGAAGAACTTGTTTGCAAACTTTCCCTACTGATCATAAGCTTACAAAGAGTCAGTACTATGAGACTGTACTCAGCCAGTAGATTCCTGGAAAGGACAGTCTTAAAGTTAACATAGTGTCTGAAATAGAGCACCCTCAAAGAGAAATCTAGATGAGAGAAGAAAATTAGTTAAAAGAAACTTCAGCCCACAGACCTTGTCTAAAGATTTATAGCCAAAAATACTCTCTTCTTTCAAGAAAGACCCTCCCCTCAGAAAAAACCCAGAAAAGAGTAGTAATCATATGCAACCTAGCTCAAATAGCAAAAAGCTAGAATAAATTTCTAATCAGCACAATTTAAGAAGAAAAATGTAAATAAACAGTGATAGAAGAGAACAATTAAGCTAAATACAAAACATAAATTAAAATTGTTAACAAAAGAGAGAAATGGGAAAATTGTAGAAAATAGAGTTATTTAATTCATATTCTATAAATAATTATAGACTAGAAACTGTAATATATTGTATAAAAGTATGTGTGTCTGCTCAACCCACACGTTTCACGGACTTCTGTAAAGCACCTCTCCTGATCTCCCTAGTCCAAAAATAGAAAGTGAGAACACAAGGCACTGATGAGACAATGAACACAGACCAACCTACCCCTGCCTACGTGCAGCGAAAATCACCGAGACTCCCACTGATCAAATGCTACGTGCCAGAGAGATCATCACACACTTCTACGACGGTTAAATTACTCAAAGCAAAGACTAACTCTGGACATTAGCATTTGAATGGGCCAAGACACCCTTTCGAGATTTAGTATAAACAAAATTAATAGCCAGTGCTTAGTGAAAACAATGGGAGAAAGGCTGCCGAAAGAGAAATTAAAAGTATTTAAGTTAAGCCTCTAAGTGAGCAAGGTGTGAACCCAGCTAGAGACACACACGGCCTGGGTCCGTGTCTCTGAGTCACCCTTGGCTCATTTTTCCCGGGAGAAATTCTGTCAAGTAAGTGTCGCTGTTTGTAAAGTTTCGTATTGTTTTGTTTTTTTATTACTTAAAATTCTGTAATTTAATTCCAAATTTTGTGATTAAAATTTTAATAAACCAAATTATTGAATTTGGTAATAAATTGTCCTGGCATTTATAACAGTGGGGCTTTCAGCTTCCTGGAGAAAGCCAGTGACCAGTAAGTAAGGGTCAGTGAAGTTTGAGGAGCTCTGAGTGGATGAAAGCAAGGTAAATGAGATTAAATCAGGGAGCTGTGGAAGCCTGGAAGGGCAGGAAGACCTCATTGTCACTTTTTTTCTCCCCTCCTCACCCATGTATTCCACCATGCCTCTTTTCTCAGGATCCCTCTCTACTCTTCCCTAGACTCAAAAGCCACACTCTTCACTCATCCCCATCCCAGCACCTCAGAGAGCCACCCTCTTGGCCTGCAGGATGCAAGAGTCCTGCTGTTTCCCTGCATCTGGGTCCTTCTTGATCTGCTGCTCCTTCTGGGCTAGGGGAAAGGGATAGAGCAGGGCTGGTCTGCCAGATGGAGACTGGAGAATATCTCTTTTTGCTGCTGTCATCCCCAAAGGAAAAGCTGTGACAATGACACCTACTTCTGCTGGGAAGGGCTAGTCCTGGTGCAGTTGCTACTGCTCCATTCTTTGGCCCCTGCTTTAGCAGCAGCAGCAATCAACACGAGAGCTTTGCAAGCAGGAGGTGGAGATTGGCATAGGCAAACAGCAGTCTGTAACCAAATACAACCATTCATGATCCATTAATGTCCACAGAAATCACTGGGAGTTACACTAAATGTGGGGTAAGTGTAAGAATGGGAATACAAAAACCTGTCAAACCAAAATTATTTTTTTCTGCATGATGCCTGTGCTTAATAGGTTGAGTATAATTAACAATTCCTGGATGTCTTACACAATTTTATTTTCTGTGTAGGAATGTCCAACACAAAGAGACTTTTTAATGTTGCTAAACTCCACTTTTCTGCTCCATGCTAAAAGCTCTCTGCTCAAGCAAGGTCATTGCTGGCTGTGGAAAAACCTCACACTTCAGCATGGTTCAAGGAACTCATTGTGGCCCAGACTTAGGTATTCAGATGCTTACAGATGGAAACTGGCACATAAGACATCAAAGCCCCAAACTCCCACTGATTCACTGATACATTTTTAAATACCTCCAGATCAAAAAGACTAAATCCACCAAGGAACTTAGATACTACTTGCAAATTACCATGTGTACTTTTGTCGTGGTTGGGGGGGGAGGTGAATTTTTCCAGGGAGATGTGGGCAGTCCAATCAGGGATCAGCTTTTCTGCTGGCACCTAGATTGGTCACTCGGAGGTTTGGACACGCCTCTGAGGACACAAAGAGTTAAAAGCAGGAGTCTGGGGGGTTCGGCCTCTTTTCAGATCCCGGTTTCAGCAGAGAGACGTGTGAGGCTTCTTTCCCCTGCCCAGCCACGAGGCTGGGTGGGGGAGGGGAAACACGTGGTCGGCTCAGGTAAGCCGGAGCCCCCCGGGGGGGGGAGAAGAGAAGGGACAGGACTGGAACTGAGCTGCCCCGTCCAGGATGGAGGGGTGGAAAACTGTGGAAGTGCCTTCTGTGTGTGCTCACCCCCTCTTCCCCCCAAACTCCGGGAGAAGGTGCCCAGCCACGTGGGGGGTTGCCGAGCCTGGGAGTGCCTCAGCCCACACCCTGCTGGGAGATAGAAGCTGTTAACCCTTTCTTGGCAGAAAGAAACTTTTCTTAGACATTGATTCTCATGACTGGTGATTTTGGAAAAAAGGAGAAGGAAGCGGCCTGGGACCGAGGTGATAAAGCACGATTGGAAGGAACCTGATGGAAGAATGAGAGGAGTAGCCTTTTGAGCCGGACTTCTCTTGCATAATGTCAGCCATGGACTGAACTTAAGTCTCTTTTGAACATAAACTGCATTTTGGGTGGATACAGCTGCCCCTGCTTTTGCTACAGTGACTGGCACTTTGAAGAGTGGAGCGAGCAGAGAAAAGAGGGGGAGGGTGAGGTGGTGCCCTCTGCCCTCAGGGCAGACCTGCTCCTGGAACCCTGGCCCCTGGGTAAAAAGGGGAGAGCTTGGCATGCAAGTATCCTTAAAAGAGCCCTGTATGCAGTTTTCAGCCTGTGGACAGCGGTGAGAGCGCTGGACATAGGAAAAAGAGAGTGTCACCCTGGCAGACCTCTCTGGGCGGTGCCACAGGTGACATGGGAACACATAAGGAGTAGACCTGTGTGTTCTGGAGAACAGTCTGTGGTGCGAGAGAGACTCCTCTCTCCCTTGCTGAATTGAAGATTAGTTTGTTTTTGAGTGGTGATTGTTTGATCTAAAATCAAAAGGTTGGTCTGTGAAGAGTGATGGGTGGGGAGGTAGAAACTGGGAGAAGAAATGTTCTAAGAAGTTTTTATTTCTGTCTCTGTGTGTGTTTAAGAGTATTTCTGTCCCTGTTCTTATGTAATTAATAAAGTTTTGGTGGGTTTTTTTTGTTTTCAAGATTTAAGCCTGCTCTGCTCTGTTCCTGATCACATCCCACAGGAGTTGTTAGAGAAAAAACATATATTCATGGGTGCACTAACATCTGGCCAGTGCTAACCCATGACAACTTTCAAAATTAAATTGCTATTAGAAATTTCAGAAATTCTAAGTAACTGCTTCCTTACCCACAAGGTGCTTAAATCCTGCTGATTTGGATCCATAACAGCCCCTACATGCCTCGTTCTCTCTGGCATTTGCAAAACTCTGGGTGTGCCAAGGAGATCCAGACTTATTTATCAACTAAATACCCAAAATATCTCTTAGATTAGTTGTTCTCAGACTGCACATTACTCAGGTTAAAGAGAAGGAATTGCACCTTTAACAACAGCACACTCCTGAGGTGAACTAGACCCCGTGACACATAGGACACAACTGTTCAGTCCCTTCCCCTGCAGAACTGGAACAGATGCTGAAGCTGAATTCCTCTTCACTCAAGTGAATACATAAACAGTGTTTTCCAGTCTGTGGTGCTCTTTGGCTCCATGGTGATGCTGGGAAATCAACTGTCTGTCACTGCAATTACTTCCTGATTTTTGGTTGACTTGGTGCCTTCTGGGATTTTCTTCTGGGTGCACCGTGTGGTTCCTACAGGTCACTGCACTGTTTAAAGATTAGGCTTTGCAGTGCTCACTACTGAGTTCTCCAAATCCTTTCCAGGCATTTTCCCAAGTGGCCCACTTCAGCACTTTAACTTCCAACTGGAAGTTAACTGGCTTCCTTAACTCCCAACTGGAAAGTTTCTCAGGCTAACTTCTCCCAGGCCCACTTCTTGTGCATATGCTTGGCCCTCTCCTGATTACTGTTGCAGCCATGAGGCCTGACAGGCCTCTCTGGCGGTCAGTTGCCTAAAGACAAAGAAATGCCTAGTCATGATGACTAGGCAAAATAACCCCTCTCCTGCTCTCGGACCCTCTCTTATCTCCCTGTAAGACAATAGGTCACTTTCTACCCCGACTCACACAATTGGACCATTTCTCAAAACCTCGGTACCCTATAAAAACCCCACTTTTGCCCAGCTCAGTAGAAGAGCTGTCCCTGAAACCCTTCACAGAGGATGCCAATAAAGATTCATCTGTGGAACTTCATACAGCGCTTCTCCTCTCTCTCCCTGCGTCTGCCAAGGCACTTAGTAAGCTAATGAGCTGAATATCACTAGAGCTGACACTGCAAAGAGCTGGAATCACTGATAACTAAGCTTGCTAAGTATTGCCTGTGCCTGACAGCTTCTCCTGAGGTACTTGGACAGGAGGTACTTAACAGTACTCCCTATCCAGGAACACCTAAGGCAGCTGGGGAGGACTGAAGCACCGGGAAAAATAAAAATTACCAGGGTTATCTGACAACCCTGACACAGAGACACTGGAAGCCACTTGCCTCTTTCTCTGAACTCCTTCCAAAGGGTGAGACACTCATTGTGGGAAAAGTGCATGGTAACAACCCTCAGCATCCTGCCAGGGTAGGATTTAGGGTTTTCTCTTCAGTACCTGTGGGATTTGTCTACGGCCTGTGGGAACTGATAAATGTTTTAACTGCTGCAACTATGTCCAGCAGGGATGATAAGTCAAGGCATTCTTCTCCTTAAGCTCAGAGCCCAGCCAGTCAAAAATGTAAGCTGAAATCAGTGCCTCGGGTCATGAACAGAGCACACAACCTGCCAGCCATTTGATTGTCTCTGCTGCAGGAGGAATAACCTCTGCAGAGAGAAAGGATGAGCAGCTGGGGAGGATAACCTTTCAAACTGCTCCAATAGGCATTTGAAAAGCCCATAAATCTGAATCCCTAAACACAAATTCTCTGCCATGAAGAGTAACTGCAGGAGTCCAACAGAGGGGTTTTTTTTTTTTCTGTATTGCAGACTGCCAAAGACAGACAGATCATTCACTCTTTAAAGACAGACAATAAAACCTTTATACCTGTGGCTCAGTGCAGTTTGCTTAAAAAGAAACTGACCATGGTCACTTTTAGGACCACTGAATGTGATAAAAATGTAGGGATTGCAGTGCTCTCCTCAGGCAGCCATTCAGTGCCATGTGCCAGTGGCTGGGCAAGTATTTCCTTCAAGTCAAAAAACGCACAGCTGTCCCTTCTCTCTTTTGGGTCAGAAAAACCAAACTTCTGGATCTGTGGTTGGATAAATGGCTTTTTGTTGCACTGGTCAAGACAGAAGCCTGAGTTCTGTCTAGATGAGGAGCTGTGCTCTGGAAACATTTTCAGAACAACACAGGTGAATTGAGCTACCTAATTGCATTTGATCTCATGAAATCTGAGTTTTCACATCAGTTAGAAATTTTTTGTTCTCTGCATATAATGCCTATATAGGTGGACCTATATTTATAAAAATGCATTGTGAAATAGTGACATTATATCCCTTAAAGTAGTTTAACATCTCTTACTAGGCAGTAGAGGTCCTCTGAAAGCAGTGACTAGTGACACATTAAGTTGTAGTCCCTACTGTTATAGGGCTGCAATAAAAGGGTTAACATTGTGCAGAATCTCCAAGAATTTTACTTTCCTTTGGGATAAGGCCCAAACAAACTGTTCTTTAATGTGCTCCACACAATCTACTATAATATCAAGATTTTAACTTTAGCGCCTGTTCAATAAATTAGAAATATCAGTGTTTCAAAGTTTGCTTCATAGCTATAAAATGTTAAAAAAAGTGTGGACTTGAATGGTGACTTGAAAAAAATACAACCCTTTATAAAGATTAATAGAGGAGAAGTATTATTCAAGCAACGGTTCTATTATTTTCCAGCTACAGTATACTTTTCATATCCAAGTGCACACAGAATAAACACACTGATTCTGTATGTAACAAATTCTTTTTGTTATATGTTTAGGAAATCTGGGTTCATTTACGTGGTTTGCATTTCACTTTATTGATAATTAATTCTACTGTCAGACAAATTTCATTCTTGATTTCCCTTGAAATTACTTGGAGGTTTTTTGGGTTTTATCACATCTTTGTACAAACTTGTTTTTGAAAGGGCACCACTGTTTCCTGACTTGTCTTTCCTGATGTATAAAGCATTTTTGTGATGAAAGACTTAATAAATGGTTTGCATGACAAAGTTAAACCAGGGGTACTCCATCCCCAATATAGATTAGTATGGCAATTACAATGTTACTCTTAACAGTGATTATTTATTTGATTTGTTTCTTTTCTTGTGCCAAAATCAACTAGGCTATTTTAATTTTTCTGAGATTAATTTTGATTTTGATCTGAACCATTTTTCTCAGACACCATGAAGTGCAATAAACACTTCTGATATGTTGCCCCAGTCTGGGGGAATCGCTTCTGTCTCCATTTTTATATAGATGTTTGACAGGCTCATCTGGAATTAACCCCCTATGGCCTACATCCCACCTATTTCACTGCTGGTAGCTTGAACTGAGCATGAGTCTGAGCCTGTTTCAAATGTCCATGTTCATAGAATTTCTTGAGGAGGGATGAGATGCAAGTCTGGGGCAGGTCTGCTACTGCAAATGAAGACAACCTCTGCTACCAGTGTTTGCCTGAGTGTCTCCATTAGCAGCCATCATCACTGTTGAACCACACCACAGTTACTATTGTCTTCTGACACAGCCGGTAGAACCCCAGCTTGCTCTGATTCTTGGCTGTGCCAAGGGCCGTTCCCAAATCTGCCAGCAGATTCAGGTAACGGTGCAGAACAAGGCTGTTCTACGGCAAACAGGTGTTGCTGTGTCTAGACTTTGGAGCAAGGACCAGAGAAGACTTTTCCGTATGGATCTCAGAGACGTTTATTCCCCAAGACAGGGGGATGAAAAAGAGCAGGAGACAAAGTCCACACCTGCTTTTAAAACCGAGGGGTCGGGGGTGTGAAACAAGCAGGTGATTGGTCCCAGGACAGATAAACAGGTGTTTTTCCATAACATAGTATCCCCGTGGAGGCCTAACCAGGAAAACAGACTGGAGACACAGATCTGGGTGCAACAACAGCAGCAGGGCAGAAGACACGGTTTATTTACAAAAACCTACTCTTATACTTTTACTATGAGGCCTGTGGATTGGAGGAAGGAATTCCCACCTCCACATCTCATTGGTGAAGGGGACTGTCACACAGTCTTGTTTGTCCCGGCAAGGAATGTAAAAACAATGGCTATGTTTATAGAACATAGCTGATGTTTACATTAAAAGAGCATGAGAAGGTACGAACTTCTTTAATATGAACGCTCAGCAAAACCGGGAAAAACTCATGGCAACAACATAGGGCAGGGTCAGGGGAAAGATGGACAGCTGAACAAAGCTTCTAGGGACAGGGCAGGGGTAAGAGAGGTAGACAAATAGACAAAGGGGGAGGCTTGCTTGGACAGCACTTGACCCATTGGGTGGGGGGAAACAGGGAAGAACCATTGAGATACAGAACTCAAAACAGCTAAACAAAAACCTACCACCACAGTCTTCAAAGGGAAGCACGGCAATTGGCAGGATGACCCTCGTAAGAGAAGAGTTGTACAGCAGGGGGTAAGGTGTTATTTCTAAGCTGTGGCTTACAAGTGCTCAGAGTCCAGGAATAAATAGAGTTCACCTCCACTGATAGCCTGAGGAGCAGTCAGGAGTCCTTCAGAGGAGGACCAGTGCACTGCATGGCAGTTTATTTCACAGCTGATGCCAAAGGCATCCTGAAAGAGGAATCTGGGATATAGCCCAGCTGAATGGTTAATGCCTCTCAAACTGCAGACGGGAGAACTCCTGCCCAGAAGCAGCTGTATGTAGCAGAGGTTGATTGGCAGCTTTCCTGGGGTATTGAACAGGGGCCATTTCATGCTCATTTGTGCAAGGTAAATAACTTCTTTTGGACTCCTGTTCAGCTTGCAAACATAGAAGGGTCTTGAATCAGAAGAGTACCTGAACATAAAAGATTAAAGTAATTCTGAGTCAGGACAGTGTTTTCCTGTGTTCTAAGTAGTGTAACTACCAGATCTATTTTCTTCAACTGGATTAATGCACAGTATTTCCAATCCCATCTTGAAAATTCATGCAATTGGAACAACATCACAGTTGTTTAAAAGTAGCAAGACTTTAAGCCTTGTATTTTTTATTTACTTACTATTTTATTCTTTAGGCTACATTTCTGAAGCAGCTTCAAACCTTTCCTTGAGATCAGAAGGACTCAGAATGTACTCAGAAATGAAAATTCCTTAGCAGTGTCTTGCTGCTAGCATTTGGGAATTGAAGAGAAAGCATTAACAGTTGTGATACTTGCAATAACATTTCCAAGAATTGGCAAAGCTGCCTCTGCCTCTGTCTAAATTTCAACTTTCCATATTTCAAGTTTTTCAACTGAAAGCAAAAAGAACTGGAAAAAAAGAGACAACCATTTCACAGGTGTGGATGTGTTCAATTTATGTTATAGAATTTTCTTCTGAACACTCTCAGCAACCTCAGCTGGCTTGGCTAATGGTCCTTCTAGCAGAACTATTTATTCCCCTCCCCATATCCACACAAGCTATTTTAGATTTATCTTTTCTTTCTTTTTCCAAGATGCATAAAATATCTTACCTTATGGGAGAAGTAGACCAGCTGAAAAGAAGTACATGTCATGGCTCATGTAAAAAACCCCTATGCTATTTGAAAAAGCCTGTATATTTCTTCAGTCATCTGAAGTTAAAGCAAGAATGATAAAAGATAGTTGCTGTAGTGGAGAACACAAAGAAAAATCAAAGGAAAGAACACAAAGTTGACTGTACAATGGATTGTCTTGGGTTATGTAACCAAAAAATGTGTATTCTATTTCATCTGTAGAAAGCAGTTGGATTTTTTTTGTTTGTTTATCTCTTGTAACTCCAGGGGGGAGGAGGGTGGATGCCTTCTGATAATAGACCAGCTGTTAAAACCAGGTGGGGCAGTGTTTCTTATCTCTTTCATCAACTGTCCATCCTCTGGGTGATATCTTCTGTTAATGGGCCATTAAGGCCTGGACGCATCTCACCACCACTGAACCCTGTCTACAGGATCATCTCTACTCCAACAAAACCACATCTGTCACTCCAGGAGGACTTATTTGGACTGCTTCCAACACCCTGGCCAGCAGGGTGTCAGGTTGTATTCCTGACTCCGTCAGGGTTTTCTAGGACTTTTGTTTGTTTGCTTGCTTGGTTTTTTGTTGTTTTTTCTTTAGTGCTGCATTTGTATTTTTAATATTCCTAGTAAAGAACTGTTATTCCTATTCCCATATTTTTGCCTGAAAGCTCCTAATTGCAAAATTATAATAATTTGGAGGGAGAGGGTTTTACATTCTCCATTCCAAGGGAAACTCCAGTTATCCCTGACAGATACCTGTCTTTTCCAAACCAAGACATGGATATATATTGACAGACTTAGAAAACTTGGGATCAGCATTCACACAGAGAGAAAAGGAGGGCAAATCCATCTGATTATAAGAATAACACAGTTTTACTGATTTTTCCTTAGGATTCAACCTGTGATTTCCACTCTGGACTGAATCAAGATTAGATAGGGAACAGAGAGATGTAAGAAACTTGCTGATTTCTTGAATGACCTATAAGTACAGTATCTATAAGTAGGTGCAGCCCAAGAGCCAGCTACCTCCCTCGTGTAGTGTTGTCAAGGATGTAAAAGCACATGCCCCTGGCAGCTTCCTAAGGCGCTCTGCTAATACTGATGCAGATATTAAAGCTGGAGAAAGCTCAGAAAATGTGTAAGGGGCGGATGTTCCCCAATTGACTTCAGTAAGCTAACTCAGGTCTCTGCAATGATGGTTAAAGAGAGGCAGCCTGTGTGATGGATACTGCCAGTCACACCTGAGAATCTGAAGGTTACTGAGCTTTCAAAGATGATTTAAATACTGGATGTTGTCGAATTTCCTCTGGGGGATACCAAAATGGGTATTTGTCAGGGCTGATCCCAGGGGTATTTGTAAGCAAAGAATGTGAGGGATAAACATTTTATCTTCTACAGCACCAGAGGTGCTGCCATTTTGCATCTGGATTTGCGCCTGGACAGCTTAACTGTATTCTCTCTCATGTTTCATGGCAATGCCATGATTTATTTGGAATTGAGACAGAGGAAGATTTCTGGTTATATTTTTGGAACATCCAGTGCAGAAAAATGCTAACAACAGATCGGATGAGTTGAGCTGCGCATCTGAGCAGCCTTTAGTCAGTCCCTCTTGAAACTGAAAACAGGCACAGAGAACAGCAGTTCTTCCAGTGGAATTCACTGTGAGATGTAGAGAGTGCTGTGGGAGGGGGGAGATGTCTTTAGCCAGGTTTGAGAGAATAATGGCTTTCAAATTTTGATTCCTTGTTACATGCTGGGTAGCGATCCCTCTGTGCTAGCAGTGGGAAATGTCAAGCAGCTGAGATCAATCAGGCATGATAAGCATTATGATTTGATTGTCCAGGAACAATGTCAGCAATGCATTATAAGAACCCATCAAACAAGAAAACAAAAACTTCATACCTTGAGGGATTGTTCCTCACCAATCTCCAGCTCATTTGATCCCAGATTTCACCTAACACATCCTAATGTACCCTCTAAACACCTAGTAAATTTCACAGGGTTTGAAATATGCAGTGGATCTTTGCCCACATTTAAAGAGAAAAAAAAATTCCATCCTTAATTGCAGCAAATTTTTGTTGTTTTTTTTTTTTTTCTCCTGTGTGTGGCTACAACAGACCAAGTTAAGGCTGCTGCAAGCAACAGAAGATTAAACTACAAAGCAGTAATAATAATAATAGTAATAATAACTCATAATAACTGATTTTGGTCTTTACTCTTGCTGTTATATGTAGGTACATGCAGAATATAAAATATATGCAGAGCAAATTGCCATCCATTAGTTCAAATGCCAGTTAATTACTCTGAGATTATCCCCCCTCTGATTAGCTATTTGCTCTCCTACTTTCCAGGGGCAAAATATTTATATAGCCCTCCCCTATTTCAATCTTTTTCTCAAATACAGCACATTTCCAGGGCATGTGATTTGCCTGTCTTCTCTCAGCATTGTAATACAGTAAAGTGGTATCAAAACTGCAACTGATAATTGCCTCAAGAGGTTGTGATAACTGATGAATACAAATAAGTATTTAAGCCTCCCTTGTAACAGTTAGCAACATACAAAATAAACATTTTTTCAGTATTTTCTCCAACACAAAGCCACCCTCTGGTGTGGGGATGTGGAGAGCTCTTTGGCATTTTCAGCCTTTTCTGTGAGCTAGGAGAAGGAATGACAAGAAATCAGTAAAAGAAACAGTCTGCTGTGTGGGGTATTTGGAACAAGGTGGACAGGTAAAGACAAAAAGGTGCTGCAGAAGAGGTTAAGTGAGAAGGCACTGTTTGATACTTAATGGAAACCTAAAAGTGAGAGGGCATCTCTGCCAAAAGGGATGAGTTAGCAGAGAGGGTTGTACAGTCTCCAGGACTTCTGGTCTTTAATTATTTAGGCCCAGTTTAATACTTTTATTTGTGCAACTTTTCATTCCTGAGAAAAATTGTTTGCTCACCATGCAAAGTACAACAGCAATGCCATCGGAAAACCTGGGAACAATATTCAACTCTAGAAGCTGGACTCTGATCCAGAAATTTTAATGATTTTAGCAGAACAAAGCCCTAAAAATATGTTCACTAAAAATAATTCTTTTTGTGCCTGCCTAATTCATTCTCTTCAATCAACATATTTCCTATTAAACTGAATTTGCATAATTTTAAACTTCTATATATTTATACAAAAGATCCATAGCTATTTAAAAAGATTTGCTCACCTCCTTTCATTTTTGCAAAACCCCGTATTTTCCTTAATTCTACTGCAAAAAAAATGTTATGGTCAAAACTATGAAAAATATCCCTGCCACTGATAATTACCACACAGTTATTCCAGTTGACAAATTCTGCACCATTGACTGCCTACTGAGATGCAATCAAAATTAAATGTGTGGAAATAACTCTGAAGTGGCAGGTTTAAGCTCTGGCAAAGGAGCACAGGGTCTTATTTTCATGACAACATAGAAAATTGCCTTCTGGGTCAAACTAATAATCCATTCCATCTCCAGCAATGGAGATAGGAAATGTTGTTTGGAGACAACTCATGATCCTGTCTCTCTGCTGTCCATCCCCTTCATATTCCTCCACTACCCTCTACCACACCAAAGATGCCAGTATGTTCCTACCTCTTCATTTTAGTGTCTCTTTATGGATTTGCTGCTGTGGAATTTGTCTGCTTTCTCCTTTTTTAACTTGCTGTACAGTGCAGTTCCACAGCCTTCTGTGACAGCAGACTTCAGAAGGGAGAGCAGGTAGTGGTATTCAAAACAGGACTTCTGCTCTCCAGAAGTTTCACTGAGTGCCCAGAGGATACCACAGGACTTGGGAAACAACAGTTCTGTATTTTCTTTACACACTGCCTCCATGATTTTATAAACCTCAACCATATCCCACTCAGCTTGGGGAAGGAATAAGGTCATAAAAAGTCCCAGCCTTCTCTGATTTCCTGTAAAGGCAGCTGCTCCATCCCTTTAATCATCTTAGTTGCTTTTCCCTGCATTAACTTGAATTTCTCTATGTCCTTCTTAAAATGTGTGAATAGGATTGTACAGAATGTTCAAGATGTGGATGCACAGGGATTTTATATTTTCTGGTTTGCTCTTACCATCTTTTCTGAGAACACCCAAAAATTTGTTGGCATTTTTGACTGCCGTTGCAGGTTAAGCAGATGAGTTAAGAGACCCTCAGGTCTCTTTCCTGAGCTCCAGCTGCCAGCTTTCAGTTCAGCACTGTGTAAGCACAGCTTAGATTATTCTCCCTATATGCACTCACTATATATATCTAGACAGACTCATCTGTCACTCTCTTTCTGCACTCGCTCAGCTGTGTATCATCTCGCTAGAGCTCATTTCTATGTGTGTGTGTCATCTGACTCCCTGCAGGAGTTCAGTATCATCTGTGAACTGAGACATATTCCTGCATCCCTTCCTTCTGCAGGTCATTGATGAAGATCTTAAATAAAACTAATTCCCTAAGATACTCTGCTGTTTACTCTTTACCCTGAAAAGCGGCAAAGACTCTGTAGGCAGATTTCAAACCATATAAGCACCAGTCCTACAGCAACTTCATTTCTTTAGTAGCTTTCTGACAGGCATCTTATCATGGGTCTGTTGAAAATACAAACAAAATATATTTTTGATATATAGGTAACTTGTAGAACTTCAGAAAGCTTCAAAGTGGGATTTCCCTTTACAGGATTTACTTAGAGCAGTGAAAGCCACCACTTGTTTACAGAAATGCTGTTAAATCCTGCACTAATCCAAGTGCTGGCTGCCAGAAGCTGTTTCTGAGCAGCGAGAAGATGAGAGGGGTGTCTTCTTATTATATTGACTTGATCTTTTGAATGTCTACCTAGGGTGGAAAAGCTTGCAATAAAACCGCCTGAGGGAAGAGATGTTACAAAATTTGCAATAAATTAAAAAAGATCTGCTTGGGATAGACCAAGACAAAGTCCAGTGACTGCAGGAGCCTTCTCTGTGGAAACTTCATCTGGTACAGGCTCCAGGCTAGCTAGCTAGTAAAGAGCTCCAGGCTTCAACAACAGCCAAAACATCAATGTCAGAGTCTCCAAAACAACAGATAAGTTTGGAGTAGATAACTCAATCCCCTGACCCTGAATATCTGAAAAGCAGAATACTTAAAGCTTTCCCCTGAAGAGCTTCTGATCTGTCCCCTCTGGAGCTATTTCTGCAGTCCCGGATCCTCATACATGTAGTTTCACTGGTCCCTTTTTGATTTGTTTTCTGCAGAAGAAGAGGCCACTCATGAGAAGCAGAAGGCAATGTAGCTGCAGGCTGTCAGCCACAAAGGGGAGTCTGGATCTTGACACCTTTTCCTCAGACTCAGAGCCTTTTCTAAGCTGTGGGGTTTGCAGTGAAGTACTGCTTAGCACCAAAGTCAAGTCCTCTTTCCTTAAAACAAACTTGGGTAGCAAAATCCAAGCCCTGATTTTAAATTGGCCTTTTTTGCACACCATCCCAATACTTTCAAAACTATAACACATATATATGGTATAAAGTTTTGGGTAAAAATGTGGATTAGATTTGGAATCAATCAATAGTTCACCAGTGTAGGACTGGCAAATTCACTTGTACAACATCAGAAGTCGGTACTAATGCAGAATTAAATTCACCTGGAATTAGAAAAATAGTAATAACCTAAAGACTGCTGCATAATCACATAAACCTGATTTTTAAGTATGCAGCTTTTTTTTTTCTCCCCTTCATTAAGCTTGGTATTATTTATTAATTTCTTGATACATCAAAGTTTTACTAATATTAACCCTCTTCAGTATAAATAGATACCTCTGATGGAAAGACAAATTGTTTTATTTACATCCATAAATGGATTATTGTATTTGACATGGGAATTATTTTAAAATAATATTTAATATTATAGTGCACTATACATCTGCAATAATATTTATGAATGTGTGATAGAATTGCTCCACTGTTCAACTGAGTTTACCAGAAAAAAGTCAGAGAACTGAATGTGTAATTTATATTGTTTTGTAAATAGGAATGGTCTGTTTCTTTTGTTGTGTAAAAGTTCACGAAGAAGCATAAACAAAAAGGAAGTATTTCTCACTAGCAACTACTAGTACTTTAAAACAATATTTCAATAGTAAAACTATTGTAGGTTTCTTTAAGAGTCACACTAAATTGTACACCTCCAAATAAAGGTGGTACTGGAGATGCATGTGCCTGCTGCACTTGGTAACAAGGTGAGAGGTGCTGGCTTGTGGGTGCTGAGCCACTGCTGTAGCAAGGGGTTGAAGCCTTTAATTACTTTGCCTAAAGAGGAGTTTGAGTGTGGTGAAGCCCTTCTGTCTTCAAGCTCATGGATTTACTGCCTTGAATTGTAAAGCATCTCTGCAAAAGAATATTTGTTACTCAGGTTTCTTTACAAAAATAACATGTTTTCACTGCAATGAAGGTAAATAGGAGATATATAAGGGGTTTTTTTTAGGCTACAGAAATTTCAGGATTTCTACAAGATTTCAGGATTTCTACAAGGAGCAGATTCATGGCTGGTCATGTCAATACTTAGCTCTCAGGGTTGATTTTCCCCAAGATATGTGAGTTTTAAGTTTTTCTTCCTGAAAGCCCTGTGCCTGAACCAGAAAAGAAGGATGGAGTCTGCAAGCTCAGGTTTCCAAGGTTGTTTATTCTTACTTATCTCTCTGTTCTCTCTCTGACCTGCTAAGCGTCCTTCTGCAGAGCAGGGCACGAGCAGACTCCCCCCGGTCAGGAGGTCTCATACCTTTTTCTACCAGTTCTCTGACCCAACCACCTTCTACAATGTATTTTTACAGTTCTATACCAATTAATTCATACCTATTCTAAACACATAAGTGCTACCTAAACCAATCTTGTGTGCCCTATCACAGCAGAAGATGGAGTCTGAAGAAGAAGAGGAAGAAGAACAGGACAATGCCCAGATTCCTTCATCTTGGCTTCCCAACCTCCATTCTAAAAATCCCAAATTCTACGTTTTCACCCTGTGACAAACTTAATTACTATTTATTTCAGACTCTTGTGGCTTGTAATTCTTCATGTAATGTTGGTAATTTTTTCCATGTGTTGGAGTCCAGGATATTCCTCTGGCCGCCCTGAAGGATTTGAAGACTGTACAGGAGGGTTTGGAGACTGTACAGGGGGGTCTGGGATCTGTACAGGGGGGTCAGTTAGACCCACACAGATCCCAGAAGGACACTGACTGATTCCTGTCCATGGGAGTGAACACTCACATGCAGGAAGAATCACAAATCCTAAGAATTTAAAATAAGTAGTAGATGGTTTATTATAGAATATAAATATAGAAATTAGGATTCTTAGTATATGGGGCTGAAGAGGCAAGATGGAGGAATTGGGGAGTGGCCCCTGTCCTCCTTGTTCTTGCTCTCGTCCCCCATCTTGTGCTGAGTTGGGTTTTAGAGATTGGCTTAGAGTAGAACTGACATGTTAGTATAGGTAGTAGGTATTGGTAAAATTTTGTAAATAAAAAATACGTCTCGGACAGTGGTTGGGTCAAGGGTTCCGTACTTAAGGTGCGGGGCGCTCTGATCCGCCCCAGTCCAGCAGCGTGTCTTGCTTTGCTGGGGACGCCTTGCAAAGCTGGACAAGAACTGATAGATAATTAAGAAGAAACAGCTTGATAACACGAACTGCTGGACTCAACTTGTCGTCTCTGGCTTCGGTGTGAAACACCCAGGGCGAAGAGAAGACTGAAAACCTTATTACCTCTGGGAACAGCAACCCAGAGGAAACTCCCAGGGAACAGCAACCTTGGGGGAACCCTTATTACCTTGGGGAACAGCAACCCCAAGGAGAATCTCAGGGAAACAACAACCCTGAGACCATGGGCTGAGATCAAAGTGTCGTTTTGGGCTCTATGCCAGGGTCCCAGACTCCCCTGCCAGCATCCCAGACCCCTCAGGGCAGCCAGAGGAATGCCCTGGACTCCAGCACTTAGCTGCACAGCATGAGATATAATGTTATGGAGAAAAAAAATTGTGCAATGCCTCTGCCTTTTGTCTCTGAAAAGGCAAATCAGTTAAACCATTGAATTTTTCATAGGTATGATTTCTTTAAAATGTCATAAGGTGGTAGAAAACCCAACAAAATTTGCACAAGAATGCATTATAATTCTTCTGTTATATTCACTACTTTCCTACTATGTAGGACAGATATATTTGCACTGTAAAAACAGAACTGTAACATTAAAACCGTACAAAACTACTAGGTAATTAATCTTTGCTGAGGAAAGAAATGAGGTGATAAAGAAGCAACGTACTAAATTTTGCTCCCAAATTTGGTAGAGCGACAAAGGTAATAACACTAGCAAAGATCTCTCTTCTCACAGATGTTAACAGCATTTTCTTCTATTTTCATGGTGAAGAAAAGTTGCTATTAAGAGAGACAAGAGTGCATCTGATACTCTCAGGAAGAGAAATTAATAGCCAAAACATCTATGTTCAGATGTTTGTTGGTGAGGCCATGCTGGGAGGAAGGTTATAGGAACAGAAGACAGAAATGTATGGGCATGTCCTGTATTCTGACCGGCAGGAATCAGTGCTGGAGGAAAGCCAGAATCACAGGGAAGACTTCAGAATAGAGGGGGAGTGTGGCGGTGTGTGAAATTTAGTTTATTAAGTTTGTTATATGTTCCTTTGTTCCCTCCCTACCACATGTACCCCTGCGGCGAGTTACTTAACTGTCAGTTTTCTGTCACTCACGAAGCCCGCAAGTTTTGTATTTCTCTCTCTCCCCTGGTTGGCAAAAATTGAACATCGCACCTGTGTAACGGTCCCTAGAATTCCCTCTATTGGTTGTTTTGCCTTTACCCCTCCCTGACACCATCTGTATAAAAGTTCACGCAGAACCGCCCCTCGGGGCAGTTGTGAGAGCAGACGCAGGCGCGAGAGATCGCGCTTGCCGGACAATAAACGCTGCTACCTCACTGCCTCCCATCCTGCCTCTGCTTCATCACTTTAAGACCGCTGCCAAGGATCTCTCGAAACAAAGAACCCACAGGAATCAGTATCGTCGTCCCTTGTCACGGTGTCCCGGGCTGGCCGTGCGTGGAGACGCTGAGGTCTCGAAACACAGCACCGTGACAGGGGAGGATGAGTCATTGAGAGACACAAACTAGATTTTTGTGCATAGTAGAGAAGCCAGGGTAAGACAGATTGTATGCAGATACACAGAACAGGGTGTTCTCTAGTCACTCAACAAAACTCTGCTGCAGAATCTGTAGAATAATCTGCTTTTTCTGGTTTTCACTGGAATGCACTGATTGGAAGGTGTGGTATTAATTTCCTGTAATGGCAGATCCATCTAAACCTGCCACCATCTTCACCTGTTAGGTGAAGAATTAGTGCACTGTGAAAATGTGTAAGATTTCCAATATGACAAAAACTTTTATGGACATCAGAATGGGTTTGCAGATGAAAACAACTGTGGTTTTGGGGTTTTTTTCTTTCTATTTTTCGCAGTATAGGACTTGCCATACAGCAGTTTTTGCCTGTAACACAGTAAAGGATATTTAGGAAAAAAGGGAGTCTATATCTGGACCTTGTCTGGGAGAGGTATTTTGGACAGTTTCTGCATACAGGCAAGCCCCCTCAAGTCTTTGTGAACAAGAAAGAGAATATCATGCAGACCGTCTATAAAGACAAATTTGATACAATCTGCAAAGCATGAAGGCTCCAACCCTGTATAGTTTTTGTGCCTGAAATCAACAGACACTATGTGTTTAAACTTCACTGAGGATCTAGGGAACAACTACTTATATACTAGATTTCAGTACAGATACTGATGGGGAGAAAATATACTTGTACGTCCTTGTGATATCACTAGGGACAGGTGGAATTCCTTTCACTGGAGTTTAGGTACCCATAGTGTACACAGAACTAGCTGAGGTTTCCACTACGGTTGAAGAAGGTCTTGGAAACAGCTGTTTAGGGTGAAATTCATTCAACCAAACATATTAAAGTTTTAAACTCTACTGGTGAGACTAAATAGGTGTCTCTTGACATTAAAAGAAGTCTATGATAACTATCTCAGATGCAAACGCCTCCACCACAAACAGCCACACACAACCTCTTGAGATATTTTTGCATTTCTGGGGGGATCATATGTGTCTTACCATTCCCCAGGACCCTGAGATTGAAAAGAACAGGGCATATGCCTTTATTAATATTCAGCTCTTTATTAAAGTGATCAGCTCATTATTAAAGTCATCAGCAGGACTGCAGAGTCCGATCGGAGTTTTCCATGCTGCTGCAGCCATCCAAAGGAGCAGGTGCTGTCCCAGTTCATCATTCCACGGCAAACAGTAGATGCCGAGTCCTTGTTCCCATAGGAACAGCTAGGAGTTCTCTCTAGTCAACCATCAGAAGGCAGAGCGGTAGCACTCTGTCACTTGTGTACAGAGTCAGCCTTTGCCCTCAGGGAAACACCTTGAGAGTTTCCCCTTGTCTATCTCAGTCACCTGAGCGGCCGGCTCCCATTCCATTCAGACTCTTAATAGATTATGGCGAGTCTTCAAACCGGGCCAGGGGGTGTGTCCACTCTTTGCTCAGCCAGGGCACCACCTGGATCTTTTCACTGTGTCCAGTCTTCCATTTTGGGGTGCCTTTCATCCCCAAAGAACTCTCTCCCAGTGTGCTGTGTGTTCGTCTTATTTGCATATGCCCTCCTCAAGTAGGCAGCATCGAGGGGGGAAAACTAGGTAAGCTCCGATTACAATAGGCACAGCTAGGACATTCACTTTGCTTTTACCATGCTAATGTAGGAATGCAGGACCCGCAGGGTGGCTGCTCAGCCCTGCCAGTGATGGGGTCGCCTGTCTCCTCCTCGGGGGCAGGGGCTGCGACATAAGCCACAGCTCTCAGCCGGGCTGCCGCTTCCTGGGGGCAGCAGCCTCACCCCAGCTATTATGGGGTTCTCTGCAAAAGAGGAAAAACCCTCATTTTTCTAAAAGGCAGGGAGACGGCACAAATTGGGAGGAAGGTGGGGTTGCATTCTGAGCTCAGAGCTCTTTTAATATGCTAATGGGTGCTCTGTGCTTTCCTCTGGGGGGATGGGGGACTGTCTCGCTATGGAGCTAGGACAGAGATATCCCAGCCCCTCCTGACCAGGAAATTTGTTCATAACAAGATGATTATTCTGCAGCTTGCAGGACAGGGAGGTGATGCTGAAGAGCAGTTGAATCTTCCCCACTCCAACCTGCAAAAACCGCACTGCAGAGCTTCTTGCTGAAGGGAGGCTGTGCCAGCCAGATGTGCAGTGTGAGGGGAATAGATCTTCAGGGAATGATAGCAAAATTTCAGTGGAGCATAAAGGAGGCTTGCAGCTGCTCTGGAAAAGTGGGAGCTGACACATTCCTTTGTGCCGAGGCTGGGTGGGATGGATAAGCTGTGTGCACAGATGGTGCTCTGGCTGCTGCTCTCATGGCTGTGTGCAACCACAGAACGGTTAGCCTTACAAACATGCCAAACCCCTACCCACATTTTTCCCAAGCCTCTTCCCATTCCCTCTCCTCCATCCTAAAATACTCCTAGCAATTCAAATGCCATCACTCTCTGGAAAATGTGGGTGGGAATCACAAGTAATTAACAAAGGAAAATGGAGTTCATGTAGAAAACTGCCTGTTCATTTCTGAGTGGGAGGCAGACTTTTTGGATCAGAGCACTTTTCAACCTTACGAAGATAGGCTGACAAGCTTAACTTGTTCACAAACTGTGCTGTCAGTCAAAAATCAGGCACTGACATTTCACTACACTAGTGGGTGTGACACCTGTAATGGAAAGTATCAGCAAGGAAGAAGATGAAACAGTAGAAACTTCTCAGCATTTCTGTACGTTAGCGTCTGAGTCATACGATTATAGTTTGAGAAGCGAGCTGTACAGGTTTTCTGCATTTAGCCTAGAATTTAGTCCTTCAGAAGTTCCAAAATTGTAACGGAGTGCACAAATGAGGCAGTGACAACTTCACTTTTTAAAATGAGCCATAATGGATATGGAAAGTGCTCTTTTCCCACTTCTTCAGTGATTGAAGTAATTTCTTTAGGACAAGAAATACTTACAAAGGAAATCCATTCATTTAATGCTATGTATTTTTCCCAAAAGACATTATTGCATAAAATGCCACACAGAGGTACCATGAGGGATTCAGAACAGCCTGCAAATTCTGTGTAAATGTGGGAGAGTTTACAGAAATAGTGTGCAGAAACCTTATAAGAATTAATTCACTTTCAGCAACATGGGAGAAAGATACTCACTTGTGTCTTAGCAAGTGAAAAAACCCATTTCTTTATATAAGATGACACAATTTCATAAAATTTCACTGGAAACTTTTAATTGCATCTTCTATTTATGCTTACAACAAATATGATGTGTTTTACATGGCATTGTATGTCAGACAGCATTATCAAAAGGGCTGTCTTCATTCATGGATGCCATTATTCATCAAAATAACTAAATTTCTGATAGGTTACTCTATCCATATTGATTCTTTGGAGCATCTCTTCAGGACCTAGATGCCAACCATACCAGCAATCTTCTGCATCTTAATGAAGGCTGACTGAGCAAGGTCAAAAGATGACCCATTTCCTTGAGCTTAAGAGCAACATGAAAAGGGTTTGTCATGAAAAGAGTATCATATGGTAACAAAAAACCCTCCAAAACATATGGATATTTTTAAAAAATAAGCTCACTAAAATATATTTCTGAATAATATCTAGTCAACTGTATGCTCCATGCACTCTCTACAAGTAGGAAAGAATGTGGGTAAACTTTGTGACCAGTTTTCTGTATTCTGAGATATGTAACTTGGAGAGGAGGGAATACATATTTGGAAGTTTTTCATCTTTCAAACTTAGTTCTGTTTGTCCCAAAGACAATTCACTCAGCACTGCACAGATATCATCAGCAAGCCAAACACTGATCTTGAATAGCATCTGATTCAGTTTTATGAACATGGACAACCTTTAAACAATGTTGCAAAAATAATTTTTAGACAAAGCAAAAGGTGAGTGGCATTGTTGCTTGTAACAGCCAAGGATCTCTAGAATTAGAAGTAGACATACAAACAAGCATACAACAAACAGATTCAGTTGACTCACTTTTGGAAAGCATCTAGAGATTCATTGCTTTCCCAGCTACCAGAAACTGAGCACTGAAGTGTGTGATATTTGAGCTGTAAGCTGTATGTGAGAATCTATTTTCTGTGATGAGTGCACTAAGATAAAGAGTGTGCTCACCTCAAGAACATCTAAAAACTCTTTAGAAATGGCAACAACTAGCTGTACACTAAGCTTTCAATACAATAATGAAGCGTAATTTTCCCCATTACATTTTTTAGTTTTCAGAAAGTTCTGTATTTAAAAAGAAGTTGAATTAAGGAAAAATAGGAAGGAAAAATGTCTAAAATGCAAGCAACAAAAAATATAGTAAAATGGTTTCTTCCTGGTGTTTTTAAATCCTATTGAATTTTGGCCAGCATCTTTGAATTCAAATGACAGAAAATAGATCTTAATAAAAGGTTGAGTATTTCTGATTGAGATCCAGTAATGAAGAGCATAGAAAACCCTGTGAAGAAATAACCTTTTCTATATTTTCTGCAGAGAAAGGATAGCACGTCAGTAAAGAGAATGAATAAGATGGCAAAATATATACTGACCATATAAAGAAATATCAAGCACATGCTCATTGCATAAGGATTGCCAACTGAGAACAGTGAATGACACCGTGGACCTTAAAGAAAAATAGCATATCTAGTTATTTACAGACTGTGTCACAGGTATGTCAATACAAATAGATATGTGTTGATGTTAAATGGGCAACATTAAACCTGTCATTTCTTGGATGAACTACTCAATCTTACAGTGTTGACTTTGTCTGAATGAAACAACTGTATGCGATGGACGAGGTGATTTGGGAAGGCTGTTTGAAATGCAGTGTTCAGCTCTGCAGTCTTGCCTTGTGTGGAAACAGTGCTGAACTCAGTCAGAGCCTGTGTGCAAACAGCCAATTGAACTGAACCTTTGGTGCAATCATTTTTGAACGAGATACACCCAACTGCTTGTTTAATCAGCACTGGCTGTGGAGTACTGCTGTTAGCAACTCCGAGTTGGTATTTATACATACCTACCAATTCCTCTCATTACCTGCTGACTTGTATTTACCCCTAAGGCAGATTGATGATACATTTTTGTGCATACTGTTATATTACTGCATTTGAAAAAGAGAAATAAGCAGAATTGAACCTGTGAGACTGAATCTAAACAAAAAGGGAAAAACAACAGTTTATAAATGTATAGCAAAATATTTACAGTTCTATATAAATAGAAAATTCACTCCTTAGCTACTTAAACACTTTTGTTCTGACCTTTTAAGTAAGAAAATTCTTTTTCCTGTATAATTTTGCACCATATGATCTCTGTGTGGGTACCACATAACAGATTCATGACAGATATTTTTTCTCAAGGTCATTTTTCAGGGTTTTTTTTTTCCATTTTATTTTTAAGGGATTTTTCCATGCTATATAGAACACTTAAATCCATGAAACCTGACTCAGTCCAGGAAAATCTGTGTGAGTAAGGACTGGCAGAGTTTGGGTTGATTGAGTGGCATGCAGCACAGCACTGCTTTTAAAGGTCAGTGATCAAGGGGCAGTGGTTTCTTTTAAATTCAAGCCTCACAGTAAATAATACAAGGAAAACTATATCTGGGGACAGGAGATGGGACAGCTGCTGCCTTTTCTTGTTGATATTCAACAAGCCTTATTTGCTGTCATGGGTTGGCACTGGCCAGATGTTAATGCACCCATGAATATATGTTTTTTCTCTAACAACTCCTGTGGGATGTGATCAGGAACAGAGCAGAGCAGGCTTAAATCTTGAAAACAAAAAAACCCACCAAAACTTTATTAATTACATAAGAACAGGGACAGAAATACTCTTAAACACACACAGAGACAAATAAAAACTTCTTAGAACATTTCTTCTCCCAGTTTCTACCTCCCCACCCATCACTTTTCACAGACCAACCTTTGGGTTTTAGATCAAACAATCACCACTCAAAAACAAACTAATCTTCAATTCAGCAAGGGAGAGAGGAGTCTCTCTGGCACCACAGACTGTTCTCCAGAACACACAGGTCTACTCCTCATGTGTTCCCATGTCACCCGTGGCACCGCCCAGAGAAGTCTGCCAGGATGACTCTCTCTTTTTCCTATGTCCAGCGCTCTCACCGCTGTCCACAGGCTGAAAACTGCATACAGGGCTTTTTAAGGATACTTGCATGCCGAGCTCTTCCCCTTTTTACCCAGGGGCCGGGGTTCCAGGAGCAGGTCTCCCCTGAGGGCAGAGGGCGCCACCTCACCCTCCCCCTCTTTTTCTCTGCTCGCTCCACTCAAGTGCCAGTCACTGTAGCAAAAGCAAGGGCAGCTGCATCCACCCAAAAGTGCAGTTTATGTTCAAAAGAGACTCAAGTTCAGTCCATGGCTGACATTATGCAAGAGAAGTCCAGCTCAGAAGGCTACTCCTCTCATTCTTTGCCCATCGAGTTCCTTCCAATCATGCTTTATCATCTCAGTCTCAGGCCGCTTCCCTCTCTCCGAAACCACCAGTCATGAGAATCAATGTCTAAGAAAAAGTTTCTTTCTGCTACACAAGGGTTAACAGTTTTTTCTCGGCAGGGTGCAGGCTCAGGCACTCCCAGGTTCCACAACTCCCACGTGGCTCGGCACCTTCTCCCGGAGTTTGGGGGGGAGGGGGGTGAGCACACACAGAAGGCACTTCCACAGTTTTCCACCCCTCCATCCTGGACGGGGCAGCTCAGTTCCAGTCCTGTCCCCTCTCTTCTCCCCCCCCCCGGGGGCTCCGGCTTACCTGAGCCGACCACGTGTTTCCCCTCCCCCACCCAGCCTCGTGGCTGGGCAGGGGGAAGGAGGCCTGACACGTCTCTCTGCTGAAACCAGGATCTGAAAAGAGGCCGAACCCCCTAGACTCCTGCTTTTAACTCTTTGTGTCCTCAGAGGCGTGTCCAAACTTCCGAGTGACCAATCCAGGTGCCAGCAGAAAAGCTGATCACTGACTGGACTGCCTACATCCCCCTGGAAAAAATTCACCTGCCCCGCAACCACGACATTTGCCCTTTCAGCAAATCTGATGTTGGACAATTCAGTGGACAAGGACTGGCAACTCTTTCATAGTTCTGTGATTCAAAAAAAATTATTACTGCTTCAAGTCTGGGCACTACATGCAGACCTTTATTTTGCTCCTGAGAGCTGGTAAACTTAGGAGGAGCTGGCATAAAAGTTTATTGTTCCATTGGAAAAAACCCCTCATGTTGGACAGAATTTGACAAGAAAATTGTCTAAGAGAAAAGAGAGTTGAACAGAGACTGCCAGAGGCAAACTATGTAAATTGGATGTCTTACACCCTGCCATACTTCCCTAAGTGGGATTTACAGCAGAAAACACGTAAATCCAACAGGCTTTTTTTCCAAGCTGTTAAGATATGTTATCTAATTCCATCTTAGTACACATATATATTCACAGCAAAAACTCATTTATAGACTTGCCTTAAATAGGAAGCTGAGATTTAAAGTTCATGTGGCTCATTTATTTAAGTCAGTTTGCACAGTCTAAATTTACTGTCTATATCAAGATACATCAAGAGCGTAGCCAACAGGTTGAGAAGTGACTATTCCCCTCTATTTATCAGTTGTGAGACCACATCTGTGGGTGTTCAGTTTGGGGCTCTTAGTGGTGGAAAGACATTGGTAGACTGGAGTAAGTGCAACAAAGGGACACCAAGATGATTGAGGTTGATTGAGGTTACATAACAATCAAAGTGGTGTTGAGGGAACCGAGTTTGTTCAGCCTCACAGAAGCCAGGGCTGAATGGAAATCTAACTACTGTTCACTGTAGCAAGAGCAGGATGACTTATAGAATAAAGGTTGAGCTATCCCAAACTGGGCCTCAGATTTGGGCCTGCTAGGCCTCGGCTTTTGGCCTGTGTAGAAGTAGATAAACCTGTGGCGCAGTTAGAAAGTCACTTAAGGTGTGCACATGCTTTAGCTGGGATAGTTAGTATGGAAATAAGGTTGCTGCCTTAAACTGTAATAGCTTATATATTTGTCCACGCTTCACTGCCAATGGAAATGCACCTGTTACTGTAAACTATTCTTACTGTATATAACCAGCCATCTCGTGAATAAAGAGGAGAACGTATGTTATAATCATATTGGTTGGACCTGCGTTGCTCTGTCTCCAGCCCCAAGATCAAGTCCCAGCCTTCAGTTCACAGCTACTGGGAGGAATGTAGGGCTAGGACAAGATGCATTTAGTACAAGCTGGAATACGGGAAAGTCTGATTTGATACAAAAAAAATTGTCTTTGAGAGTTGTTGGCAGGATGGCCTGCCCAGTGAGGGCAGTATCTCTCACTCAGAGATACTCAAAACTCTCCTGGGGAGGAGACATAGCCTGGCACAACCTACTGTATCTAGACTTGATTTGATAAGGCTGGACATGATTTTTGGAAGTTCCATCCAACACATGGTTCCATGATTCAATGACTTATGGCTTATCATGGTTTTTGGGATGGAAATTTGAGTGCACACTAAGCAAGGTATCCACAGTTGCTTTGGAGGTGATCATCCAGCAGCTTATTTCATATTGAACAGCCCATTTGCTACTTGACTCTTTCTGCCCTTGATGTTAGTGTTTGCATGGCTTTTGGTTCAAGGCAGTGTTTATGGGGCCATTAAATTCCGCTCTTTTACGAGCTATAAAAAATGCTAGTTTTTATTAGAAATGCATTTCCATTAAATATTTCAGTTGTGCCTGAACACAGAATTGCCTTTTAATAGGGAATAACACCTTCTTTCTCTAGCATGGGAAGCCAGCCCTTACTGGCATAACGACCTCTAGGAAATTGCACTTCTTGATTTCTTCTTGGAATCTGGAAGTGTAAGGAACAGCCTTCCCTTAGCTATGGAATCCTGAGCTGGGCAGATTATAAAGATTTGCAGCATTTCACTACACCCTCCCAGACACAAGGAGTAGCAAAAATACGTTAAGTTAGGAAGAGTGTGCAAAGTAGGGCAAAAGAACAACACCTCTGAGATCAGTGGAAGGCCACTGCTGACTACTTGTCAGAGAAGGAAAGGAAAGGATTGCAGGCTGTCACGGCCATGTATTATACAAGTGCTGTAATTACTAAAACTCACGGCATGCATTTATGTCTGTTGATAGATCAAAAAATAAATCCTACTATTAGATTGACTTGGGAAATGAATAAACAGGGGTAGGAGATTTGAAACTCCTGGCTCTTTATTTAGTCATCAAAGAAATCTATTTTGCAATAAGCTAGGGGCATTCCATTAACAGTCTCAGAAGTGCTGAAGGACTAAGAGCAAGGCCCTTCCTGAAGAGATAGCCTGAATTAGTAAAGATCCAAGGGGGTTCTCAGGACATTTTGAATTTCAAAAACAACTCAAAATCACTGAAGTTACTCCTTGATGCTCCCTTAACATTCTCTGCTGTAGATAAGGGCATATTATTGAGCTATATTGAAAGCAAGGAGCATTACCTTTGACAAGGGAAGTGCTTTTGTATCGAGTCACCTTCGGAAGAAAAAGAGGACAGAAAAGGGAAGATAATGTTGCTGATCCCTGCAACTACCTTAAATATGAATTCAAATTTACCTAAGTGACAGGAAGTAAAGGAGTATTCCTATTCTGGAGAGCAGCTTCTGTAAGGTTTGGGAAGAGAGTTGTTTGAGTATCAGTGCTACAGCCATAGAGAAAGCAAAGTCTCCTAGTTCCTATTCTTGGGAACTATGACCAGGGCTGAAGCACATTTTGGTAAATCAGGTCCCCTAGATATGCACTGAGGAGACAGTCCCTTGAATCTCAAAAGTTATACCTAGAGAGAGGCTTCAGACACCCAGAAAAATACTAAGCAGAACCCATTGATGGATTGATTTAATGGAGCTGGACCCTACCAGGGGCACAGCAATGCTGGCTGGAACTAGTCCTCTTTCAATCCGGCTGGCAGGAGAGATGTTTTGAAAGGTTATTGATATAGAACCAAATAAAAGCAGCAGCTCTTGTCTTTACCTTTCCAGCCTTGTAAATAAATATGAAATATTTTATTTTGCTCTTGACAGAATATGTAAATGCTTTCTTCATCCTTACACCTGCTCCGGCAACAGCTACATCTGAGGATCAGAAAATCTGTGCAAGCTGCGCTGCTTGTAACCAAGGATTTCAGCAGTTGTTCGGAGCAAAGGCATCCCCGTTATGCTGCCCTAGAAGGCATCTCGGGGACTGGGAAAGCTAGGAAGCAGTCTCGGATGTGCGGCGTGTACACTAGCTCGGGTCTGGCACGACTCCCTCTTTCTCCAAATCCCTGCTTGAGGCCGGCGGCACCGCCGCCGTTGGCTCCCGAGCGAGGGGCAGCCGGCACATCCCGAGCGCGCTGCCCGCCGCCTTCCCCGCGCCTGGAACCCGCCGGGCAGAGCCGGCGCCGCGCCCCGCCCGAGCCCTCCCCGGCGGCGGGGCCGCCCCGCCCTGACCGCACCCCCGGCTTGCGAGGGCCGCCGCCGCCTCCAAACTTTGTACGGGGCGAGCGGCACTGCGGCCCCGCCGCCCGGAAGGAGAGAGCGGCGCGACCCGGGCCGGGGAACCGGCGCAGCCGCCCGGCTGCGGAGCGAGGGGCTCCGCTCCCCTGTTGTCCTGCCCTGGCACACCGGCTCCTGGGGCAGCAGCCCTCCGTGCCTCGCTCGCCTGCCCGGGGCGAGCGGAAGGTAAGAACGGGAAGGGGGGACGGAGCGGCGCTCCTGGCACGGGGAGGCGGCGGGATCCCTGCAGCGCCCGGGCACGGGTGTCTCCCCCCGGGATGGGTGTCTGCCCCTGGGGACGGCTCTGGGGGGCGGGAGGGAAGCGGCGCCTCATCCCAGAGGCGCGTTTGCTGCCAGCTTTGCCTCCAGCTACTCCAGCCACTCCAGCCACTCCAGCCCCTTCCCCAGCACAGACACTGCGGTCCTGATGGGAATGCTGCTTGCTAATGTAATCACGTATTCCGCCCTTTTTGCTTACTTGCTCTCAGAACCCATGTAAATCTTCTCTGGGCCTTTCTCGGCCGAAAGTTAGACGCAATTTGATGCCTGACCATGAGGATCTGACTGCTGGGGAATAAAAAACAAACGGGAAAAAAGCCCCGGTGTGGTGCAGTATGCAAGGTATGCTGGTAAATACTATCACATAGAGAGTTTATCCCAAAAAAAAAAAAGAACAGAAAGGGTCCTGTAAGCACTACCTGGAGTGTCATCTCAGTTTTATCCCCATTTTTGAAAGCAACTTCTATTTTGCCCACATAACTGTCCCACCGACAATGTCAAACTTGTCCAGTTTATTTCATCACTTGCTGACACACAAGCTCACAGTTTCTGTTTTAAACCATGGTTGTCTTTTCTTTCTTGCTCAGCTTTGTCTTATTGACAAGACCAAAGCATCTTTCATCAGCCTGAATAGGGCAGTAACAAATCAAATAAAAGCATCAGAACAGGAGAAGGCTTTGCTAAAAAGAAGTAGCAAGAAGGAATCAACAGAAAGTCAGAGACTAGAGAAACGGGTGAAAATACTTTTGGCAAGAAAGGGAAGCTATGTTCTTTGGCTGAGCTACACCCTTCTGCCGGGATATAGGGCAAAGGAGGGAAAGAATTTATATTTGTCAGCCCTCTCGCCTTTCTACTTCTTTATGTAGACATGACCTCCACTGAATAAAAATAATGAGACTTTGAAGCATCTGACAGTCTTGGGACCTCACCACATCTCTACTGAAATAATATATGGAAGCGTAATTCCTGGGTGTAGGAATGGGTCAAAGAAAAATGCTCATCAGAGTTCTCAACTTTCTTTAGGGAAGATAATGAACAGGGAAGTAGAGTGAGTAACTCAGGGTTGCCTTTCCCCTTAGTGGCAAACAGTGGTGTTTTGTTGGTAAGTTTGCTTGGCACTGGTAATTTCTTATTATTTTCCCAGGCCAAGGAAAGAAGTCTCCAGGTTCTCGGTTCCTGGTTAGCATGCCACTCATGCTCTGGGCAGTTTGCATGGGAGCATGTACTTTTTTTTACACTGGACTGAAGTCTAAGTCAGCAACTGATTGTAAACCATTCATATATTGTGCCTGCTGAAGTCTTAGGGTAGCACAGAATTTGGCTCAGCCTGTGTAAGGAAGGAAAAAAAAAAGTGATTTTTATGCCAGTGGTGAAATTCTTACTGACATCAGCAGAGGAATGATTTGCTCTTCGCTATGACTGCAGTCAGAAATGAATGCCTGATTGGCAGCCTCCAAAGAGTTCTGTTTTCTGAAACATCACACTGAAAGGAAATATCATCTATAACTGCGTTTCAATTGTTTCTTGAGTTGATTTCAGCATGAATAAGTTATGCTGTCATTTCAAAGAAATGCTATAATTTCAGTTCTGTTTCAGTGGTGTTTTTTATTTGCCTCATGGTACAAACGGTTGTAAAACAAAGTTTCTTAAAGAAAGACCCCAACAATTAGTTCACTGGTATTAAGGAAGGGTATAAACCTGTTAGAATTTAGTAGCTATGTAAAGGAAACACTTTTCATTAAGGAAAAGCTGGAAGATTATTATGCTAATAACAGTCTGGATGGTGCTGTTCCATGTAGAATTCCCACAGATATTACTGGAAAATTTTTGCTAAATAAGCACTAGTTTTAGGTAGTGGATTGTAAAAAAATGATATGCTACCCTGCAGGATATTAATCCTTCTGCATTTACTTAGGCAAACTTTGTCTTTGGAATGCTTTTGAAATCTATTCCAGTTTTCAGCAGGAGTCATGCCTAAATAATATTACTGGATCAGCCTTCAAAATGTAAGGGCAAGAGAATTTAAATATATTAAGACAGATCTCTTAATTCTGCAGTGTAGCATGTGTGTTAGGAACTAGATGTAGCTTTAGCTCATTGCTTCTTGTCTTAGCCCATGTGGACCAATTTCTCCACTTGTTCTTCTACTGTTTTGTTTTCAGGGGCAGCTCTGTGGCTTTGACCAGGCTGCTGCAAGGATGGGGCCCCTGGAAGCAGTAGGTGAGGAAAACCAGACAGATGAAATGAAAACGGAGCTGTTCACTAAGCTGTACTTAACAAGATACACCACACCACTCAATGAATTGGCTCTGGACCCTAAACCAGAACTGAAGGACAGCACAACACTTGTTGAAGTACAAATAATTCTCATCTTTGCTTACTGCTCCATCATCCTGCTGGGAGTGATCGGGAACTCCCTTGTGATCTATGTGATCATCAAATTCAAAAGCATGCGCACAGTGACTACTTCATTGCCAACCTGGCAGTGTCTGACCTACTGGTGAACACACTATGCTTGCCCTTCACTTTGGTTTATACGCTCTTGGGGGAATGGAAACTGGGCCCGGTCTTGTGCCACCTGGTGCCTTATGCTCAGGCCCTTGCTGTCCACGTGTCTACTGTCACTTTGACTGTGATCGCTCTGGATCGTCACCGCTGCATCATCTACCACTTGGAAAGCAAAATCTCTAAGCGGATCAGCTTCCTGATTATAGGAGTTGCCCAGGCAGTCAGTGCCCTGTTGGCAAGTCCCTTGGCCCTCTTCCATGAGTACTCGTTGATTGAGAGCATTCCTGACTTCAAGATTGTGGTCTGCTCTGAGAAGTGGCCAGGGGAGGGGCAGCTCAACTATGACACCATCTAAAGCATCTCCATGCTCCTGATCCAGTATGTGCTGCCTCTGGCAGTCATCTCCTATGCCTACATCCGTATTTGGACCAAGCTCAAGAACCATGTTAGCCCTGGGCCGGGGAATGACCACTATCACCACCAGCGCCGGAAAACCACCAAGATGCTGGTGTGCGTGGTTGTGGTGTTTGCTGTCAGCTGGCTGCCCTTTCACACTTTCCAGCTGGTCAGTGACATTGACAGTCAGGTGTTAGACCTGAAAGAGTACAAACTGATCTACACAGTGTTCCATGTTATTGCCATGTGCTCAACGTTTGCTAACCCCCTTCTCTATGGGTGGATGAATAACAACTACAGAACAGCCTTCCTCATGGCCTTCCAGTGTGAACAGCGGCTGGACTCCATCCACCCCAAAGTATCAGCAGCTTTCAAAGCCAGGAAGAAGCTAGAAGCCAAGAGGATTCAGTTCTCTGGGGACTCTTTCACACAACCTACCAATGTCTAAGATGTCTGACTTTAAAGAAGAAATGAATATGTTGTGAACAAAGGGATGAGCCCATTTTGGTACATGCATTTTCAATGCATAGTTTACTCATAAATGGTGAAAGAACAGTAGCAGGAAAGTCAAGGCAGGTATGATTTGAGGGGAGGTGATTGACATCAAGAGTATGTAACTCTACAACTGCAAGGAAGTAAAATGGAGAGGCTTTGTTTATGGCTGTCTAACAGGGTAAATACTCTTCATCCTTCCCATATCTTCTTGACAAGTCTAAATGACAAGGGCTGGGTTTGCTGATTTTGCTGGAGGAGGGAAAATGGCTGATTTACAGCATAGGAATATTGGTGGTGGGTGCAGGTAGTTTTTATATTCGATGTGGAGATTAGGGAGTGCAGAAGTCTGCCAGGAGAAAGAAGCCTGTCTGGTGGGGCAATCAGCTGAAAACAGAAGAGAAAAGAAAAAACAAACCCACTGAAATACTGGATTCAGTGAGAGGAAAGTTTCTACGTAAAATGAAATGTGGATTTTGGCCAATCAAATGGGGTAAGAAGTCATCCCTTAAAAACTGGCAGTTGTTATGCTGGTGAGAAAATCACGAGCCTGTGACTTGATCAGTCATTCCCTGCAGATTCCTGCCTTTCATTCTGCTCTGGGAACAGCTCACAAATGCAGTTCTTTAAAGTGGCATTTGAGGGCAGGGAATGCAGGCTCAGGTCTTCTGTGAGCACTTCATAAACTGCTAATATTTTCATTTTCAGGACCTGCTTAAATGTCTAATGTGTTATTAACTCCACAGGCTTTGAATTGTTGCTGCTTCTGCCTGGATAATAAAATAGCAGATAATTCTGATCCTCTGGAAAGGCTGCTAGATGGTAAAGTGCTTTTCTTTACTGTGGTTTTATGTCATACTCATCTCATCTCGGAGCTTTTTCCATCTTTAACCTTTGTAAAAATTAAGAACATCTGAATGACTGTAACCTGATAACAGTATGCTATGTTTATGTGATAACTTATCAGTTACTCTGCATGCCGTAGTTAATAGTTAAATTCCTTTTTTGCTCAGGTATAAAATTTTAATCTGTTTACCATGTTGTACACAGCAATGCTAAACTCTTCTGTCTTTGTTCAGTCTCTTTGAACTCATTAAAGAGATGAAGAAAGTTTCAATCCATGTTTATTCCAAGCTGCCCTGTTGCTTATCGAGAATAAAAACAAGCGTGATACTTTCACTTGAAGTCTAGTTTGATGTCTACATTTCAGCAGCCTCATTTTTTCTTTCCATTTTTTGTTGTTCCTAAATTCACTGTGTTCTCTCTTAAAAATTAAAACCCAAGAAAACTCCAGTGCTGAAATGTTTGCAATGTAATGAATAGTATCAGGTCTTTATCAAGTGGAGAAATTAATCTTTGTGTATTCAGTATTTGGCACCATCCTTTAAATATCCATGAAATCATTTGGACTTGGATTTTCATGAGCAGAAAGGGGAGATCTAGAGAATTAGCTAGTGTTTACTCGAGCAGGAAAAAGTATCTATCATTCTTAAACAGTTTTACAAAACTAGATTAATTCTCCACCATGTTCAGGACATGATATTGCCCACAAGTTATTTTTGTCTGAATATAAATAATATCCAAAATATAAGCTCAAAACTCTTATGGGTGAGGAAGGATTATAGAAGTATGCAATTACTATGGACATCAATCACATGTATCACTTAACTCTGAACCCTTCATCAAAAGTATTATTACTACAAATAACCTCCTTTATTTAAAATGCAAATAATTTAAAATTTCTGTTTCAACTCCTTTAAGCCTGTTAGAGTGTGGTATATAGACAGTTTTGAAGTAACCATGACAGTGTGTGCAAAATCTACAATTGCCAGACTAATTCTCTGTAATTTTAAGTCTGCTTTACATCATCCTGTATAAAAGCAATTAATTACAAATAATCTTTCCATTTATTTCATGGTGTCTTTATTTTATGGCTTCCTGAGCTTTCTCTGTAGCCATCATGCTGAGCCAAAACTGGTGCACTAATTTATTGCATTGCTTTCCTCTCTGCCTTGTGGAGGTGGTGCTGTGGTCAGTGCTGGCTTTAGGGTAGCAAGCCTGTGCATATTGTCCCACTGCAAGGTGTGTATTTCCCCATGGGCACTTGAAGAGGGGATGTGGAAGAGCCAGCACTGACTCATGCCTCTTGCATGGCTTAGTCACTCCTGAGACTCGGCTTCCGCACAAGCACAGCTACACACTTTAGTACCCATCATGTTGGTAGGAAAACACAGCATTTGATCATCAAAAGCACTGATGTAGCAATATCCCTTGGGGTTGCCCCAAATCCCAGCTGTCAGAAGGATGTGGAAACTCAGAGTTCATACCCATTTCCCTGTAAGGGCAAGTGAACCTGTAAGCAATATCTAACCACTGGACTGAGGAGTCTGCAGGGGACCCTCAGTTTTGCCTGAAATAGGAACCAGGATCCAGGTCTCCTCATTCACCTATTAGTGCTTTAATTATATTTTTAAGGCATTATATTCTTTTCCTGTTGCTTAGGTACAAGTTTTATACAAAGCCAAAGAATACCAGCAGCATTCATCCATTGAATAATTTGCTGGTAGGCAGCAGGGCATACAAAGTGAAATGTCATCACTGATTCAGGGCAAGAATTTGAACTAACGTACCTCAGTTCTCAACAGTGTGATCTAGCCAGCATACTGCAGCCTCTCCTCAGGCAGCAAAGTTTGTCTTTTTAGAGCTGTTCTATTGTTCAATTAAACATTGAATATCATGGTTTTATGGGCAGGAGCTTATGACCTTTGCATGGCACTCAGTTTCAGGGACAAGGATATTAGAACAGATACAGACAATTTAGGTTAGGCCTCCTCCCTCATTCTCCATGAGAACATCTACTGTAAAGATACTGCAATACAGGCAGGGGGAGCTCCCTGGGACTAGTGCCATGCTGAGCTATGAGAGGGTCTTGCTTTGGACTCTTTATTTGGGGTTATAGAAATGAGACCTATCCACCACATAGATGCCATCAGATGTGATTTAGGATTCTAGCTGGTCACCAATTTGCTCTTGGCCTCCGTGGAAGAACGTTTTGATGCCTTGCAAATTTTACTGGCAGAAATGCACCTCCAGTCTTTGGCAGCAGCACAGTCCTGAATAGTCCATAGTTACAGCTGCAGCCCTCGCAGCACTGGCTGGGCACCAGGCAGCTCAAGCCTGGAGGCAGAAGAGCTGCACTCATGCACTTTTCCGAGGCTGTCGTGTTTGCCTCAGAGAAGAGCACAGTGCTGTGCTGCTTCTGGACAAGTGCTAAAGTCACATTGCCTGTTAGGGGTACAGCCAAGGGCTACAAGCGGAGAAGCAATCCTGAGTGAGCTTGTTAGGGTTTCATGGGAAGCCAGTGAATATGGGGTTTTGGTATGTGGGGACAGTGCTGAGCCCTCTCACTGGGCCCTCTGAGTAAATAGCCTTCACTGAGAGTTGTGATCTCCATGTAGAGCTGCTGTCTATGACTGAAGAGAAAGTACATCATTGTTAATCTGAGAAAAAAAATAGATTTTAGGCTATAAGCAGTTAAAATAAAAGGACTAAACCCTGACAGCAAATGGTTTTAATATGCATGTCTATTTATATATAAATTGTACGTCAGAGCTGTGCAAAAGTTGTTCTGCAGAGTAAGTGTGTGGAAAATAGTTGTCTATCCGTAAAACCCTGCGTTCTATACAATGTGTAATGGACATACATACCTTGTCCACATACTAATAAGTTAGATAGCACTAGGAGTAATAACAGAATGGAAAATACTTCCTGCATTTAATCTGTCAGACCACAAAAAAATCACTGAATTCTCTGATTAGTATAATCCATTTCCTTGCTTCATAGTTTCTAAACTCTCTCCAGGGTTTTCTTACTTTAATCCAGATCACGACCTTAAGGGATTAATTTTGTCTTTGGATCCCTGAGTTATTTACCTAGTACTGTCATTATAAATGCCACTCCACAACAGGGGAACTGCTTTGTGCCAAATTACAGGTTCTTTGCCCTGAAAAGCTGAGATGTCTGTAAATCCATGCAAGACTGGTTTTGCTAAAGACCTGTGTACTGCAGTACAAATGCTTGTTTATGCAATCAGTAGTGATTTTCATATTTTCAATTGGCTGTCATTTTAAAAGGAAATTAGTACAAGTGTAGTGAAGAACTCTGAAGCTGGTAAAGCTGGAGAAGTAAGAAAGTCATAGGATGAGCTGCTGCCTCAAGAAGAAAGAAAGAGAGCAAGAACGAGGCTAGTGAAGATGTCATTGATTTATAGACTTTCGTTCTTCCTTTAGTCTGGGCAGCAAGAGAAACGTGTAGAAATGAAACCAGGCCAAATGAAGACATGTACGAGGGACAGCGTTGCCCAGGGAAACTGAGGAACTTTGAGAAGAAATTCCTGTGATTGTTTGATCCTTAAAACTCACATCATGTTCTCAAGGATGTGTACATTACTTCACCTAAATGCAATACAGCTGAACAGCTCTGTACTGATAAGGTATCAGAAGCAATGGATGTTTTATTAATTCTAGCCAGGATGTGGGATGAATAATGCATACAAGCTCCTCATAAGCTCATTGCAGATGGGATATATGAAAAAATTGGTGCTTGCATTAAAATCTTTTCCCTCTCAGACTTCACTGAGCTCCTGTGGAAGGAAGAGGGCTTCAAACTCTAAAACTTAAAGATGGTGGAATTACGTATCTGATGGATGGAGCCACAGTTTAGCTTGAAAACATGATTATAATTTTTGTTTTGCTGATCTGCATAGGAGAAAAAGGCTGTAGTTTTCCTCTTGGACCTGCAGCTGAATTTGTAGAACTGTAGTTTATATGAAACACTTATTTGCACACTTCACAACCCTCATAATCTACTAGCTCTGCTATACGTGATATCTTCAATAGCAGAATCCATGCTTACACATTTACTGGGTCTAACTATTTCCATCCCTTCAAGTTTGCATAGAAAAAGAGAAGTTTAGGGCAACTCTCATATTTATTAGCAACCTTCAAAATTCGTTTTCTGTAGCCAACTGGATTTTACAGTTTTTTGGCAGTACTGTGACTTATTAATTTATTTAAGGTAGCCAAGCCATTGAAACAGCTAGCTTTGCTCTCATTGCACTCTGGTTTGGGGCAAGGCCATCTCAGCAGAGCATGGTTACAGTTCCTCACCAAACCAAACCTGGGGATTAGAGCTGAGGCTGACACTCTTTCCCAGTGGATTCTGAGGATTGCTCCCAGGAACCAAGCTGGGGAAATATTTTTCAGTTTTTCAGTGCTTCAAATCTTGGTTTATGCTGCTGTGAGGACAATGCATGTTGCATTTGGTGATGCTTCATCCCAGTTACATTCTGAAGTAGATGACTCCACAGAGTGTAAATGTGCGAGTGCCAGATGTCTGCTGCCTCTCCAGTTCAGTGTAGCCCAGCTTCCAGAGAAGCTCTCAAATAGAGCTGTCAGAAGGTGTTTCACAAGCACCCTTTGACTGAGCATGTGGAAGCTGTGTACTGTCACAGGGAGACTGAGGGCAGTAAGTGATGACAGGGTGGCTGTGGCATCAGGGAGCTCATCCTTAGTCCTAATTAAAACTTGCTCTCGTACCTCCCACTCTCTTGAGCACTGATGTAGCCTGAGGCACCAAAAGCTGATGGCCACTTCACATTGATACGTGAAGTGAGTGGTGGTAGACTGGCACTTCAGTGGTGCATTTCTTCTCTGTGCCTCCATCAGCTGTACTACTCATACCAGAACTGAACTGGCAGGGAGACCTATGGGGAAAAATATTTTACAGATAACAAGTGTTAATGTTCTTGTACTGACAAGAACACTGGCTGATGGGTAGTTTTGCAAAATATAAATGCTTTCAGACAGAGCTGGATGCAGCCATGGTGGGATGGGTGTGTGCAGCAGCAAACCTCTCCTCTGTCACCGCAGCATGAGGCAGATGCTTGCACAGAACCACACAGAACTTGTTCAGGCCAGTACGATGTGCAGGAATCAAGAAACCTCTTCCAGTTTACATTAATTCTTGCTTCTGTGGGTGACAGGTAAAAAATATAGCATTAGGGATACGCTATGGTTTTTAGTGTTGAGATCTCTCACAAGTCATATTAAGCCAGAAGAATGATTGCAAAGACAAGTAGAACTAAAAATTATAAAAGGATTAAGCTATAATAATGTCAGTCTCACTGTACATAGCAAGTTTGCTTTCTTCAAAGTTAAAATTCCATGGTTATCTCAGATAACTGGAATCAAAGGTAGAGAAAAGAGAGGAAGAGAACTCATTGCATTCAGAATCCTTATTTTATTTGCTTGTTTTATTCTAATGGGGCAGCAAAAGGATTGATATTCAGCTCAGTGTATAATTGATTACCAGGACATAAACTGAAATTCAAAATCATGCTCTCCATAATTGCTATTCAAAAGCCTAAGCTTGCGATATTCCCTGAAAGTATGCTTTCTGATTTATCTATCCCATTCATCATCCTTTCCCTCTTAGTACTTGTACCTGTGCTATGAATTCTGATTTTAAAGCTCAGAAGAAGCTGCCTTTCTGACTCTTAAGTTAGCTGGAAACCCCAATGGTGTGTTGTTTTATTCTTGATAAACTACTATGTAGTATCTCTCCTGATCTCTTCGTCTATCTTGGGCTATAAGAGCAAGTAGCAACTTCCTATAACCTTACTTTGTGTTTATTATTTAGCTGTTCATGACACACTCCTGGAACACTTTGTAATCTCATATACATCTGTTGCATATGTATGATACAGCTAATTTCTTGCTTCTCTGGCTTTCCTATAGTAGAATATAGCTGTTCCAGTTCATTAAAAAAAAAAATGCAATTCATCATTTTTGTTGCTCAGTTTGCTACTTCTCTGAGGCATAATATGGGTGATACCAGAATTTTTTTCTCTCTCTCTGTGAGATTGTATATATATATGGAAAGCTTGGTACTACTATGAAGGAAATTAGAGTATTTGGCTGTATAATGCTTAAATCTTGATTTCTGAATAAAACCTCAAACTACTTCAAATTACTATGCAAACCCCAGTATTTTAGCATTAATAGAGCAGCAGAAAGTCCTGCATGGGTGCTTGACAGGACACGATGGCATGATGAGGCAGTCATGTGATTTGAAAAATACTGAACTTTGGCTCAAGAAGGCATTTTGCTTACCCGTTTTGTCCTGATACACAAGAAGTTGCTTGTACCTTCTGCTGGCAACAGATGCTCATAGTGTGGGCTCTGCTGCTGAAAGGGTAGGATCCTGGTAAACAAAATATACTGACCTTTGTGTGTGATGCTTGCAAAACTGTACAGTGTCCTTGAATAGCTCCCTTTTCACATTTGGTTGGCCATCTTCCCACCCAGTTTTCTACAGAAGAGATTTTCCTCATGAGATCTGCAAGTGACAATCCTTCATAGTCTGTTTACAGCCTTATCTCTTCAGAAATCCTAAACAAGTGACATTTAAACAGTGGGAAAGAGCCAACAGTATAAATAGGACTACAGCTCTTTCACAGCAAGCCTTCCTGTTGAAACAAGTGAAATGCTGGCTCATCAACGAAGAACAGGTAAAATGGGGAAGGTCAAAGCACTGATGACTCTTTTTGTTCCTGCGCTTGTGATTTCAGATTAGAAACCGCATTAATGTTTTTCTGCAGAAGTTACACCTAACCAGTATCACAGCTGCTGAGATGAAAAACAGATTAAAGAGGTAAACTATTAGGACTGCTTTTCCCAGCACAAACAGACTGAAGTGCACTTCTAATCTTTGTACTGTTGTGATTCTTGGTGTTGGTGTCTTTAGCTGAAACCCTGCCAGCTGATGTGCTTACTGCTGAACTTTCTGTTACAAAAAGAGCTAAAAGATAGAGAAAAGCAAATTTCGGTGACAGATGCTTTTGAATTTATGCTTCCAACTCCATTTTATTCCTTTGAAAATCTCCCCATAAACCATTTCATGCCTTTAGATATGTGACCTTAGCTCACATAACCTGCATGGGAGGCTTGGCAGCACTTGACTGAAATTTCATTGGACCTTTCCTACCGATCCGACTGAAGGTGGCTAAGTAGCAGGCCTTCATTTTACCTGGATAGTTTGCAGCCCTAATTAATCATACAATCTCTCAGACACAAGCTGGAACACTCTCAGGATGGGAAGCTTGCAGACACTCTACTGTCCTTGGTAAAGTCCTGGTTCATCCATGAGGAGGTACCAAGTGTGGATGATCAGGCCCTCGATAGCTCTGTCCATCTGCAGGTGTCCCTAAGATTAACATCTAGCAAAACCAATGGAAAGCATGTACTTTGCATATCTTGCCACACTTCTTTCCTTACATTGGAGCTTACACCTTAGGATGTCAGTGTAGAGTGGCTTTTATCAGGGTTACTTGGAAAAAATGGGTGCTACTTTCTGTATTTCCATGGGTGTTTTAGAGACCACGTATTTGTCTATTTGCCCCTGTTCAGAATCTCACCACAATAACCCTCCTGAAAAGGTGGGAAGACCCCTCATGTAGCCAGGTTTTTCAGTCTGCCCTATTTCCTGGAGCACTTCACTGATCACTACCGGATAGTTCCCTCCTGGCTGTCAAGAGGTCAGGCTTTAACATTCAGTAATAATTTTGGTGGCTTGAGTGTGTAACCAAGACCACTCTCATCCTTCCTTCCTTCCTACCTACCTACCTCAGCATTTGAAACTGGAATTTATGAGTTTTTTATGTCTGAAAGTCATATACAGCCATATTTAGAGTTTTATCCTCTCAAAGGCTGCTAAGAACCTTTGCCTGATGCAGATTTCAGTTTCTCACTAGGCACTTTTCAGACGGAAAGAGGTGAGAGCCAACCCTGAACACAAAAAAGCAGCCTAATTTCTGCATCCAGCTCTAGAGAAGGACAAAATCTACACAGGGAGAATTGCCTATTAGAGTTCAACAATTCATTGGATTTTCATTTTCTATTAACACACACACAGCTTAATTGATTTTTAAAACAGGTAATTTCAAAAGCATGGTCCTAAGCAGTGTTCCTAGTATATGTTTTATATAAAATGACTGCAGGACTGGTTAAAGGGAGATGTAGGCTATTAAGACACAGATGTGTCCCCATTGTTTATTAATCTTGGAAACACTTAATGCAGACCCTGCTGGATCTGAACACTGTGGCACCTAGCAACTCAGGAGTACTTCAATCCTAATGTATGCTGGTAGGTATTTTATTCAGATGAACAGCGTGCCCCTTGAGGTCACAATTGGTTTGAAAATTCATACTTAGAAGCTCTACTGAACTCAATAAAATTATAGCAGACTAAAATACTTTTTTTCATGGAAAAAACTAAAGACAAGCCTGGTGTCTTATCTTATTTTACCCTCAGTTATTTGCTGCATTTAATACAAAGTTATTAGTTGCCTAACACTGAGACTTGTCTATCCTTTTCTTCTTTTTTTTTTTTTTTCCCAAGTGATGATTTGAGTGGAACAATATTTTAAAAAGGAGAGAAAAAGTCAGAGGTTGGCAAATATATCTGGAAATGATGGAGTGAACCATTGGAAAAGAAGGAAAAGTGTTTTTCATGCAGAAATTTGTATTACACACTTTTTTTTTGCCATCACAAAATGTAGCTAACTTCCATTCAGTGTTTTCCAAAGCAAGGCAAAAACAGAACAGCAGGCATGTAAGCTGGTGACCAGATTCTTAGCTCCCATAAATTAGGTCAGTGTAGCTCCACTGCACACATAGTAATACTCAGACCATTTATATCCCATTGTGGCACCAACCTGAAGAACTCTCCCTTTCACACGCTCAATTTCAGATAGAGGCAATAAAAAGAAATGCACTACTTTTTCATATGCCCTACTTTTATCTCTTTGGAGCTTTGTTTGGATGGATTATTGGTAAATGCAAGTTGCGTCCTCCATCTGAAACACGCTCCTGAGACAGGAGGGACAACATAGGAGAAAGGGGCTCTGCAAGTCAGAGCAGCCAGGGCTGTGGTCACAGCTGTTGCCAGCAGCAATGGGCACAGGGGAAGAAAGGTTGGTGAGTAACTGGTGGTTGGAAGCTCTTGGGTAGGACATTGAAATGGAGATGCCTGAAAATGGGATAACAAGAAGATGGGGGATTTTATTGCAAGAGAGCTCGAAATTTCACAGTATGGGATAGAAAGGAGAAGTTGTTGTCTTAGAGCCAGGAAGTTATATTTTATAAAAGAGCAGCTGTGTGAAATGGTAACAGAGTCAGGGGTTAGAGCTGGGGTCAGGGATGGGTAATAAAAGCAGCCTTTTCCCAGGCCTGTTAACCCCATATCTGTTAGGTACCCTTTTCACTCAGCTAAGTGTTTGAGTTGACAATCTATGATAATGGTGATATCTACTGGTCTCCATACTTTGTAAGTATTGTTATGAAAACTGAAAAAATGTTCAAGGGCGTTTAATCTACTGAGCAAGAAGGTTTACTAGTCTTCACATTCTTTCTTTTAGTAAAAAGAAATATTTTATTCTGAGTTTGTCCTAGAAGTCACAAGATTTGAAGAGATCCCAGGGAAAAACTACTTTCACTGGTTTTAAACATGATGCAGTTGCCTGTTTCTTCCCACTGCAAGCTGAAACCATTTCAAATTTAGCAACCCAGTGGACAGTCTAAATGAAGCCTGAAGCTCCTCATCAGCAGCCGGTTACCTTGGTTTGAGTTTCAGCAATCCAGCTGATGGCTGGCAGTTGCTCCTTCCCATAGAAACAGAGAGAGAAAATAGTCAAACTTAGGTAAAGCTTTTTTTCTTGCTTTTTTCTTCCTTCTTTTTCTGAAAGAAAGAACAGCAGCAAAGATGTCCATGAAGTGCTGCTTGTTTTCTGTGACCTGGAGCTCTTTGTCATTGGAACTGGCAGAAAGTAACTAGCCAGCTACAGAACCATAAGATCCTGTGGAAACGACAAGAGGTAGAGGCTCTAGTGAGATAGAGATGTTGAGATGTTTTTTCAGACAACCATACAGACTATGAGTCAACAGCAGTACAAGATCAATAAGAGTTTACCAGATGAAAAAGTAAACAAAAAAGCATGAAAAAAACACCTGTAGGTGTGAATTCTTCTCTTTGTAATTCAATAGTATTCATTGATTCTAGTAAGGAGCAGACTGTATTGTTTGGGTTTCTTTCATTATTCCATGTGCAGACATGATCAAAACATTTGCTGAAATTGAATTCTTCCTTTTGTTGTAACCATTTTCTGTAAAACTACAGCCTGGTCAATTTGTGAGAGCTTGTGCTCACACATCTTTTGGGCAATATGGTGCTTTCACTCAATTCTCCTGAAATTATTCTGATTCTGTAATGGTGCAGAGGAGCAGCAGTTAACCCAATGAGTATGTTTTACACCACACATTTCTGTAAAAATTAGACAAATAAAAATAAGACTTGGCATTTAAATATGCCAAAAAGGAGAAGAAAGTATCTCTTCTTTCATCACTACTGTGAGTGCTGTGCAGCCCTTTAGAAGGACCTCGACAGTGTGGAGAGATGGGAAGAGAAAAGCCATCTGAAGTTCAACCAGGACACGTTCAGGGTCCTTCACCTGGGCAAGAATAACCCCCTGCACCAGTACAAGCTGGGGGCCAACCTGCTGGAGAGCGGCTCTGGGGACAATGGACCAGCAATGTGCCCTTGTGGGCAAGAGGCCAATGGTATCCTGGGGTGTACTAGGAAAAGCACTGCCAGCAGGGCAAAGGAGGTGATCCTGCCCCTCTGCTCAGCCCTGGAGAAGCATATCTGGAGTGGTGTCCAGTTCAAGGGAGACAGTGAAGCCCTGGAGCAGGTCTATTAGAGGGGGACAAAGATGATGAAGGCATTGGAGTCAGAGGATAGATCCAGACTCTGCTCAGTGGTACTGAACAATAGGACAAGAGGCAGTGGACAGAAACTGATGCACAGGAAGTTCTACCTGCACACGAGGAAGAACTTGGTTATTGTGCAGGTGACCGTGCACTGTAACAGATTGCCCAGAGAGGTTGTGGAGTCTCCCTGACTGGAGATACTCAAGAACCCTCTGGACATAATCTTGTGCCCTGTGCTCTGGGATGACCTTGCTTGAGCAGGGAGGTGGTGACCCACTGTGGTCCCTTCCAACCTTACCCATTCTGTGACCCTGTGATCTTCCAGAGCGACATATCACATACGAATGACAGCGTCTGATTCAGACTCATCACAGAATCATCACAAACATCCATCATGCCCAAAGGTTAACATTTTCTGGTTCTTTGAGTGAGACATTACATGATGGGCTGGACATCCATTTAAAGCCATTCTCCAGACAGATTTGGGAACAAGCTGGAAAGGTATTCATTGCAAAAGTTACCGTAATGAAAAGCATCATTCTGGGAGCTAGTTTTCATATTGTGACATGATTTCACAACATTTTTGTTGAGCTTTCATGGTAATTTAGAACCTTATATATGCAGACACTAATTTCTGTGGTCTTCAAGCCTTGGTAGCCCTGAGGTACTTCTACTGCAGCAGATGAGAGAGTTAACTGAGCTGGTGATTGTCAAGGTAATAAAATGGCTACGGAAAACCAAACCCTCTTGTCTGTTCTTATGAGAAATACCTATTTCCAATAAAATTTTTACATTTTAATTTAGCTATGAGGGATTTCTTGATGGTTTTCATTAGTAAGGAACATTTTAGGATTTTACTTTAAGTGTATTTGCTAACAGGAGTACTTAATTTTCTTTCATCATTTTCTTCCTTGCCATGGAAGGCAGCAATTTCACGTGTTATAAGAAGTCAAATAATAGTGCATCCTGCCTCTCCTTAAAATCTCGTAGACAAAAATCTGCATTTTCAGTTTGAAACAGCTTAGAGAAATAAAAAAAAAATTTTTACTTATTGATTGATTGATTGATTGATTGATTTGTAGGAGATAGATGAACTTAGATTCTCTGCTTTACTATTCTTTTCTTCTTGGTGTCCTATACACCAATTCATTCTATTTCCCTCATAGCTGACTCAGAAATGTGAACTCTGAATGTGGGCTCAATGTAACTTATTTTTATTCACAAGCTGGGACACAAGCAAGGTAACAAGACAAGCTCTTTCTTCATCAATTGTCTTTCCTGTATCAGAGGTTGTACCTTTTGTATGTAGAAGGTCAAACCAAAAATTACTCACAGAATGTAGGAGATAATTTTTTAGAGCATCAGAATGAATAGACAAGATTGAATCAAAGGTCTGTCTAACCCCAGAAGGCCAGAAGAAGTGAATAATTGATGAGGAGAGAATAGTGACAGAGCAGGCATATCATGACAGCTCCCTCCAGTACATCCTGTTTGCTGGAGAGCTGCACAGACTGCACATTGGTAATCTATATTAAATAAATACTTGACAGCTACCAAATTGTTATAGTTCAATGCCAACTTGTCCAAGCAAACCTGTCTTGCTTTTTATGCTTATTCAAGCACTTAATACTCCATGGCCAAGGATTCCGAGGTTTAAATATATGTTGCATGAAGGATTAGTGTTTCTTGGGATTCTTTGCATCTAAATAATTGTCATTATTTTTTCTGTCTCCCTCAAAAAACAAAGCTCATGACCTTCACCATAAGAGTCTGGAATACCTTTGCCTTGTGCCCACTGATGAAAAGATCTACCAACCATTTGCTTACCTAAAACTGCAGTGTAAGAGAAATAGGGACTTAAATTTCAGCAAATCCTATTTAAACCATAGGCTGAACTGTCTCCATTACTAAATGATGATTTGGGTGAAGATAAAACAACTACTATAAAATCAATATTTACTTGTTATCCAAGGACACAGGCTGTTTTTCTCTTTTCATGTGAAATTACATAGTAATACATTCAGCATTTTGCTGATTGGCTTTTCATCAGCAAATCATTTCTTATAAAAGCAAGCAGTAGCCCAGCTATCAGCAAGAGAGGCAGGCATCATGCATCTCATTATTTGAGACACAAGAATCTAACATGGAAATACTGCTGCTTCCAAATCTCCTCTGCTGTCTGTATTTAATAGTGTTGCTGAGAATTCGCTTGTGGTGCTTTTGAAGGGTCTTGGGCTGATATCAAGAGATGGCTGAAAAGAGAACTTGTTTTCTGCAACCCCAGGATCAGGAAGAGCAGTGACAGTAGGCACATGTCAGTCAGACTGATGCTACATGCTACTGATTATATGCCATTTCTCATAATCCAGGATTCTTTGTGTCTTTCAGTGGGACTTTTGTTTACAGAAGTTAAGGCATAGGATGTATGCATATTCATTCAAACCTCAAGGAGTCATATGGCAGGTTTGAAGTAGGTGGCTGAAGCAGGACAAGGTTTATTCACTTGCATGTCTGGTCATACAAATTATGGATGTTTGGTCATTCTGAATTATGACCTTCTTTGAGTGTTTCATGAAAGAAGATCAACACTCCCCTTGGAAAGGATGGAAGAGGCCGTTGTGGTCTATACAAAATGCATACAGTTAAGGCACTGCCACCTACTTTGTGGCATCTAGTTATGTTTAACCTAAAGGAGCAGCATGAAGATGTGTCGGGAAATTTAGGTTGGATATTAGGGAAAGGTTCTTCACCCACAGGGTGCTTGAGCACTGGAACAGGGTCCCCAGAGAAGTGGTCACAGCACTAATCCTGACAGATTTCAAGCAGCATTTGGACAATGCTCTCAGGCACAGGGTGTGACTCTTGGGGTGTCCTGTGCAGGGGCAGGAGTTGGAATCAATGATCCTTGTGGTCCTCTTCCATCCCAGAATATTCTGTGATTCTGTGACAAGGCAAAAGGCTAGTATTTAAAGCTGCTGCCTGTCCAAATTCACTGGTGGTTGTTCAAAAATATTTTGGACTATTGAATTGCATAAATGTGACTATTCCAGCACTTGACGTAAAGACACAAATGCACAGAACCCCTTACTGTAGGTTACAGAAGACTTCTAAATGCTGCTGCCAGATGTGCAGCCAGAACTGACTCAGGGTTTCTTCACAATACAGGTAAAATTCAGGTTTCAGATGTGATCTGGTAAAACTCCTTTCTGCCTTCTTCTTGCAGGTTTCACCCTCCTTCCCACAATGGAAAGCAGAGCTGTGCCCCATTGCCCTGTGAAAGCTGGGAACAGTTAAAGATCGGGGACTAAAGAACGGGGTCTGACCCAATGTGGGTATATCACACGTTCTTCCCTTTATTCCTTGAGATGGCGGGTTAAATACAGACAGAATAGTTTACAAGAACAGGTGCATTCTGATAGGCAGTGAGAATACAGAAATATGTAAGCTATTGCAGTTTAAGGTAGCCACCGTGTCTTCCCAGTAACTGTTCTATGCTAGTAACACTACTACCTTCACACATTCCTAGTAGCAGATAAGTTTATCTGCTACTACGTATGCTGAACGTACTGAGGCCTGTTAGACCAGGCCTGAGGCCTGGTCTGAGGCCTGGGTTGAGGCCCAGGTGTGGATAGCTCTACCTTATGATATAAGCTATCCTCCTACAGCCCTGCACTCCCCGGCCTGGCTCTGAGTCCATGCTCTGGGAAGGAAAGCAGCAGGTACTCCTGGCCAGAGCTGGACTCAAAGAGCAGGAGTGAAGGTGCCAAAAGGGCTTCTGGTGAGCACAGCCCTGCATCCATCCATCACTTCTGAAGGGTCCCTATGGAGTGCACATGGGAGTTTGGTGTGCAGCAGCAGTGGGAAAGCCAGATTAGGGTTCCCTCTCCCTCAGTGCTGGGCTCTGTACCACAGCATCGGCTCTTTCAATATTTCAGATCTTTTGTGAGGTTTATTCCCTTTCCATGTACACCAAACAGGATGCTAGCTAGCTCATTAATATTCTGCTATGCTGTGGCTGGATCCTGAAGCTCTCATTCAGGCAACAACTCTGCTGCATTGCATGAGACCAGCAGCGTAAGAAACAGCTGCCTAGCTCAAACCACATTATGAAACTTGTAGGCATAAAATGATTAACATAACTTCTAAAATCTAAAGAAAAATTAGCCACAGCTAATTTCCCCAGGCACTCTAGAAATACCTTTTTCTTGTTTAAGAGGTATATAGGTCAGTCAAGTGTTAACAGTAACTCGCATTTAATGAGAAAGCTAATGCTTTCTCTGCTTCAGTCATCAGTTTTTCTAAAGCTGACTCTATTCTCAGGAATCTGGGTTGGTGGTTTTTTTTAATATATAAGCATAAAAACAAGCACCACAATATACAGTACAGATGAGCAATCTCTGTCCTCATATTTCATCAGGAGCCTCTGTCACTCCTCCTGCATATAGCACTGTCATGGGTTAACACTGGCCAGATGTTAATGCACCCATGAGTCTATGTTTTTCCTAATGAGCTACTGTGAGATGTGGTCAAGAACAGAGCAGAGCAGGCTTAAAACTTGAAAACAGAAAACAAAACTTCATTACATTACATAAGAACAGAAATAGAAAGGAAAACTTTAAACACACACAAAACCAGAAATGAAACCTTCCCAGAACATTTCTTCTCCTCCCCCAATTTCTACCCTCTACATGTTACCCTCCATAGACCAAAACCTTGGGTTTTAAATCAAACAATCACCACTCAAAAAAACCTAATCTTCAATTCAGCAAGGGAGAGAGGAGCCTCTCTTGCACCACAGACTGCTCCTCAGAAAACACAGGTCCACCCTTTATGTGTTTCCATGTCACCCATGGCACCACCCAGAGAAGTCTGCCGTGGTGACACCCTCCTTTTTATGTCTAGTGCTCTCACTACTGTCCATGGGCTAAAGCTGCATATAGGGCTCTTTTAAGGATGCTTGCATGCTGAGCTCTCCCCATCTTTCCCCTGGGGCCGAGGGTTCCAAGAGCAGGTCTTCCCTGAGGGCAGAGGGCGCCACTACACCTTCCCCCTCTCTTCTCTGTTCGCTTCATTCTTAGAGTGCCAGTCACTGTAGCAAAAGCAGAGGCAGCTGCATCCACTCAAATGCAGTTTATGTTCAAACGAGACTCGAGTTCAGTCTATGGCTAACATTATGCAAGAAAAGTCCAGCTCAGAAGCCACTCCTCCTCAGTCTTTGCCCATCCAGGGTTCTTTTCAATCGTACTTTATCATCTCGGTCTTAGGCTGTTTCTCTTCTGAAACCACTAACCATGAGAATCAATGTCTGGGAAAAAAGTTTCCTTCTGCCAAGAAAGGGTTAACAGTTGTTGGCTCCCGGCAGGGTCCCAGACTTGGCACCTCTTTACACAGTCGGAAACTTCTCCTCTCCCCTCCCCCTGCTCTTTCTTCACTGCTGCCTGCTGCGAGTGTTCGAAATGCTGAAGCAGCAGTGTCTCTCCTTGGGGACGGGGGGGGACGGGGGAGACGGGGGGGGATGACGGACGGCACCTCCAAAGTTCTCCAGCCCACCATCTTGGATGGGGCTGGCCCAGGTCCAGTCTCATTCTCTCTCTTCCCCCCCCTGGAGCCCCGGGCCTACCTCAGCCCAGCCACATGGCCCCCCTCCCCCACCCAGCCTGGGTAGGGGAGGAGGGAAAAGGTTCTCCTCTCCTGAAAGTGGAGCCAGAAAAGAGGAAGTCCCTCTGGGAGGCCTCGCTTTTAACCCCTTGTGTCCTCGGAGGCGTGTCCAACCCCTCAGTGGCCACTAAAGGTGCCAACATTCAAACCTGACCACTGATTGGTTTAAACACAGCCTCTTGAAAAAACTCAGTTCCCCTCAAGCCAGGACAAGCACTTGTTCTCCCATTTACTAATTCTTTAAGGACTGACCTGACATTTTGCAGTTTATCATGATTTAAGAGCAGAGCACAGCCAAACTGTTTCAAAAGCACGCTGAAGCACAGTTTGTGCCCCAGCCCTCCAATTCTTCTTTAACAGAGTGTATTGAACCAGACTAGGAAAATGATCTGAAATATTCCAGTGCCACATATACTCTCAGCAAGAAAGGGGCAGAAGAAGATAACAGTGTGGGAGGAGAGAGCTGCCCTTTCATAAGCACTCAATAAAGTGCACTGACATACACCTTAATCAGTAGGGGGATGGTCTGGTGTTATGGGCATAGTTCATATTGAATTTCTGACTTCTTTGCACAGTGTCTGGAAGATCTGTTACCTGTGATAAAGACACTGTCAGCTTGGCAGTCGCACAGGGCTCCCTACCTACCTGCAGTCCTGCCTGTAAGGAGTAAAAAACCCCCATGAAGTACATTAAAGATGCTTTCCTTCAGTTAAAAATGCTTAATAAATTTTTTTCTGTAGAAAAATGAAAACAGTCACCATCTTCTGCAGTGGCACAAATGGAAAAATCAATTTAAATTATACAGAAGGCAGTGTGGGTCCCCATAGACTTTCTGTTTTCAGAAACAGTAAGAACTGAAGTAACCAGTCAGCAACAACAATCAAAGACAATGAAGCAAACTCTTCTTGAAAGGACTTATTAAACAGTACTGTCACATCATATGATCATGGTCTCATCTAGCGCGCTTTATTATCCATTTATTCAATATTTACAAATGTTTGATCTGATGTGATGGGGAACATTCCTTCCTTTTTTTTTTTTTTAGGGTTTTGTGGAGTAAATAATTAAATATCTGTATATGTAAAAGGGAAAAGTATCAAAGATTTCTGAAACCTTTCCAAGTTCTCAAAAGCAAATGGCAAAACTTTCTAAAACAACTAAAATTACTTTTTTTAAATTAAAAATTACTAACTACTTTCTGTGGCATTTTGTTTTTTTTTTATTGTTCCAGTAATATGTAATGGTACTCTCCTAACCTTATTTCAATACTAAAAATATGGAATTCTACCAAGATATGGAATAACTGGATGTCATGGGTTTGGACTGGCCAGATGTTAATGCACCTATGCGTATATGTTTTTCTTAGCAACTACTGTGGGATGTGATCAGGAACAGAGCAGAGCAGGCTCAAAACTTGAAAACAGAAGACAAAAACTTTATTACATTACATAGGAACAGAAATAGAAAGGAAAACTCTAAACACACACACACACACAAAAACCCAGAAATTAAATGAAAACTTCTCAGAATATTTCTTCTCTCTCAATTTCCACCCCTTACACATTACCCTCTATAGACCAAAACCTTGGGTTTTAAATCAAACAATCACTACTCAAAAAAACTAATCTTCAATTCAGCAAGGGAGAGAGGAGTCTTTCTCACACCACAGACTGCTCTTCAGAAAAACACAGGTCTACCTTTTATGTGTGTTTGTGTCACTCGTGGCTACTACTTGGCTGCCATGGTGACACTCTCTTCTCCATGTCCAGTGCTCTCACCACTGTCCATGGGCTAAAGCTGCATATAGGGCTCTTTTTAAGGATGCTTGCATGCCAGGCTCTCCCCATTTTTCCCCTGGGGCCGAGGGTTTCTTCTCTGAGGGCAGAGGGCACCACTACACCCTCTTCCTCTCTTCTCTGTTCGCTCCACTGCAGCAAGTCGAGCTGGCTACATCTACCTCAAAATGCAGTTTATGTTCAAAAGAGTCTCAAGTTCAGTCTATGGCTAACATTATGCAAGAAAAGTTCAGCCCAAAAAGCCACTCTTCTCATTCTTTGCCCATTCAGGATTCTTTTCATCTTCTGACTTTATCTTCTCAGTCCTAAGCTGTTTCTCTCTCTCTTCTGAAGCTACTAGTCATGAGAATCAATGTTTCAGTTTGGCCGCGTGGTTCTTCTCAGCCCGGCCACGTGGCTCCCCTCTCCCACCCAGCCTAGTAACTGGGCAGGGGAGAGGAGATGTTTCCCTGCTGAAACCGGAACCCAAAGGAGGCAGACCCTCTGGGAGTCCCTGCTTTTAACTCCTTGTGTCCTCGGAGGCATGTCTAACACCTCAGTGGTCACTGAAAGTGCCAATATTCAAACCTGACCATTGATTGGTTTGCCCACAACTCCCTGAAAAATTCACCTCCCCCTCAAACCGAGACACTGGAAAAGGCTTCTGGGTTTGCTTTGAAAACTAAAGCGTTCTCCCAGGGTACCTCCGTGCCCCAGGGGTGCTTTAGGTGTGGCAGCACTGAATGAGGTGAGACATACCCCCTTACGAGCTCTGCGGGTCCTGGTTATCGATGCTTTCGGCGCAGGGACAGATGGAACAGCAGCACGGGTCTTGGGGTTGAACAGAGGTGGTTTATTCAATGCATAGTGGATCCAAGATGCTCTTGCCCACGTGGAGAGGGCTTTTATGCACACAGAAAGCAGAAGGGGAAGGGGTCAGGGTGATTACCCAATGATGGCAGAGCATGAGAGGGGAATTAGGGGACACAACATGGGTATATGCTAACGAATTGGGCAAGGGAAGGATTGCAACACCTAGGTTGGACCAAAACCTGGGGAAAAACACAGGGGTATGCTGGGTTGAACCATAAAATGAAAATATGGATAAATATGACTTAAAAAGCACGCTGCAACAGAAAACCTGTGGGAAGACTTTCCATTTTCCTCCAAGAATCAGATGAGAGTAAAGCAAAAGGATGACAAGAGCTGGCCACAGTAGAAATGCATTTATTAGACAGAAGCAGAACTAGGATAAAATTGTGTTAAGAGTACATGCTTTACAGGGGAAAGACAAAAAGTAAAAAGTGTAGAATGCGATTCATTGTTTATCAAGCTGGAAGGAAGATAAAATATGAAAACAATTGAGTTTCTGAAAGATTAAAGTATTATTTACATTAAGAATGTGGATTAAAAAGATTAGCATAATTGACAATAATTTCACATTGTGTAAATTTAGAGTGTAAAGAAATTCAAGAGGTATAAATGGTAAACCAGTGTTGTCAAAAGAAAAAGCATTCTCTTCCTGCCTATGTTTACTTTTCAAATATGTTACATCATGACATTTTCAGTGAAACACTGAGATTTTGATTAAAGCAATTTTTATAGGCTGAGGTCATTTTCTCTTAAAAGAAAAAATCAAATTTTCACCGAAAACAATCTTGGGCTTTCATTATTTACAATGAAAATTGTAGAGCCTCTTCAGAAGAGACATTTTCTGATGCAGATATCATTGAATATTGTAGAAAGAGGCCTGTAAGTGTATTCATGATGAAATAGCAAAGAGAGGAATTGAGATAAATTAAAGAAGCTTTGGAAAGGACATCTGTGGAAACAAAGACAAATGAGTGTTTTAAAAAAAATATTTATGCTAGGCTGATTCAAATCACATTGTGAGGCTGGAGAGTCATGGAAAGCAAGAAAATAATAGGATTAAACAGAGAACTGCCTTGAGAGATGGGTAAAGCTCATACCCTCCATTAAAGTGATGTCCCTCAGGCTCCTGGGTGACCAGCTGAAGAGGAGCCATCCCCTAGGGAGGGGCAAGATGAGTTGTCCTACAAAGCTGTGGTAAACCAGAGCAGGCAATTAACGCAGGGGGTTGCATGCATGTGAGCTTCCGATTTGCTTGCATCTGTTTGCTGTAATAAGCAAGCGGTTAGCTCTGGCCCCATGTACCCAACCATACGAGCTGAAAGGACAGCACTGAGAGAAAGATTTGCAGTTAAATTGCTTTAGCAGACTAAACATAGAAAGAACATTTTAAATTAGCTGGGTTCAAATGTCGTCTCACTTCAGAAACTAGAATTAATCTGATCTATCACTGTCGCACACATCTGTCAGCATGAGAAAATCACTAACTGGCAAGAAAACAGAACTGGCTGTCTGCCCTAGTCCAGAACAGCAGAGCTATCAGATTTCAGGAAGGATTTTACTTCTCTTATGAAGGGAAACTAGGGGTAGAAAAGGAAATTAACTTTAAAAGAGGAAACTCCTCTACCATAATGATAAGAAAGGGAACTCAAATAGCATATCTTCTTGTTAGGGAGAGAGAATATAAACATTATTAGTGTCAATAGTCATTATTTACATCAAATAATTACATTCTCGTAACTACTGCCTGTGGATTAATCCCTGTGAATACAAACATGGAATTAATAATTATTACTCCATATAGTCATTGCTACATTCATGCTTCTTTATTTTGGTCCCAATCTTTATTTTCCTTAAGAACATTTCCCAGTGAAGGTATGGGCCAGGGTAAGGACAGCCCATGGTGCTCAGCTCCAACGTGGACCACAGGGCTCGTGGTTTATTCCTACCCTGTGTCAGACTGAGGGCACACATTTCAAGAGTAGCTAGAAGTATGGCACCATGGGAATACTGCTGTTTCTTCCTTATGTTGCTGTCTGGGATGTGAGCTGTCCTGTTAAGTGAGGCCATGTCAAAGACTGCCATGTCAACCCCAGGTATCTTCTTGTCTGCTTCACAAATCCAGCTGTGAGCCCAACAAGGAGCCTTCAAAAGCTGTTTTCCTTTTTCTAACAAAAAAGAACCACTCAGAAAATGAGGCTGATGTGTGCTGGGTTGTCAGCAGGTTGCCTGGGGAGTGACACGCTGCCAGCAATGCAAGAGATTATTTCTTTCCTTTATTTGTCTGAAGCTAACTTGTTGCTCAGCTCTTAATTGCTCAGCGGACAAAAGGTATGCAAGCCTCTGTTTCCCTTTCATCACAGGTAGATCAGATATAGCCTGTGGTGTCTAAGCAGATGAGGAGGAAACAAAAGTATCTGCTGGCCTGGATCCCCTTGGGGTTTTTGGCCAGGGTACAGAGAGTGATGCTGGTAGGGAGTAAAATTATGCCAAGTCCGTGTGAAATGGCACAGAGGTCTAACCTCAGACATATTACAGATTATTTGACTTGATGACCTTAAAGGTCTTTTCCAACCGAAATGATCTATATACCAGCCTTGGAGTAGCAGCAATCCCCTACCCTCATCTTTATGAACTATATTTCTAACACCCCACTCACTCCTCCTCAAGAAGCAAAGGGAAGAAGTCACTGCTGCTGAAGTGCCTCCAACCGGAGATGTCAGACTGAGAGAAGCGAGTCCATCCAACATGTGAGGTGTGCAACCAGGATAGACCAATCCGGCCCTAGTTTTTGTAAAAAAACAATATATTCAATTTATTCTTCTTGCCTTCCCCTCTGCTGTATGCACTTAGAAAAAGTAATCAATGAAACAACAGTGGCTCCAATTACAACCTGTTTCCCAACTTGCTCCAGGGTAATACTCAGACTGAAACAAATGGCAAAGCTGTAGCTTCCCCTCAGTCTTAAAAGAATGTAGCTTTCCCTCAGTCTTTAAAGAATCCATCTTTTCTGACATTTAGACTAAATTTAAACTGCAATTCAGGACAATTTGGTGATGGTAGCTGATTGTCTGTCCACAAGTGATTTTTAGCCACTCTGTTGCATTATTACTATTTTGCATCTCATGGAATGGAGTTAATTCTACATTATTCATAGTATTCAAGGAGAGAAGAATGAGATGTATATAGGAGAAAGCAAAGCAAAAGGACATCTCTACATCAGGCTTGTACAGTAAGAAGAGAAATGGAAGGTCAGCAGCTCTGTAATGTATTTAGGCTCCAGCAGGGGCTGACGTGAACTAGCACACACATAAAACCTCATGCAGTATGATGCCAAAGTACCAGTTTCTGGAAGGACAAAGGTAATTCATCAGAGACCTTTACTAGTTGACTGTGTTTTCCTTTCTACTTCCATAGCCAATTACAGGATGCTCATCCTTCCTCTTTCCCTGGTGCCTCCAGCCATGATTCAACACGATGAGCAGCACATGCTCATTGTGACTCCAGATGTGACCCCGTGCCTGGGTACTTGTCTCCAGTTCCATGCTCTGGGGCTGACAGACAAGAGGAACCCACCTGGGATGAGGTGTCCCCCACACCTGAGCTGGTATCTTTATTCAACATTGTCATTTCCCCAATTTTGTTCCTGGCAGCATGGCGTATAATATTTTTGCTGTCCAGGAAGATCACGCTGTGTTCAGCATATGCCCTGGATCTTTACTAGTGACTTCTAGAAACAGGAAATCTTATAAAATATTCAAGTATAATCATGGGACCAGCCTGAGTTATAGCAATATAAAGATGCAATGTTGACAAAATCTATTTTTCAGTTTACATTAAATTCCAAACTAGCAGCTTTTTATTTCTGCTAACTTTCAACTAACATACAAATAATTAAATTTTAATTGTGCCCTGTTCATGAAAAATGAAAGTGCATAGCTTATGTACCAGTACTTTCAAAGCTAATTTTGACTTTCTCCAGAGGTGAACATTTGTCATTGAAGAATTTAAATTTACAGAACTGATCTACTGCAATAACTAATCCAAGTACTTTAAATGATGAGAAAATGCAGGGAAGAATTTGTCATTGGTAAATCTGGATGATTAAGCTAGTAAGAATCTTGATTGTCATGTTCCCTAATGAGAAAATGATTCATTTGTGGAACAAATCGTTCATTATAGATTATTTCTTCAGCTGTGGTATTTTCTGCCTGCACTGCAGTCAGCTGTGGTCAGAATACTGTGGTGCCACAGCCCCAAATAGCTTTGTGCAAAGAGACATACTAACTGCTAGTTCTGATGTGACATTACTTTTTAACAGTGAAAAAAATCTCAGGTTAACAATGCATTTTATGGTTAATTCAGACACTATTGCTTCCCATGCTATGGTCTCCAGTTGCTACTTTTTTAATTAGCAACCTACAGTATAATTATCTCAAATATCATATACTAAATCACAAGAAAATTATAGAAATTGGAAGTACATCTGTTGAGAGGGTGGTTTGTTAGCCATAATCATTCAAATTGATAATACTTTAGCTGTAATTGTTTGTTAACTTACGTATTTCAACTACCTTTATTATGGTGCTTTAATAGGTTGATTTTGTCACCTCTGGGTATTTGTTTTCTCTGCAAAGATGATGAATAATTTATGCCAATCATGACAGATAAGCCTTGAAAAATTCACAGCTTTATATAAACGTGAGAGATTTAGAGGTGCATTTAATGGTAATACAAATTATCAGCACATTATTCCCCCACAGCTTGCTACTCTCTGCCTTTCTCAGCTATTCACATTTCTAGAAGAATCTCTTCTAGCTCAATCCCTTGGTCATACAATCACTCAGAGTTACTAGGATTGCATCTCTGACTGCAAACGAGAAAACAAGGTATTTTTTTCTTTAGTGAAATTTTTAAATTTTTCTTGATCATACCAATTCTTATTTCTCTATTAAAAAAGTAATTAATTCAAGGTGAAGAATTTGTGAAGGACAAATTTGAAATGTAGGCAACAGCTCATCCCCAAAGATAATTCACTGTAAGTTGAATGGGAACTAAGAACCTGACTGCTGTCAAAGTTAATGTATTCATGCAGCCTGAATGGCCACAGACCTAAGTGAAGGCTTTTCATAGATTACAGAAAAGTGAAGAAATTGCCCATCCTTAGTTACTGAAGTCCTCAGAAGCAGTGGTGCCCAGGAGAATATGGATCAGCCTCAAATTTGAAAAAGTAAGCAAACAAATCTAAAAACCCCACCAACCAAACTCAACCCCACAAAATCTCCAAACCTGCTTTTCTTCTTTGGATCAGGTTAGTCCTGTAGCAGATCTCTGGAATAAGACATATGCACAGTTTGACCAGGAAACACCATAAAGACAGCATAAGAAACCCGTGGCTGAACGCACTTAGGGGACTGGTTTGGGTATTGACACAGGAGCACAGTAAAATAAGAACATTGTTAAAAAAATGTAACTGGTGACAAATGCTTTGTGCTGCTTGTGCAGGAGCACTCAAGGGATTCACAGAAAAAAAATTGTATCAGAGATCTCTGGAACATTCAGAAAAAATAAAGGCAGGAGAATAAAATAACAGTACTGTTTTAAAATTTATTTTCTGCTTAAAACCCCAAATGCTATCCATAAGAAGAAAAAACAATGAATCAAAAATGGCATTGAGTTGTAGAAGTTAAGGATGCAACTGTGCTACAAATACTCTCCAGAAAACAGATTTACAAGGCTCATCTCAGTGCAAAGAAGCTCTTTCATTTACATAAGTGTATATGGATCCTCAGCCATTGCCTCTGGACAGGTTTTTCAGGTGTGGAAATGCAGTAACCAATGTTATATTTGGTCTATTTTTTTTCCTTGAGTATGTGGATTTGCTGACCACTCCATTCTGTCTGTGGGGTTTTTTTCCTAAGTCTTAGGGGGAAAAATTTAAACATATAAGCAACTCAGAGCACTGAGGAAAATGAAAAACTTCACTGTCTCCTGGTGATAAATATGGAAATAGTAGAAATGAGCAGATGGCACACTGTACACCGTCATCCTTGCAGAGTATATACATATATAAAAAATATCTCTATCTCTGTAACAAAATTAATCCTGCCACATATAACTCAAATATCCTCTATCCTAAAGATTATCTCATTTGTCAATCCTGCAGAAACTCAGAAGCTCTCTGTGAGAAACAGACTGGGATTTTTTTTTTTAAAGTACATTACATTTTAAAATCATTAGGTGGATCACAATTTTCTTTCAGATTTAGGCTATAGTTATTTTATGCTACTAATGCAGTGCAAAGATAAACCAAGTTAGCTTCAATAGTTTACCTGTTAACTGTATCTAATATAATTCATTATCACTTTAATTCATATCCTTAAATTGATAGAATTTTATGGTTTTAAATAATTTTTCAGTCATTGTGAGAAATCTGTTATAAAGTTATATCTTTTTACATTCACCTTGGCTTGGTTTATCAAGGAATCAACAAAAAGTGCTTTTTATTCTGTAGCCTCCTGTAATACCGTTTAATTCCCAGTTCAACTTCATAATATGGAAATACAGCCAAATTAAAACCTCACCGTTAATTTTCTCACTGAAGGCAACATGGTCTAGATAAATAGATTAGTGCACATTAAAAGTTCACAGTGGTGCTGAAGGAGCAAAACAGACAATTTTTACAGTGCTCTTAGCAATACTAATAGTAAATTCTTATTTAGAGACTTTGTTAAGTAGTCCAGGAACAGCTGGATCCTGAAGTGCAGAAGCAATGTGATTTTCCAAAAATATTAATAGAGATATACTAATGTATGAAGAAATGTCAAAAAGAACAGGTTCTGTGTTCCTGATGGCTTCAAAATTTATTTTTTTTTTGCCACATTCTGTGATTCAGAAAAGGAAGCTTGCCTGCCTGCTGCTACCAACGAACATACAGCATAGGGGGCCCTGGGGACCCCAAACACATCGCAACACCTTTTCACTCAGTGTTGTTTACTAATCACTGGCATGAAATACCTGGGGTGTTAGGGTTGCATTGCCCATAGCAACTTTTGCTGGAGAGTTGGCAGGGGTGGTAGCAACCACAACTTAAAAAGTCTCTGCAGACATCGGACTGAATACAAAGGATCAAGCCTGTTTCTGATGCACATGTGTGCTGCAAAGGACAGATAACCTTTCAGGGCTGCATCTTAAAATTATGAGCAGAGCTGGTATGGCTGCTGTCATGCTGTGGCTTCCCCAAGCACACTGCAAACTTCCAAACTGTGATTGCCATTAAAGTCTTCTGCCATTTGCAAGGAATTAGCATCACTATGTGAACTGTAACACCCCAGTGATATTTATGGAGATCAATTGAATTATAAAGGTTGTAATATTCCTTGCTTCTGGAAGGAGGAGGTTGAAAGATGCCTGGGCTAAACTACTTAAAATCCAAAAATAGTTAAGAAGCCCATGTAATCGAAGGTCTTCTGAAAAATATATGCCTGGAAAGCAGGCAAAAGAAAGCAAAACATAATCAAGCAGTGTTTGATATGCAGTCTGTTGACTGTTTCAGCAATGCTAAGGCATCCTTTGAATTTTGAAATGTTAAGAAATGCTGGGCTTGAGAGCTATGTTTTATCAGGTCAAACTGTGAACTCTAAGTCTGCTGAAAAATGCATCTTCTCAGAGTCAAATGAAAGCCAAGCCCTGCAATAGCTGAGAAAGAAATGATCTGCACTCGGAGAGCACAACTCTGGCTCCCTGTGGAAATGGGCAGCCAGATTATTTGTAAGTCAAATGCTAATGCAAGAGGAACTATCCCCATAAGACGCTTAAACTGACATAGTAAGTAAAAAAAATGGTACTAGAAGCAGAGTTATTCTGTGTGGGCCACCCACTGAAGAAATAAATCTATTTTTCTTACATGCCCCATACCATATATTAAGAACATTGCTTACTAATTTAAAGCAAATTTGAAGAATAAATAGCACTCATCACAAATTGTATCATATATCTAAGGAAATTACTATATTCCCTTCACTCCTTAAGCTGTGTCTCAGTAGTTATTGAAAGTTGCTATTCTTAAAAAGGGGAAAAAATATACAATAACTCTAAACCCCCAAGTGGTTAATATAAATTGCTGAGATCGATTACTCTTAAATATAAAACTTAAAATTCAGTGGTCTAAGAACATAGTGAAGGCTTGATTTTTTCTGTACAGAATATAAAAATGCCTCCAAGCCTATTCATATATTTTATGGCATTAATGCATAAATATTCTGAAATGAACATTTTTCTTATGGCTTGTTAATGTTAACAATGTGTTAGCATCTGGATTAGAGCCAGGTCAATGTCAAAGCGTGTTTATGAAAATGTCCACTTCACTATAACGATCTGAAAGCACAATTTAGTTTGAAGTCCTTCAGAATTTGGACCATATATGTGTGTACATATGCCAAGGTCTTGGGGAAAAATAATGGGTAAAAGAAAGTCTTACAGACTTTTCTAGTGCTTGAAAATATCTGTAATTGTACAAAAATGAGAGAATAGTATTCAGTTGCAAATGGTTTCTGAACAAAAAAATCAGTAATTTATGCCAATTTACTTTGGTCTCCAAGCACAGAGAAGAAAAATGGGAAAAAAAAGGCCTCACTAGCTTTTCAAGTATTATTACTCAGAAAGATCAAATCTAGAGTCAACTGATTTTATAATTGAAAAAAACAGTTATAAGTGAAAATTTGTTTTCAACAAAAAAGCTATTAATTTTTAAAACAAACACAAACTCCACAGTTGAAATAAAGTAGCCCAAAAGATTCAGTCAAACAACTTAATAGAAATTTCCATTGGGCCTTCTCACTAGAGTTTGGTTGTTGTGCGGCAGAGGTTAGAGGCAGAAGGTGAGAAGCTCTGTTTAGCTATCATTGAAGTTTTCTGAACAGAAGAAACCCATGAATGGTTGACAGATGTGACCATAACATCCAGGACAATGATTTCCCACATGTGCTACTGTTATGAAGATTATCTCAATAGTATCAAACTATTCTAAAGAGTACCTCTAGTCTCTTCAGCAAATTGATGAAAATAATTTCACAGATTTTCCTTTCCAGGGGGAGACAAGAACAATATCAAGTTCAACCTTGATTCAACAAAGACACAATTTTGGTTGGATTGGTTTGGGTTTTTTCAAATGGCAAGTACCTTTGAACAGTAATAAAATCTTATCCTGATGAATATGTTTATTCTCAGGTAATATGCTGGATGCCCAGCCATCGTTCTGCTTCCATGCTCTGATCAAACCAGTCTGTCTTTTAAAAGAATTTCATTTCACAGTGTTTCTCAAAAGCTTTGCAAATTTAGTGAACTCAGGGTCTCTATTAACTATATGGAAGCTGGAACAGAGCAACGCATGGTACAACCAATATGGTCAGAACATACGTTCCCCTCTTTATTCTCAGAATGGCTGGTTTTATACAGTTTCAGATAGTTTACAGTTGCAGGTGTTTTCTCATTGGTATTCAGCATGAGAAAGAATGCAAACAATCTTAGTTTAAGGCAGAAACCGTGATTGTACTCTAACTGTCCTATCAAAAGCATGCACACACCTTAAATTCTAACTGCGCCACAGGCTTATCTACTTTCACACAGGCCTAAGACTGAGGCCCAGCAGGCCCAAACCCTAGGCCCAGTTTGGGATAGCTCAAACTTCATAAATTTTGCATTTTTTGCAGAGAAATTCTGGATGCTGCAACTGCTTGCTGCTCAAGCTGGCTCTGGCAATTAGAAAGCTCAGCGAGTTTAGTTATTATTTGTTGTGATTCATCTGAACGCCGTACTTTTTCTTGCGGCTGCGGTGCGTGACGAACATCGGGCTCAGAACCCTCTCCGTCTGAGTCAGATTCTGGCAGGGGGCAATGGGTTGCCTGTGAATGGGTGGTGGGCTGCACTGTTGCCGGCTGTGGTGGCATGGGAATGTTGGACCCGACCAGGTCCAAGTTTCCGGAAGTGGCAGTGGAAGTCTCCATGTTTGTTTTGGTCACATGTGCCCGTGTCATTGGCTTGCCTTCCAGTGAAGGTGGAGCCAGCACTGTCCCGCTCTCGTCACTGCTCCGAACTCCGCCTTTCTGCTGCTTCACTTGTGCCGACCCCGTTCTGCCTTCAGCCCCGCCTGCCTCCTCATCTTTCACCATGCCCCTGAGCCTGGCAACTGGGGCGTTTCCTGTCTGCTTTCAGTCTCTCTGAGCGCCGACAAGAGCACTTCCAGCTCTCGGCTCACATGGCTCGTGACTGTATTCACTACATCACACAAGGAGGAGCACACAGGAGCCGCATTTCCTTTCACGGGATGTGTGGAATTAATACCGAAAAACCTCGCAACTCTAGATGTTTTTTTCAGCTCTTTTGGCTCAGCAGCAGGCATTCCCCGATCGGATGGCAGCGGCACCGCCCCTTCCAAAGCCTGAATGGCTGCCTAAGCTGCCCTCCGTTCTGCTGCAAAAACTTCCAAGGTATTTATCACTTTTTTCCAAATCATGCCCAAATCTGTTGCTACCTTACTTTCTTTTCCTTGCGAAATAGCACAGTCCCATAATAATTTGCCTATTTCTTTCCATTCTGCTTCACTAAAAAGAAGTGATGGTTGGTTTAACTTTCCTTTTTTCCTCGCCCATAGGGCTAATTGCTCTATATCAGTTTCTTTTATCTTCTCACCTCTTTTAGAGACAATGCTTGTGAGAAGTTGTGTTGCTGCTAGAAACTCTTTCTCCATTTTTACTTTCGATTCCTTTGTTTCACGGACGGCCGCTTACCTCTCCCTTCCACTGTGTGCTGCTGTTCCCCTCCAGGTGAAGCAGACGGATCACACTTCCAGCTTCCAGCTCTGTGAGCTTGCCACAATCCCGTGAGCGGTTGGGATACTAGGTCCGAACTTTGTTCACAGTGCAGACACAAGTGCAGAGTCTTCACCGCATTAAAGCGAAATTCGTATTCAAACGAAAAATTAAAAATTCAAAACAAAATCCGCATCAAAGCGTAATAAAATCCTGCTCAAACTTCATTCCATAACAAGTCATGCTCATGTTACAATTTAGTGTCACTTAATAAGCACATTACATTATTCTCCTTGCTATTTACAAAAGGCATGCTTAAATTGTCTTGCCCTACCTTCATACTGCTTGATCCTGCAGAAATAGGATATCCTACAAGCCAACAACTGGTCCCTGAATCCTACCACTGTAGACTCTTGGGCATGTTTGGGTATGCATAGGTGTAACTGCACACTTTAATGAAGAGAAAAACGGGGCTCAGTACCTACCATAATTTTGCTGGTAGGTTCTGCCCAAAGAGAGAGTAGGTTTATCCTGGAACCAATCAAGTATCAAAGCAGGATGACACAGTTGTTTATCCAATCACTCCATGCAAGTAACAGCCTAGCAAATCTCCTTCAAGGCAGGGAGATTCCTCCAATGCTGGGCAAAACAAAATATCATGTTATTTCCTTACTTAAATAAGAAGTGCAAGAAAAATGGGATTTCAGGCAGCTGTGTTCACAGCTCTACACACCTGTCAAACCAGCCTGCAGATTCTGGGAGGCAAGAAAGCCAAACAGAGTACAAACTCAAATGCAAATAAATAATGTATTTGCAGGACTGTTGTAGTGTAAATTTCAGGGGGGTCCCTGGGGAGGGTCCCCCGGGAGACCCCCGGGTCCTAGGGTCGTAGGTATTCACGTGCTGGCAGGCAAAGAGACTTCAGACGGCTGCTGAGATGAGGGTTTATTCAAAGTCTCACTACAGGCAGGGAGCATGGTCCTACGGGAGAGGGGGAAGGGAAGGGGAGAGGGGGAAGGGAAGAGAGGGAAGGGGAGCATCTGGAGACCTCCAGGGGGAAGAGGGGCAAAGAGGCCAAGCCTTCTGCCTTTGCATTCTTAACACAGAGGTTCAAAGTAGGCACGGTAAGATTCTACAGCCAATAGAGTTACAGATACACGATACTGCAGGGAGGGTGCAGACTTGGGATAAACCATACACTTTTCAGGGGTGAACCAGAGTATACCATTTCCATAAAATGCAATCCCACAAGTCATCCTTTTTTTCTTTAAAATGTGAGAAGAGAAATATGACATATGACAACAATTTAAAAATGAAACAGTAATTACACAGTTTTGCAGCATAAAACCAAATACAATTGCAGTAAGGATTATGTTATACTGTGAACAGTTTATCTGACTTTGTAATTGCAGTAAACGGGTTATGTGAGTTTATATTGCAAGATTTGAAACAAATTAACAAATTTGTTTGAGCCTTTCCAGCGTGACTGGCCTAATAGTGTCTAGCTTTTTCCAACTGGCTTTTCAGACCACCACAGCCCCCAGTTTAGGCTGAGGCGCTGACCTCTGCTCCCACTCTAGGGACAGGAAAACACGTGGAGTTCCCCGGGCTCCACACACGGCCTCAGATTCTCACCCACGGATCTGAGCCAAATCACTCCTTTCACTTTCCAACTGGTTCAACCAAAGGACCTACACTCTGCATGCAATTGTTCACATGTGTCTATATGTACCCACAGGACACTTCTGGTGGTCTCAGCTACAGTTACACTCAGCAAATGTGCACAAAGTTTTGGTTTGACATGCTATTTACTTATTCATGCATGTCTCCTTTCTCAATGCCTATTTCAATAACAGGGAGGTTACAAGTAAAAGAGCAGAGCAGGTTCTTAAGTAGGCACTAAGTGATTGTCATACAGAATAGTTGTGTCACACTTGAGAGTGGGAAGCCTCATGTCAGCAGCTTCAGAAGCAAGACTTCATTTAAGCACACTGTGAAACCATTATCCAACGATCTTATTCAAAGATTTTTCTTCTCAGTCACTATCAGTATTTTTCATAAAGTGACCTTAGATGAACTGCAGTCACTTTGAGTTTCCTCACTGAAAAATCAATGTTCTCCCACAAGTAAAGGGAGATTTCATTTTTCTACAAAACAAATAAGGAAGGCGTTGCTCCTCAGGAAAGGCATTCTTTTGAACACCATGGCTAGACAACACATTTCAGTGCTCATTGTAAATAAATCAAATGCCTGAAGCCAAACATATCAAAAAGCACTACAAGTTGGGATAAATTTATTTGCCTCAAAATTTTTCCAAAATAAAAAGCAACTCTCTCAGAAGCACCTTGTTATCTGCTCCAGAGTACTATTGTAGTAATTAGCAAAATCAGCTTGTTTAGAAAATCTTTTTGGTCTGTTCTAACCTCCAGGGAAAAGGGAGGCACTTTGGGCTAATTATGCACAGGTCTACTACACCTTCTCCTTGCAAAATTTCCTTCACTATCATACTAACCAGAAACAAGACAGAGCCACTAAGCCATTTTCCCAGAAAAGTTATGAAGGTGTTGGGGGTTAGATTTGTTTATCTTTTTTTACTTATAGATTTTTTTTTCCCATAAGTTGCTAGGAGACTAACTACTGGGTGCTTGTGGATGCTTCACCAAAACAAAGAGGTGGCCAAAGGACATTGTAGCACCGGGCTACACCTATTGTTTTTGGGTCTCTGGGAGTTTCTCTCAGAGGGGGGAGATAACGCAAGTTTTGGGGGAGGTAAAGGACAGAGCTGGGGGCAGCTGTTCTCTCTTGCTCTTGGCATCGGGGAGGACAGTTGGGCTGCTACTCACTGCAGAAAGAGTTCACTGTCATCACTCCGTCCCGTCCTGGGAAATCTACCATCATCTGCTCGAGTGCCCAGGAATTCTGAGCTCGCCTCCTCCTGCCCTGCTGGGGCGGCCCTGCCACACCACCACCGCTTTTTCAGCACTGCTTTGAGGCTTTCTGCTATTCTGTGGCCCCGCACTGCCCCTGCTCTGCCGGGACATCCCTGTTGTTCCAGCTACCAGTGCAGAGCTTCTGATCTCATCCACCAGCCCGGGATTTCCCACCGTTCCAGCTTGGTCTCTCAGAGTCCCTCAGGGGCACCGAGATCAAACTGTCCCAAGCTTTGTGAAAGAAAGCCCCCGAGGTTCCTGGTTCTGTTTATTATTAATGCTGTAGTAGTTGTTGTTTGTTTGCTTTGTCATAGATACCAGTAAAGAACTGTTATTCCTATCCCCATACCTCTGCCTGAAAGCCCCTTTAATTTTCCTAAATCATCATAATTTGGAGGGAGGGAATTTGAATTCTCCATCTCTAGGGAGGTCCTACCCCTCCCTAGCAGATATTTGTCTGTCATTATGGTTTTTGGACGGCATAAAAATAACGACGTCTCTCGATATGATTATGAAAATGAGAGTAATCTTTATTCTTCTACATTGTGTTTTATAGAGTACTTCAGCACAATTCATATGATTGGTCTTTAGAGTCTACACCCTTTTTGTAAACACCTTTTCCAGTAAACATGTTGGAAAAACACCACCTGCTGATGGTTTTTCACTTCCCAAGGTTTGTTTTTGGTTCCTCCTTTATTTTTCCAAGGCCACTTTCTCAGGCCTGTGTGAAGGTAGTATGTGAATGATTTCACACAGACACTGCTGCTGCCTGATGCCTAAATTCAGACCATTTGTCAGCACCCATACCTGTCTTTCAAACCAAGACAGAAGGCTTTTCCATTCCAAAATCTATTTAGCTTTGGAAAAATCCAGTGCAGTGAAGTATGCAGCAAATGGTGTGCAAGTTAAAAATAACATACTGTCTATGATGGAAAAATAAAGTTCACAAATTTACTCTCTCAACACATAATGCTACCACCAAAAGAGATTGCTATTTAGTGTTTTCATGACAAACAGATATTGAGATTGCCCCACATCTATACACAGCAGTGCTCAGGGAATGATGTTAGAGGAGACTGCAGAGCATAGGAAAAAAACCCTTTAGTCCATGAGAAAAAAGGAAGATGTGTGAAGGAAGAAAATATTAGTCAATTACTGAAAACAGAGAAAATTTCTGAGAGGAAAAAGTAAGTGAAGGATGTGAGGAACGCAAGGTGGCCAGTGTGCATGGGGAAGTTGGAAGACTGCTTAGAAGGCAGCCTTTTCTCGTGAGCCTGCAGAGGTGATTCCAGCTTTGAGACTCCCTTTTGTGGGCAGAAAACAAATTACATTTCTCATGCATTTGTCTTGTTTTGGCAGAGGTTAGTTGAGGGACCACTGCAACCCAGCTGGGTATCTCTATGCTACAAAGCCACTTCAGAAGGAAGCTCATGTCAATGAAAGAGGAGAATCCCACTGGAAATGTTAGGGCAGCAATAAGCAGTAACAAACAGCAGCAGCAGGCTCATCAATATGCAGGCTCCAGATGGAGGAGAAATTTCATCCCAGAATAGGCTATCATGGCAGCATCTTCCCTGGGTCTGTCAGCAGCAACAGCTCTGTATGGGACACAGCCACCAAGGGTAGCAGACCAGAACTGCCTGCAAGAAAACAGAGCTGGCCCTTGGGGTGTGTGGGAGGCGGCACTAAATGACACGTCCATTCAAGCTCACCTTGCTGGATGCCACAGTCGCCAGAAAAATAAATGCTTGGGATTGGTGCCCGTTGCATAAAGAGACAGTGTCTGCACTTACAGAAGCTGTAGTGATAAATACTGATTTCTTTCATTTTGGCCATGACTATTTCCTCTCCATCTGTTCCCCAAGGTATTAGCCATTTTTCTGGAGAACTGCTGGTCCACTGTAGGTACGAGACGGCATCACTCATGGCCCAAGTGACAGTGCTATGCAGTCAGTTGTTTGCAGCTAACAGTACTGGAACAGATGACCTCAATAACCCCACTAGTGATGATTTGAACAAGATCAAAGTGTTAGGTGGTATGCTCATCTGCTTTCCTTTTTTTCTCAGATTTCTGACAGCAGAAACAGAAAGGACAAGTAGATTGTAAATGCACCCACTGCATACTCCTTACAACAGTTTATAAGGACCTCATCAAAATGTGCCTGTAAAAGACACCATTAAGGTGACTGGAGCAGAAAAAGGGAATATTCTGGGGTTGTTGTGTTTGATTCATGCATTAGACAGCATAAGCTCAGGATAGTTCATGACGTTGTGGATCAGTGTCAATCAATGTCAATCAGTTACTAATCAAAGCAGATTTAGCTTGCCCATATATGTTTTGTCTCTGCTCAAACTGTATCACTTGCATAGACTGAAAATTATAGATATGCAACTTTTACCTTATAACTGTTTTGCATTACACACATATTGTTAAAGCCTTACCTTAAATTAGCAGGTCTCCAACCCTTAAGGGAAATACATTGCTTGAACTCTGCCTTTATACTGCAGTTGAATAAATTTGCCGTTGATGAACAGAAATAACTCTGAAGTCTGCTGGCATTGTAATTCATATGTGATTTTAATGCCTTCTGAACTTATTCTCACAAGATTTTTGTCTCTTGCTGAAGGGACAATTCACACTTCACACCAGTCTCTTCAAACTGAAAAACCAATTGTGCTTGAATTATGGGACCCATAACATACATCTGACAATTCCTGAAGAATCGAAGACTAGATTTGTTTCATATTTATTGTGTTAATTCCATAGAACTCTAAACAATTAATAGCATTGCAGTCCAATGCTCTACATCACTGACACTTGTCAGTGTTGCTGAACTGTGACTTGCCTTCCTAGACACCACTGAAACAGGAAGCTGAGCAAGAGATTAATCCATAAATTAATCCAGGCAACCAAATACGGGTGTTTCCTCAAAGGCTAAAGACCCATTCTTATGCTTTCACCTCCATCTCAAAGTCCAACTATAAACAGGTTCCCTACTAGTTAAATTAGTGGGATTAATAACTGTGTGAATTTATAATTCACTTCAATAAAAGTGGGAAAACAGATCAATAAATCTTATCTTTTATCCACCTGCTTGTTCTGCAGTCTGTTCTGCACCTATGAATGATTCGCATCAGGTGTAAAATAGTTCCCTGAAGGTTGCTACTGGCAAGTCCCATTCATTCCTGGATCCTCCTGAAAACAGTTCATTAATTCTCCAAGATTTCAGACTTAAGTCCTGACATCCAACCTAAGGGCGAATCACATCAGTTTCCATTAAGAGAGCTTCAATGATCTTAGCCATTAATTCAAATGTTCAGCAGTTTTACCAACTATTGTCTTGGTTTGAAAGACAGGAATCTGCTAGGAAGGGGGCAGGACCTCTCTAGAGGTGGAGAATTCAAATCCCCTCCCTCCAAATTATTCTAATTTAAAAAAAATTAAAGGAGCTTTCAGACAGAGGTATGGGGATAGGAATAACAGTTCTTTACTAGTATATATGACAAAACAACAAAAAACAACTACAGCATCAATAATAAACAGAACCAAGAACCTTGAGGGCTTTCACAGAAAGCCCAGGGCAGTTTGATCTCGGTGCCCCTGCGGGACTCCAAGAGGCCGAGCTGGAAGGGAGGAAAGTCCCGGGCCGGTGGATGAGATGAGGAGCTCTGTGCTGGCAGCTGAAGCGGCAGGGGTGTCCCGGCAGGGCTGGGCAGAGCAGGGCTACAGAGTAGCAGGAGAGCTTCAAAGCTCCAAAGAAGCAGCGGTGGTGGGGGGAGGGCTGGAGAAAGTGAGCTCAGGATTCCCGGGTACAGGAGCAGATGATGATAGATTTCCCAGGACGAGGCAGAGGCAGAGGCAGAGTGAGGGCTGCGAACTCTTCCTGGGGGGCAGCCTGACCGTCCTCCTTGGCGCTGAGAGCAAGAGTGCGTTCTCCTCCCCCAGCTCTGTCTTTTTTGCCTTTCCCAAAGCTCATCATCTCTCCCCTCTGAGGGACACTCCCAGGGACTCAAAAACAATAGGTGTAGCCTTGTGCTGCCATGTCTCTCAAGTACTCCCGTTTGTTCTGACTAAGTAGTCATCAAGGCTTCTTGGAAACTTATGGGAAAAAATTCTGTGAGAAGGAAAAAAAACCAAATCTAACCCCCAACAACTATCCAATGCATGTTTGGGTTTTGTTTTTGTTTTTTTTTCATAAAAACCACTAAAGACGACCAGATGCCACCGGCCATTTTCCTTTAAAAAGATAATTTGCATATTTTAAATGTAAGTCTTCCTGGAAAAGATACTGAGGGTTGGAATGTTGCAGCATTTTGAGATCCCAGGATCCAAGACAGCTAAATTTGTCACCAATGCAAGGTGTACTCTACCTTGCAAACAAGTGCCTGTAACACTTCTGACATTAAAAATAATGTAATTATTAAAAAGATCACGTGTCTTAAAACACTAAAAATGGAAGAAGTGTATTTGATGGAAAAAGAACTAGCAGAAATGAGGTGGTAAAAAAGATTGAGAATGTCATCAACATAATTCAGTGATTTCTCAGTCAGAGCTAGGATTCAGTTTAATATGGTAAAAATGGGCTCAATTCAGTCAATACATGTCCTGCCGTAAATACAACAGTTAAAACCAATTCAGCATTGCAGCTGAGGATGATGTGTGTCCAAGGAATAAGACGTCAGCTTACAAAAGAAAAGCATTTGAGCATCAGTGTGAACTACAGCTTTTAGATAGCTCTTCTTTAAAGACACAGCTTGATGTTATAGATATTTGCAGAATAAGAAAAAAAAACCCCAAATAAATAAAAATTCTGTAGGTGAGCCCCTCAAAAATGGTATTTATGTGGGGCATTAAGAACAAGTACTACCATGTACTAAAAATGCAGATCACACCCTTGAATCTTTAATCTTGGCCACATTTGACAGCAGCAACATGAGAAGGAGCATATTGCAATGCTGCTATGACCTTTCAGCTCTCTTGGTCATCTTGATCATGTATCAACTTCCAGTCACTTGCAGCAGTGTGGGAAGAACTGACATCAGCTGAGGACCTTTAGGAAAGTTATATTAACTGTAATTATTACTACAGTATACAAAATGAAACTCTCTCCTCTTAGCACCAGATGCAAGACTGAGTTACTGGTTTAATCATAGAGTCTGTCAAGAGGCCTGCATAGCAGACCTTAGGGAGTGAGAAAAAAGCTTTATGGACTGCTTCTTACCTTCCTTCCGCTGATTTGTTATACGCTTATACAGGCAGTCCAGATGGTTTAGCTGCCAATGACAAAGATTGCCTGAGGCATCAGAGAGGAGCACAAGTTAGGACTATCTCATTCTTACAAGGATTTTCTTCAGTGTCTAGGCTCTAAACAGCAGCTTTTCTGATAATGAAGGTTAAGTCTGCCCATGTGACAGCATTTGTGGGTTTTATCTGTAAACAAATTAGAATAACTGCAGGAATAGCAATTCCTTCAACCTGAAAATGCTGGCATAAGGATGACTTTTATAAGCCAACTTCTTAGTGAAGTGTAGAGCACTTATTCATCCTAACTTCCAGTATCAGTGTCTTCGGTTGAAAAATGTAACCAAAAATGTGTATTCTATTTTCATCTGTTGAAGTCGGTTGGGAGATATTGTTCTTTATCTCTTGTAACTCTAGGGGTGGAAAGAGGGGAGATGCCTTCTGTTAATGGGACACCTGATAACACCAGATATGGCAGTGCCTTCTTATCTCTTCCTCCACTCACCCTGCTCCGAGGGATATTACCTGTGAATGGGCCATTTAAGGCCTCTCCGATGACTGATAACATTACCTCATTCCATTGTGAGATGCTCCACCCAGTAGGAGGAGCCAAAGCCTTTCCACCAGGATAAAACCAGCAATCCCAAACACCAAGATAACCTGTTTCCACTGGATTCCAAGAGGACGACTGGACCCTTTCTTGAGGATCATCTCTACTTCAACGGACCCACAACTGTCACTCTGGGAGGTCTTCGGGCTGCTTCCAGCACCCTGACCAACAGGGTGTCAGGTTTGCATTCTGACTCTGTCAGAGGTCCTTTGTACTGTTGCTTTTATTTTATTTTATTTTATTTTATTTTATTTTATTTTAATCTTGTTGTTTGTTCTCTCTCTATTAAATTGTATTTCTGACTTGGAGTCTCACTGGTTTTGCTTTCAAACCAGCACAATCAGTTAGGTAGTTGCAAATATTTTATGCTTTTAATTTCTTTTTTCCTTTTTGAACGAGGACAACTGTGATACATTAGCACAGACTAAGTTTTACCAACATTTTCTAGTGATGATGAGATAGAAGTGTGTCCAGAACTTGCCAGGTTGTGAAGCTGCCTGTGAATGTGATCAAGTGTTAAGTGAAGATGCCACTACAGATCTGTTGATCAAGAACAAAACCCTTTACTGACTCTCAAGTCAACAAATACTTTTGTTAAGATCTGCCAAAGGAAACAAGCATCTTTGTTGTACTATATCTAGAGAAATGTTGTCTCTCTCCATTAGATCTCTATGGGAGACTACAGAAGTTTCAGTATTCACTCATTACTGTAAGCATGTTTACTTATACCAATGCAGAGCAGATAGAGACCATGGGCAACAGCACACAGCAGAGCAAGAAAAAACTTTAGCAGAATATCTAGGGTCCAAGAGTAGTGACTGACATTTACTCTGGATGAAAAAGACACCATCTTTTAGCAGTATGATCAACACTGGTTACTTACTCAGAATTAACAGCTAGCACAGGGTATTTTTTGTTAATGTAATTTCAGATAGTATGTTGAGAGCTTCTATTGAGGATTAGTGGGTCAAAAGACTTGCTCACTTGCTTGAACAGTCCCTCAAAGTTGCTCTCCACTTCGGTTGGTCTGTGCTACCATGTCACAGCTGAGATGGGTGACCTGTGTGTTTCCATTTCTGCCCTTACCTGCTGCTCAAACAATTGCACGTCTACACACACTCAATTCTGATCAGATATATAGGCTACATGACTTCATCTAAACAGCTAAATTTATAACAGCTAAACATCTAACCTCTCAGCCCTACTGAATTTTCCCTTCTACATAGTAGTCCATAGCACATATTTTTTTCTGTTTGGTTCCTATTCATAAGTAGTATCAGCTGCTTTTAATAAGGAAATAGTTACTTTTCTAAGTATAGATTTTTGTTTGAAAAAAATTCAGAGCTCATGCTCTGAGCTCATGGCTGAGACTGGATCAGGAATTTTCAAGAACACACTCATGAAGAAATTGCACAAAGAATGTGCAATATACCTGTAGTATGTTTTGGGAGATATTAATATAATATAAATACAGTTGTTCATTATTCTTGTATTTTGTTCATTGTTCTTGTATTCCCTTTTTTGCTCTTGAACAATTGTAAGAGCAGTTTGAAAGAAAAGTAATCTGGTGAATCTGGAGCTGAATTAAACTTACAGTTGAGAAAAATGGATTACTATATGAAATGCAGAACATGTTCTGGAGAAGCTGTGTTAGCATGAATGCAAAACTGTTAAGTTTCACATTATAAATGCTATCAGCAAACCTTGCAGCCAAAGATTCTTTCACTTCCTGAGGCAGGGTCAGAAGGTAAGGAGGTCTACTTCCAAAACTTTAGGACTGTACACAATAAGGGGTTATGATATTACTGAGCATTCTGCTGCAGCAAATGAAAAGTCAACTGACATTCACTCCCTAGTCAGAAAATAGTTCAGAACAGACTGACCAAGTAACAACAAAGAACATGAAACAAACACAGCATTTCATTGCACAGGAAGACATTTGAAATTACACACACTGTTCTCATCTTTAACTTGGAAGGTCGTGGCAAAGAACAGGCTATTAAAAATAAGTGTAGGGTTTTATATTGAATTAAAAAACCTGAAAAAGGACACTCAGAGTTTGATTTTCACAGTACTGTGCTCATGTCCATGGAAATGCTACAAACAGGTAGGATTTCCAAACATGAACAACCAATTCATACTTATACATTTTTGAGGCTTCTAGCTCCTGTATTCAAATGAACTTAGATGAAGGCCAATATTAGGAACATTTCAGCAATAATCCTAATTTATTAGAGGATTCTTATTGTCAGGTATGTGTAGCAGGATGCTCTGCCCTGGAATGTGGGCAAGCAAGTTGGACAATGCCCTATTTACAAGGCTATCAGAGGTGGACTGAAAGGGGCATCATGCTGGTTCTGGTGTTGAATTATGCTAAAACCAGTATGGCACATCAACCCCAAATTAACATCCTGACAGTGAGGCAAAGATTTGGCAGATAAGCTGCTAAACTTGTGGCAGTGTGTTAATTTAATCGGTTAGGCTTTCTATACTTTTGTACTTGTCCCCTGTATCCCACCCCTCAATGGTTCCTTTGTTAACTCACATGACTCCAGCACCTGCCATGCGACACATACGGTTAGCTGTCTGTCAATTCTCCCGCCTTTGTAAATCCCTCCTATTTTTCCCCTGATTAGTCCAAGCGATGTTCTGTTACACCTGTATCCCCAGGCAACCTGCCCCAGTTGGCTGGCCACCCCCTTTGTCCCCCCTCCAAATCCTTTGGACAAAAACCCCCTGCACCCCTCTCCCCCCGAGCAGTTTCGGGCTGAGGAGGTGTTTGCAATAAACCCTCTGTTCGTCTGAAATTGTTTCCTCCTTTCATTCCACTGCCGTCGGATCTCCATCGCTCGCATAAGCCTCTGCCAGGCAAAGAACCCACGGGAGTCAGTACTGCTTGTGAGCCTGCAGACTGACCCCATACCACTCTGTCGCTGTGTCTGGGCCAGCGGTGACAGAGCCCGTTGGCTCTCTGTGAGCACACCGACGCACGTGTGGCGCCCACCGTTCGGCACTGGAAAGGGGCTTTCAGCACCTTTACGGAGCCCACGGGCAGGATTGGTGCGTCTCAGCAAGGAGCTGAGCTCACCTGAAATAATCCCTGGACGTCACATCGGCCCGGGTTTGAGCGCCCTCCGCGAGGGACCGCTCCCCGGGGAAGAGGAGGGCAGCCGTCTCCGCCGCGTCCCCGAAGACGGTCCTTCTCCGGCGGTGGATCTTCTGGAGCAGCTTTGAAGCACCACGCCAGGGGTTCGTAAGTAAGCAGACCCCCCTAGTCCGCGGGGCGGGTCAGTGGGAACGGCGTTTCCCTTTCTGGCAGCCTGTGGGGGACAGCACCCCCCTGGCTGAGGTCGCGCGGCCCCCGGGATTTGGGTTTTTTGGCCCCTGTCCCGGGCTCACCCCCCCTCGGCGGTTTTTCGTTCCCTCGGTTTGATTTAAGGCTTTTATTTTTGTGCGCAAGCGCGAGCTTGCACAGCGCGGCTGCCGGCAGGCGCGGGTTTTCGCCGGCCAGCCAGTTTCGGTTTCGCCGCGTGCGCCGGCTTTTTGCAGAGCGGACGGGCGCGTGAAACAGCGGTTTTAAAAAGCGCGGCGGCGGGGTTTTTTTTCGTTGCGTCTTTCGTTTGCTAGCTCCAGAAATCACGCAGGCAGAATGGGTGCTTCTCTGTCTGCTTCCCAGAAAGGAGTGTTTTACAGTTGCGTTGCGTTGTTAGAAGTTAATAAAGTTAAGTTCTCTAAGGATTGTTTAAAAAAGCTGGTCCGATGGCTTTTCCTGCACTACCCGAAGGCGTCCCCGCCGATGGTACACAGCTCCCGGTTTTGGGAGCTGGCGGAAAAGAAACTATTACAATTAGGTAACGCCGGGGAAAAGAACACACAGAAATTAGCCTTTTTAATTTTTCAATTAAAGACGGCAGCGACGAAAAAGGGAGTGCAGAAAAGCTCTCAGGAAACCCAGCTAGCCCCGGTTTCCCTTCAACCCAATCCCAGCCCCTCTGCCCCGAGAAAGGGAATTTTGAGGAATGCAGCGACTCAGAGAGTTGTCCGCCCAGACTCTCCGAAAAATTCCCGGCCCCCGAGCCCCAGTAGCCTGGGACAGACTGCTGGGGACCCCTCGGAAGGCTCTGGCCAAGCTGACCGAGGACCTTTCCTTCCCCCTTCTTCCCCAAATTGCAAACCCAAGGTTCAGTTTAATTTAAACGCGTCACACTGGCCACAAAATGGCGGCAGTGACCCACCTAATGGCGCCCACTCCTCCACGTGGCCGCCACCCTTCCCCCATCCCCTGAACCCCTTTCTTCCCTCCAACCCCTTCCTTCCCTCAGCTCCTCCCTCCGCCCCTCCCATAGCCCCTCCCCAGACCCCTCCCACCTCCCCAAAGGTCCCGCCCACTCACCCTGCCCCTCGACACGCCCCTGAGGCAGGGCCGAGTCCCTCTCCCCACCCCGGAAGGACGCCATCTTGCCGGCAATTTTCCCACGCCCTCTCTTCTGGTTCCCACGGTTGGGAACCGGAAGAAATGAGCGAGGGTGAGCCGGGGGTCACTCTGCTGCGCCTGTCACCTACCGCAGAACACGTGGTGGTGACACACCAAAACCTAATTGGCATGCCTTTTCCCAAAGCATCATTCGGGATTTATGCAAGGCGCACAAGGAATATGGCAGGGAGAGTCCCTACTTCCGTGGCCTCCTCACTGCTGATCTCGCAGGTGTCCATGTTGTTCCAGCAGACCTCCGGCAGCTTTTCTCTTGCCTGATGAATGGCACAGAGTTTAAGCTCTGGGATGCAGCATTTAAACAGGCCCTGCGAGAAGCAATGCCTCAGTTGCCCTTTCCAGCCATCGATGAACAGGGCAATCCCCTCTCTCTTGAGCTGCTTGCTGGTGAAGGTTCCTATGTTTCCCCTGAGTCCCAGGCAGCCTTAATACCCTCAGCAGTCCTTTCAATTATAAAAAATATAGCCTGCAAGGCTTTCTTTTGTTTGCAGCCAGACACACCATTACCACCCTATACCACCATTAGGCAAGGGCCTTCTGAATCATTTGTTGCCTTTGTAGAGCGGCTCACCAGAGCAGTGGAAGTTCAAGTTAAAACAGAAAGTGCACGGGAAGGTATCATAGGGGAGCTTGTTTTCGTTAATGCTAACGACCTGTGTAAACAGGCAATTTTGAGTCTTCCCCCAGATCTGCCCCGCACTCTCCAGTCCATGCTCCAGGTGTGCCAGATGAAGGTGCCCTTCCTTGCCCGGAGGAACCCACCACCACCCTCCCAGGCAACCTTTCCGCCCAAGGCTGTGCGTGCTGCAGAATCATCCCAACAGCCTCGACATCATCCGCCTCGGCGGCGACCCTCCTTCGGCAATTGCCCTGGTCGCTGCTTCTTCTGCAAGGAGGAAGGACACTGGACTGCCAACTGCCCTAAGAAACCTTCACTACAGCGGACTCAAAATACATCTCCAGGAACACCGGTGCCATCCCAGGCACAGCAAAAAAACTGAAAGGGGAGCGCGAGTCCACCCAGCGCGACGACCCCAATCGGGTGGACGGGGCAGGGAACTCCAAAGGGGGTCAATTGGATGGACATTCTACACCAGACTCAAGAACACCTGAACATGATATAGCAAAACCTATTCTCACTACCTCTTCCTTTTTTGAACCCTACAGGTTGCATCTCACCAAACCATTGTACCTGACGGATAGGGACTTCCATTTTGTGACCATAGACCCAAAGAAGTTACATCAGTGGCCAATGACCGGCGAAGGTAAGTTCATCATCGTCGGTGATTGCAAATACACTCCGCAGGAGATTGAGGTAGTCCCGGGGACACTTCACAACAACCCCAGGGCCCTCATTCTCTGGCTGCGCTGCACTCATCCGCCCACATTTTTACCCGAGGGCCAGGTCATCGCACAAGCAATTCCTTATGGTGACCCAGAACATCTTACCTTTACTGTAAATGCTGTACATCACATTTCCACCCGTAAGCCCTTGGTGCGATGTACGCTCACTGTGGGAGATGAATCGATAGATAAAGATCTTCTTTTTGACACGGGGGCGGATATCACGCTCATTCCGTCCGCGGAATGGCCGTCGCACTGGCCCCTAGAGGACGTGGACGGACAGATCCAAGGTGTAGGAGGGTTCCAATCCGCAAAACAGTTGAAAAACGTGGTAAAAATTACGGGGCCAAAAGGACAATTGGCTGCCATCCGTCCTTTTGTTTTAGATTACAAGGAACCCCTGCTTGGAAGAGACCTCATGGCTCAGTGGGGGGTCACAATCGAAATTCCCGACCCCTCGCAAAATTTTCAGGCAGCGGCTGCTGAGAAGCGCCCGACCCTCAAACTGAATTGGACGACAGATAAACCAGTCTGGGTTGAGCAGTGGCCGCTAACAAAAGAGAAATTACAGGCGCTTGAGGAGCTCGTGGAGGAGCAATTAGCTAAAGGTCACATCGTGGAGACCAATTCTCCATGGAACTCGCCCGTTTTTGTCATTCGAAAGAGTGACAAAAAACGATGGCGCCTCCTCCACGACCTCCGCCAAATTAACGAAGTAATTGAAGATATGGGGTCTCTCCAGCCTGGGATGCCTTCCCCAACCATGCTGCCACGAAATTGGAATCTGGCTGTAATTGACATAAAAGATTGCTTTTTCCAAATTCCTCTACACCCGGATGATGCCCCGCGTTTCGCCTTCTCGGTTCCTTCCATCAACCGGGCGGCCCCGAGGAAGAGGTACCACTGGAGAGTGCTACCGCAAGGGTTGAAAGCCTCCCCGGTGATGTGTCAGCAGTACGTCTCTTCCTTGCTGTCCCCTGTGCGCGCAGCCACGGAGGGGGTTGTCATCCACCACTATATGGATGACATCCTTGTTTGCGCGCCGACCGAAGATGAACTTACGCGAGCGCTTGACCTTGTAACCAATTCGTTAGTTGCTGCAGGGTTCGAGCTGCAAAAAGATAAGATCCAAATGATGCCACCCTGGAGGTACCTGGGCCTGGAGATTGGTAAGAGGACCATTGTGCCTCAAAAATTGGAAATTCGGACAAACGTCCGTACCCTTGCGGACGCCCATCAGCTTTGCGGTGCCTTGAATTGGGTAAGGCCCTGGCTAGGTCTGACCACCGAGGATCTAGCCCCTCTTTTCAATTTATTGAAAGGGGGAGGGGAGCTCAGTTCTCCTAGGGTGCTTACCGCAGAGGCAAAAGCAGCGTTGGAGAAGGTCCAGCAGGCAATGACATCACGACAGGCACACAGATGCGATCCCAAGCTTCCCTTTCGGTTCATCATTCTGGGTAAGCTGCCACATCTACATGGGATCATTTTTCAATGGGACACGGGTGCAAAAACATCAGCACACAACACCAAGGGCCAAGGCAGAAAGGACCCTCTTCTTATTATAGAGTGGGTCTTTCTCAGCCACCATCGGCCCAAAAGAATGACACAGCCACAAGAGCTTATGGCTGAGCTCGTCCGCAAAGCAAGAACGCGGATGAAAGATTTGGCAGGGTGCGACTTCGAATGTATTCACATGCCAATTGGATTGTCAACAGGCCAAATGACCAAACCCATGTTGGAACACCTGCTTCAGGAAAATGAAGCACTTCAATTCGCTCTAGATTCCTTTACGGGCCAAATTTCAATTCATCGGCCGGCCCACAAACTATTTAATTCGGACGTAACATTTAAATTGGCTTTAAAGAGTGTCCAAAGCAGGAGACCTCTCGATGCGATGACAGTTTTTACAGACGTGTCCGGGAGTTCTCATAAATCAGTAATGACTTGGGAGGACCCTGAAACTCGGCAGTGGGAGGCAGATATTAAAGTAGTTGAGGGTTCACCTCAAATAGCCGAGTTGGCCGCTGTCGTCAGAGCACTTGAGAGATTCTCTGGACCTCTCAATATTGTAACCGACTCCGCATACATAGCGGGGGTGGTATCTAGAGCAGATCAGGCAATTTTACAAGAGGTGTCCAACACAGCTCTGTATGAGCAGCTCTCGAAATTGGTCAAAATTGTCTCCCACCGAGAGCAACCGTTTTATGTGATGCATACCAGGTCGCACACTGAATTGCCTGGGTTTATTGCTGAGGGTAACAGGAGGGCTGACGCTCTTGCTGCCCCTGTAGCGATAGCCCCATTGCCTGACGTTTTTGAGCAGGCCAAGCTCAGCCATCAGCTGTTCCATCAGAACGCGCCTAGCTTGGCTAGACGTTTTAACCTCACACGTCAACAAGCTAAGGCGATTGTTGGCTCGTGTCCTTCCTGCCAGTCCCACGCCGTGCCTACCCTGCATGCCGGAGTCAACCCTCGTGGGTTGGAGAGCTGTGAACTCTGGCAGACGGATGTCACCCACATTCCATCATTTGGGAGACTGAAGTACGTTCACGTCTCCGTCGATACCTTCTCTGGCGCGGTCTATGCCTCTGCGCACGCAGGTGAGAGGGCCCAACATGCTATCCAACACTTTGTTCAGGCCTTCTCATTCATGGGCATCCCCAAGGGGATCAAAACAGACAACGGCCCTGCGTACAAATCCAAGGAATTTGCTGGCTTCCTGCAGCAATGGGGAGTGGAGCACAAGACAGGCATCCCCCACTCCCCCACAGGCCAAGCAATCGTAGAGAGGACACACCAAGAGGTCAAGAGGGTCCTTAAACAGCAGCAACAGGTATTAAAGGTGGAACCGCCAGCAATCAGATTGGCCCGAGCCCTTTATGTCATCAATTTTCTAAATTGTTCCTTTGAAAATCCCAATCCGCCCATTACCATACACTTTGGGTGCAACAAGGAGTGGCAGTTCGATCCCAAGCCCCCGGTGCTGGTGAGATCGCCTGAGTCAGGAAAGGTGGAGGGTCCGTTTGACCTGGTGACGTGGGGGCGTGGGTACGCCTGTGTCCTCACGCCTACCGGAATCAAATGGATACCTGCCAAATGGGTAAAACCATTCATTAAAAGGAAGAGGGAGCGTGACGACAGCGTCCCGCAGGTGGCTTCGGCGGCATTCCGCCGTCGAAGGCGAGTCTCCTCCAGACCCTCTCTTCCCATCCTGTGGGAATGGGACCATGACCTGTCCTTTACCTATTTCTGTGACCCAAATTAATAATTTTTGGCCCCCCAGTTTTGTTTTTCAGACCCGGACCCAAGATGCTAAGCCTCCCGACCGTGCTCTTTCTGACCAAGCTGCTAACATTCACCCAAGCTTGGACCGTCCCACAGTCGCGAGCCAACGTGTGGGCTCTGCTCGCAGAATCTCTGGGACAGGATCACATCTGTCTCAATCAAGCATCAGCCTCAGACCCGATGTCCACATGCCTCATGGGGATTCCCTTTAGACAGTGGGAAATGCCTGAAAGACTTCTCCATTGTGCCCACTGCGTCAGTAAGACCCCCCAATTTAATCCTTTTATTGGCTGGAAGAATTTTGTGCTTTCCCTGCCAGATAGGAAAGAGGAACCCCGAGAGCTGCGGCTCCTCGGAGCAACTACAGCTCCCGCCTGCATTCGTATTACCAATTCGGCCGACACTTTAGACAACCGCACCAAGCACACTTTTCAATCTAAAGTGCTAGACAGAGCCCACTCGTGGTGCAAAAAGTTAGCCAAGGGAGTTCTTCCCCCTCAAATTCACAACCACCCCAAAAAGTTACCCGAGGGAGTCTTTCTGATCTGCAGAGATCGAGCTTGGGCAGGTATCCCCTCTCGTCTTTCTGGAGGTCCGTGCACCCTAGGAAAGATAGGGCTGTTCACACCCAACAAGATGCAAATCACGGATTGGAAAGAAAAACAAAAGAAACAAAGTGGTGCACATGGATTGGCAGTTTCCAAAAGAGACCTTAGAAAATTAGACCCGGATTGCGATTCAGAAATTATTCATTGGAACAAAACTAAAGAGGTCGCAATCACAAATTTTGCCCCATGGGCCTCCTTTGCTAAGGCCGTGGGGGAATTGGGACATTTAAAATGTTGGGTGGCGAAACAAGCAAATTTAACCTCCAAAACCCTATTCAACCTCCTGCAGGACGAGGAAATGATGAGGCAAGCTTCCCTCCAAAATCTGGCAGCCATAGACTACATCATACTTCTCCACGATCACACGTATGAGGAGTTTGAGGGTCTATGTTGTTTTAATCTGTCGACTCGGGCTGGGAGCACTCGAAAACTCATTGTACAGATGCAAAATATGATCAGTGACATCAAAAGAGAGACAGGTGATTGGATGAGCAACATTTTTAAAGGTTGGGGTTTATCTGGATGGGCCGGGTCCATTTTAAAAACATGTCTGTTGATTTTGTTTATTATTTTAATTGTTTGTCTTGCTTTCGGACTAATCAGGAGATCGTTAATTAAGTTAGTTTTAAGTTCCACATCTACCCCCTCTCCGGCTGCTGCTCGGCTCGCCAAGGTCACGGCTCCTGAAGACGAGCTGAAGGAGCTTGAAAAGGAGCTTGAAGAAGAAAGTGACGGCGAAAGCCTCGCAGACGATTAGTGGCCAGCTCAACCACCTCGATTCGCCAAATGTTACCTGGACTCTGAGCATCTGCCGGACCCCCTCACTTCTGTTCTTTTAGTAAAAAGAAAACGGGGAGATGTGGCAGTGTGTTAATTTAATCGATTAGGCTTTCTATACTTTTGTACTTGTCCCCTGTATCCCACCCCTCGATGGTTCCTTTGTTAACTCACATGACTCCAGCACCTGCCATGCGACACATACGGTTAGCTGTCTGTCAATTCTCCCGCCTTTGTAAATCCCTCCTATTTTTCCCCTGATTAGTCCAAGCGATGTTCTGTTACACCTGTATCCCCTGGCAACCTGCCCCGGTTGGCTGGCCACCCCCTTTGTCCCCCCTCCAAATCCTTTGGACAAAAACCCCCTGCACCCCTCTCCCCCCGAGCAGTTTCGGGCTGAGGAGGTGTTTGCAATAAACCCTCTGTTCGTCTGAAATTGTTTCCTCCTTTCATTCCACTGCCGTCGGATCTCCATCGCTCGCATAAGCCTCTGCCAGGCAAAGAACCCACGGGAGTCAGTACTGCTTGTGAGCCTGCAGACTGACCCCATACCACTCTGTCGCTGTGTCTGGGCCAGCGGTGACAGAGCCCGTTGGCTCTCTGTGAGCACACCGACGCAAAACTGATCTGGAGACATATGGCTGGCAGTCAATCACTTTACACTATAAAAGTCCAGTCCACTTTCATATGGTTGGGTTCTTATAACATATTCCCCTTCTTGGAGTGTGTATGAAGATTCCTCCTTTGGGTGGGGACACCTCTGGAAATTTCTCCTCAAGGCTGAGCAAAAGAGATGTCTTTTTTTGGCCCCAGAGGTTGGCATGGGTGAGTTACATCAATCCCTACTTAATTGTTTCTTTTTGCTAGCTCTATTACAATTGCTTTAATATAATTGCTTTGATAGTGTGCACTATCCTGTCATACTTTACTAGTAGTTTTAGCTTCTGTACTGTCTAGTAAATAATTCTGAGATCTTTTTGTCTAATCATTTACCATAATAAATAATTCATTTTTGTATAAATACATCTGATTTGCCATCATTAATCCTGAAGTTGTACAAAGGTTCAATCACAATCTATAATTTCTTGAACTGTTGACAGTCTGAGGTTAAGATTGGATCCAGCCCCTCCTAGGCTCCTCTCTGAGAAGTTTAGAAAGCAAGGGGGTCCTTTCTGCACCTTGTGAGTCAGAGGGAGGGCTTCTTTAATAAACTTTGTCAGAAGCTCCCACTCTCTCCCATGACACTGTGTTCTCTAGCACTAGGTCAGCTGACATGCTGAGAGCAGTGGAGTGTCTCCCTGCTCTGAAAAAACGTAGATTAAATGCTATTCAGTAAAAGTTTAGACACCTCTGAAGCGTCTATAGAGGAATGCAAATTTTCAGTTTCATGTTTTATTTTAAAAATCAGAACCATCTAATTTTCATCTCGCCTTCAGTGACCTACATATCTTCTCATCACCCAAACATCTGCAAAATTCTTAGCTACATTTCTCCTGGAAAAATAAAGAATAGAATGAGTCAGATTTTATAAGCCATGCTGAGACATGCAGGAAAACTCTTCCAGAAAATAAGAAGTGTTTCATAAAACAAAAAACCAGCTGGAGGTAACAAGCTGGAAGAACTTCTTTCCATTAGATAAAATGTTAAGCCATAGAAGAGACCAGAATGTCTGTATAACAAAAAAAATGGTCTTCTTGTGTAAATATGCAGCTCCAGTTAAATCCCATTTAAAGATACTTGCAGTCTGGCTGACTCTAAGCATGGAGTTGATTATATCTTCTGTGCTTATCGTGCAGAAGAAAACATTAATTTTTCAGTTACAAAGGAATATATCTTCAGATGTGAAAACCAGATCGCTGATGTGCAGAGTGCCTATGTGCTCAGGGAATAAATGCACACATTGGCACATTCCCATCTCCCTGCTCCCTATTGTCACTAGAGCCTTGCACTGACCATTCCATATGTGACCATGATGCACAGGATGCATCCCTGAGGGTGCCAGTAGCCTCACCAATTCCACACTGTCTAGGTTTGAGGGGGAGGTGAATTTTCCAGGAAGTTGTAGGCAAACCAATCAGTGGTCAGGTTTTATGCTGGCACCTAGAGTAGCCACTAGAAGGTTTGGACACGCCTCTGAGAACCCAAAGGGTTAAAAGCAAAGACTCCCAGAGGGTCTGCCTCTTTTGGGTTCTAGTTTCAGCAGAGAAACATCTTCGCCTCCTCCCCTGCTCAGCTTACAAGGCTGAGCGGGGGAGGGGAACCATGCAGCCGGGCTGAGGGGAACCATGTGGCTGGGCTGAGGTAAGCTAGAGCCCCGGGAGAGGGGAGGAAGAGAGTGAACAAGACTGGAGCTGAGCTGGTCCCACCCAGGATGGAGGGGTGGAGAACTGTGGAGGTGCCTTCCGTCCCCCCCCGGGAGAAAGTGCCCAGCTGCGTGTGGAAGTTACCAAGCCTGGGAGTGCCTGAGCCTGCAGCCCTGCCTGGAGCCAAGATCTGTTAACTCTTTCTGAGGCAGAAAGAAACTTTTCCTAGACATTGATTCTCATAGCTAGTAGTTTCAGAAGAGAGAGAGAGACAGCCTGAGACTGAGATGATAAAAGAAGATGAAAAGAACCCCAGATGGGCAGAGATGAAGAGGAGTGCCTAGGCTGGGTACGGGTATAAAGTCTCTAAAGATCTTACCACATCTTGATTTCTAAATAGAGTAATTTATTTATACAAAAGCACATATCTGAAGGCAGAGAGTTCTAAGAGCGGCCTTATTCTACAACCAATTACAAACCTAGGCAAAGAAAGTCTAAACAAGACAATAACTAAAGCATAGAAATCTTAACACACAGAGTTCTAATGAAACAGCAAATAAAGCACTGAATTCCTAACAAACAAAGCTCTAATAAAACTATAGACAGAGCATATAATTCACAGCCTCAGGGTAAAGCAACCTCTTATTACTGTCTGCATTTTCAATCGCTGGGATCACACTAACAGAGAGGAATCGATCATAAGTTTCAGACAGGAGTCTCAGCCACAGGGATCGTAGTAACAAAAGGGACCCCGAAATTCCAAACCCACACAGAGCCCTCGACCACAGGGAAGCGGACGCAACGGGAAATCCCGAACCGCACAGAGCTCCCGTCCGGGGAATCGCGAGGGCAGTGGGGGCCCGAGCCGCACAGGGTTCCCGAGGGCAATGGGGGCCCGAGCCGCGCAGGGTTCCCGTCCGGGGGACCGCGAGGGCAGATGGAGGGTCCGAGCCGCGCAGGGTTCCCGTCCGCGGGATCGCGAGGGCAGATGGAGGGTCCGAACCGAGCAGGGTTTCCGTCCGCAGGATCGCGAGGGCAGTGGAGGCCCGAGCCACGCAGGGTTCCCGAGGGCAATGGGGGCCCGAGCCAAACAGGGTTCCCGAAAGCAGGGTCACAGGGACAAGGAAGGGTCCCGGGGTCCCAAACCCTTGCAGTTCCCGGTTGCAGAGACAGGAACTCTCACAGACTCCCCAGCAGCCCCGAACAGAGTCCCGGGGCAAACGCCGCAGGGGAAAAGGGAAGGGACGGGATCGCAGGGGCCAGGGAGGATCCCTGGGGTCCCGAACCCTCGCAGGGGGAAGGAACGGGACCCCAGGGCCCAGATCCCAAGCTACCTTTAGATGATACCTTTAAAATCCCATTCGGCTCCCTGGCAAGGCTCCTTCCTCAGGCTGCAGGAGGTGGAGGTTGGATCGATGGATCGAATTGATCAATCAATCGATGCCTCCACCTCCAACCCTGAGGCTTTTTATCCCAAATTGCAAAATGCATATTCATATCTTTTATCTACACACTAACCAATCTAGGTACAATTCTAAAGTTCGTAAAACTACGAAAAACAGTATCAGAACCTACGCACTTAACATATCTATTAACGCAAAACACTATCTTGCTAGCCTGAAGTTCTATCTTGTTATTGTAAAAACCTCTATCCTATCATATATGAAAAACTCTGTCTTCCCTACATAAAGTTTATACGAGTTACAAACAGCAGTCTACCCTATTTTTGTTATGTCTTTAAGTTTATACGAGTTACAAACAGCAGTCTACCCTATTTTTGTTATGTCTTTACTCTATCACTAGGCCTGAAGCTGTGTCCTTCTACACTGAACTAGGACTTAGGGCATGCAAAGCTTAAAGCTAAGGGTTAGATTTCTACTTTATGCATTTAAAGCTTTTATATATTCTAATTTTTCTAAAGGCTTTAATTCTATCTCTGTACTTTTCACTCTCTGTGGAGGATCCATGAAAACATGGACTCCGACAGAGGAGTAGCTTTTAGGCTAGACTTTTCTTGCATAATGTTAGCCATAGACTGAACTTGAGTCTCTTTTGAACATAAACTGCATTTAGGTAGATGTAGCCAGCTCGACTTGCTGCAGTGGAGCGAACAGAGAAGAGAGGAAGAAGGTGTAGTGGGGCCCTCTGCCCTCAGAAAAGAAACCCTCGGCCCCAGGGGAAAGATAGAGAGAGCCCAGCATGCAAGCATCCTTAAAAGAGCCCTATATGCAGCTTTAGCCCATAGACAGTAGTAAGAGCACTGGACATAGAAAAGAGAGTGTCACCATGGCAGACTTCTCCGGGTGGTGCCATGGGTGACATGGAAACACATAAAGGGTGGACCTGTGTTTTCTGAGAAGCAGTCTGTAGTACAAGAGAGACTCCTCTCTCTCTTGCTGAATTAAAGATTAGTTTTTTTGAGTAGTGATTGTTTGATTTAAAACCCAAGGTTTTAGTCCATGGAGAGTAACGTGTAAGGGGTGGAAATTGAGGGAGGAGAAGAAATGTTCTGGGAAGTTTTCATTTCTGTTTTTTTTTTCTTTTCTATTTCTGTTCTTATGTAATGTAATAAAGTTTTGTTTTCTGTTTTCAAGTTTTGGGCCTGCTCTGCTCTGTTCCTGATCACATCCCAAAGTAGTTGTTAGGGAAAAAACATATATTCATGGGTACATAAAATCTGGCCAGTGCTAACCCATGACACACACCAGTGCATGCTGGAGGAATTACTTTATATCCACAGGACCACAGATAATTTCAGACTTCTTCCTCTGTCCCTTTCAAATCAGTAGGCACAAATGAGCCATCACATACCATGTCTGTATTTTAAACAGTTGAAATGGAGGAACATGGCTTTTTTTTTTTTTAACTGTAATTTACTGTCAAGACCCTTAAATGTTAGTTTCCCTTATATTTTAAGAACTGAACCTATGTGAGAGGAAGCAGCGTGAAAATTGTGGCTCTGACTGAAACTTGGCTGCAATGATTTAGATTGTAGGTGTCTTGCTATGTAGCAAGATCTTTAGCTTCATGTTTTCTTGAAAGTCATTTGTAGCACATTTATTCCACAGAACACACGCAATCTGTAAACACTCCGATGAGTCTGTTGGTACTATTAAGTATCTGTGAATAACTGAAACAATGCATTTCATTTTTACTTTCTAGAATCACTTCAATGATTGATCTCACTTTCCTTGACTTTAACATTTTTGGGATTATTTCTTTGACTTGCCTTGATAATGGCCAAAGTTAAATTCATTACGCTCTAAAGCCCGTCAGTAGTCTTGGGCAGAACAAGATATCAGAGACAGCTGTTGACACTAAGTAGAAGTTCGCATTCTTCAAAAAGATGTGCATGGGTGTACACGAGCTACTAAAACATAGCAAACTTATTCTCAAACAGCCCCAGCTGGGTTAGCTCACAGTAAGTACCTTATCATTCTAGCAACAAATTTGTGCCTGAGACTATTGTGCCACTGACTTTGCCTGAAAGTACAAAGCAGATTGTACTGACAGAGCTCTGGCAGCAGCATAGGACCTACTTTTATGCAAGGTGTGTGTCTATTTAGACAGAAGTAGAGCACACAGCAGTTCAGCTATGCACATGTACTGAGCAGAAAACACTGCCTCAGCATTGCTACAGTGTCTGATTTTAGTCTCAATACAAGACATTTTTTGGAAAGATTAAAAGCATCTCACTGAAGATCAAGAACCACCCTCTGTTACCTTCTGTCATTCCCACACAAATAGTTTTCTGCTCTCTCGCCCATTAGAACAAAAAATAAAGGAGCTAAGTAAAGAGTACATGCTTCTGAAATATTTGACCTGATGATAGAAATAAATACATACCCATTCAAGTACTATAAACAGGGTGCCAGACATGTTTGACCCAGCCTGTGCTGTTAATAGAGTTGACACAGGTTTTGTATTATTTAAAACATGATATAAGACTGTAAGACATAAAACTATAAGAGCTTTATCTGCTATTGTTACAAATGAAATCCAAGATTACTGAGAGGGAAAGTGATCAGAGAAAGCGTTCCTTTTTTCAGTTTATTTACTCCGTACACTTGACAATACTTTCTGTACAGATTCTTCACACTGGAAAAGATGAGCTTGTACAGATGCACAGTCTTTATGATAAAGTTTCAGCTAACACAGCTTAGGCTCCGTGTATAACTCCTGCTCTCTTTTTATTTGCCTCCAACCCCATTTAAGGACACGATACCAAGTATCCTGTATTCACATTAACTTGGTCATGCTGAACTGGTGGAATTCATGCAAATTTGCTACACGGGTGAGGTTAAAACATGACAGCTGTTACTCACTAGATGTCCATTAAGCAATTTCACTCCACTTTAAAGTCATGGCTGAATAGGGCTCCTCAAGCCAAAAGTTTGTCTGTAAGAGCCTTTGGACAACCAGAAAACACTCAAGAAAAAAGCCCAACTTCACCTTATCACACAAATGACTCCAGAAGCACTTAATGCAGAAACCACGTTTCTGGGCAGAACACACTGCTCTCATTTTGGGAATTCTCCTGATTTCGGGAGTTCTCCTGATGTGACCAGTCAGACCAATGGCTTTTCACAGGCTGCCCCACTCCCCTCTGAGTGGCCAGAAATCCCTCTGTGCTCTGCCACTGCCTTAATTTCTAGCTCCACTCTCTGCATGCAGGTGCCAAAAAGCAACTTGCTCTGACCCAGAGCTCTCTTGCTCCACTCATGCCTGCCACCTTGCTAACCCACTTTGATTTGCTATACTTAGCTCATGGGTTTAAAAAGTAGCTTTCTGGTAACAAGGAACTGTTGCTGCACCTATACAGCCTAAATTCAGTTAAAAAATAGTTTCAGTGAGAACTTGTTCCCATTTCATATTAATTTCCCTTGAAATCTGTATTATGCCACTCTGTTCCTTGGCAATATACCAGGAAAGATGCCCAGTACCTGTGGGAGTAAAGGCAGCCAAGTAGCTGTTGTTTGAAACCACAAGCTTTTTCTCAGTAACACAGCAACCCATACTTGCTCATCTAATAAAAATCTCATAAACTGTCAGCTCTGACAGTTAAATTATCAATAGGTCTGAGCAGATTTATCTGCAATAAAGGGTTTGAATATTTTCCATTTAAATCAAAATATTAAGACTTAGAATCATAGGAAGGAAAAAAATACAGAATTCAAATCATTACTTTTAAAATGAAGGGGCAAGGAGAACCAGATCTTGAGGTTTTAACTAAAATCTAAAAAAACCTAGAGGTATTTCTATAACATGACCTCATGGAGGATAAGACCCATAAAAATTTGCCATTTTGAATATCCCATCCTTCGGCCTGTTTTTAAAGAAAAATAAAATTAAAGTATTATATGTGAATTCACCAGTGTCACAATTCTTTCATGAAAATGTGTTCCAGTAGTCAAAATGGCTAAATCACTGTCTTACATTCATTTTAAGAAACGTATTTTACTACTCTGCTACTGTTGTATTCATGCACCTTTTCCACCTATTAATATCCATACTTGCAACATTAAACATTATATTCTCTCAAGAGAGAAAAAGCACAGTTCACTTTCTTGAGTCATTAATCCCAGGTTTTGACCAGTTACTCTCTTCAAAATGACTGGATTTATATTAGTTTCAAGTAATTAATTACTGCAATACCTAATAGCAGGTGACCCTGGTTTCTCTTCTCAAACATAAATCCTGACTGTAGAAGGAATAATGAAAATCACAGGAGTCACTTCTTGCAAGCAAGAAATTTCTCTGAGTAAAATACTTTACCCCACATGAACTTAGAAATGAAGCATGGAAAAATAATGTGATTATGATAGAACACTGACTCAGTTGCTTTATAATCGCTAAGACATTTCCCAGAGAACATTTAAGAAAAACACTGTTAATAAATCCCCCCCCAAAAAACTAACTAGAAAGATTCATTACTCTGCTAGGAAAAAAAAAATTCACTTTTGGAACTTCTAATTTTTCTTGTTAAACTTGGTAGAAGAGGACAGGAGAAAGCTGTGTAACTTTCCCCTTTGAAAGCTTCAGAGGTTGCAATAGTGTTTGTGATTATGTATTTTACTAATGTTAGAAATACTGAGTGGAGGCATAGGGTAACTCATTAGTATGACCAGATATCCAGGTGTTTTTATAGATGTACCTCTACTGGGAAGCAAAAAAATTCTTCTGTAAATTTTCAAAGCACAGTCAATAAGCCTGTCAACTCTAATGCAATCCATGAAGATACTTAAACTCAGTGCAGCTATTTGCAAACTCTTAGTGGCTCTGGAAGATAGCACGGTGATCCCACAGTTATTTAAACAATTGCTCACCTGTCACATTGCCAATAGTTAAACTACCCATGCATTTTGATTCTGTAATTCAATAACGTTTCCTAAAAGCAGTTTGTGTCCAAATTTTCCAGCTTTGGTACCATTAAAAATGTTTGAATCACCAGTAGATACTGAAAGTACCTACATATGTGCAAGAGCTTAAGATTTGGCACTGGGATTTTCTAGGAAGGTACCCAGGTTTTAAACCTGTCCTGTTCAGCTGAAGTCTAGCACAGTGTTGCACTTGGTTACGTCAGCTGGAAATCTAACCAGCTTTAGTCAATACCTACACTTCTAGTTAGAATTGTTATACCATAGTGACTGGGCCTTCATTAAGGGTCAAGATTTGGTGTTTGCTAGTCTTAAAAAGGAAAGGAATCTGATGAGCCTGTGCTGGCTTTGCAATAAGAGTTCTGCTGTCACTCATTGCTGATGATTTCATCAAGAAAGCAAATGACTCAGAAATAATTTTCCTATTCTATCTACCATTTTGGTACATTGCTGAAAATATTTTCATCAGCATTCTCTGTGGAAGCTTCATTTCTATCTGAACTTGCTCATGACAGAACCAAAGTTTGCTTTCTGTTCTTTTATGGGGAGAATTCAGTACAAATACATGGCAAAGGATGACAAATGGCAGTGGGTAGCCAAAACCCAGCATTTGAAGAACAGGATCAGACAGACCACTGACTCTTAGCACCCACATAGACGCAGTAAGAATACAGTCATCAACAAATCAAAAGGCTAAAATAGCTGCACATACTTTACTGTGTATGTCCCTTAAACTGGTGGTTACTCTTAGACTACCCAAGAACAAGTACACTGTAGATTGCTGGAAAAGACATTCCTCACAATCTTGTTCTATTCACTCACATGTGGAAATCTCAGGCTAGGATGATTGCTTTGTTTACTTACTTAGCACTTTGCCTTGGCCTTGAAGGCTACTGCTTTTTTTTAAATGCAAATTCACATAAAACCGTGTTCTGTGTTCATAGGTAAAAAATAGTACACTTAACAAATATATACATCCAAAAGACTTAATCAGATAAATCTGAGCAGTGGTATGTTTCTTTCTATTCCTCACATCATGTTAAGGGAAAGCAATTTAAGCAGGTTGTGATATTGATATAGTTTAGATTTAGATATAACATTCCTAATATTCTACTGAACAAATTATTTTAACACCCCTCAACACGAGTCAGTTATTGAGTGAATATATGCTATAGCACTTGAATGTATGACATTATATTACTGGTGCCACTCCTCACCCAGTAGAAATCTTCCTACCATTTTGGGCTGCCTGATTCAGGTCTTCCTTGCACTCCTTGGAAATTTTTTCAGTTTCCCCAATATGAAAAGCTTAGCATTAGATACAGACAATGATAACTGCAGAGAAAATGTTAAGTCCCCAACTCCCTGACCCTCTCTCCCTAAAACAGCAGATTTCTATGTTTTGAAAAGCTGTTTATTACTTAAAGACTGAGCTATTACTTCACTGCATTAGTCATTGGACACAGGGTAGGATGCAGGAATGTGGCACCTCTGGATGAGAAGGTATTTAGAAACCTACAGAGATTTCTTCAGTTTTTCATAATGACCCAGTTTTTCTACAAAAGTAGAGCATACAGATTTAGTATTAGTGAGGACTGAGCAACACAATCACCTTAAGCAAAGTGTTTGATCTTGATACATGTATATTTTGAAACGAGAAGTTTGCTTAAATATTCAAAGTGATTCATGTATAACTGTTGGAATTTAAGCTTTCAAGCAGGCATTGTCAGAAATAAGGTGTCATGATTATATCCCTTTCCAGCACTAAATCTCTTTTTGTACTTGGTTCTTAAAATGTTTTACCTATAAAAATAGTTTTATTTTTAGGTCCATTGTTTTCAGTTTGCTTCAGGTTTGTTTCCATTTTCCTAGGGAACAAATTAGTGGACCTAGCACACAACTTGTACACATAATTAGATAACATTTCTACATATTTTACTATGGAAAAAGCCTCATAGAAATCGTAATGGCAGAAATGGAAACCGCAATATTAGTTAACCTATCTTCTGGCCCAGAGGGAGAATTGCCATCTCTAAAATTAGTCATAGAATCACAGAATATTCTGAGTTGGAAGGGACCCATTAGCATCATCAAAGCCCAACTCCTGGCCCTGCACAGGAGAGCCCCAAGAATCCCACTATGTGACTATTCCTCGAGTCTGTTTTTAAGCAAACCTCCCAGACGGAAATGCCCTAATCTCACCATTGCCCATCCAATATCAGTGTCAGAGTACTTTTCTTACTTTTTCTTATGACTTGCTTAAGTCTGCTTGCTATCATTTAAGTCCATTACTACTTGCCCTAACTGCAGCATGTGGCAGAGAATTTAATTTTGTTTATTGCACTGTTTGATTTAACTAAATACTTTGATCTCCTCAGTATTCTCATCACCAAATTTGAAGTTACTGTTCCCTCACCACTCTGGATCCTGATACTTGATGTACATCCCTCCTGATCTGCAGAATTCTGTGCTAAAAAGGGTTGGATACTCCTATTTCAAGACTGTTTTTGATGATGCATCCACTCTGGTGTGTGTCACTCCAGCAGCATGACACATTGAGTCATATTTAGTTTGCAATCCTCTATAATGCTTAAATCCTTTCTTCCAATTCTGCTGTCCAGGCAGTCTTGCCCCTCTAAAGTTGGCATTCATTTCAAATGAACTGCTACATAATTCCTCAAGAGCTTGAAAACCAGATCATGTCTTCCAAGGTATTTACAGCCTTTTGAATAAATACCTTCTGCATAGGTAAAACATTATTCCTTCATTGAAATCACTGATGAAAGTAAGGAATAGTGCTAGACTAGAGAAAGGTCTTTGAATCATTTTTATGTTTTTGCCTTTTGATTTGATATTAAAACACTGATTTTGTATTCTAGAGTAGATTTTTATTACCAATTCTGCATTTCCTTATAGTCTCACCTACTACATATTTTCCTAGTTCTTAGATACAGTGAAGGAGCATAAGAATCTGTAAAAGTCAAATTATTTGACTTCTCTTTCTTCTCCCTTATTCACTCTGCCAGAGAAGAAAATTAAATCAGTTTGACATGACTTGTTCCTGGTACATCCATGTTGGTTGCTATTCATCTCCTTATCATTTTCCAGGTGCCTAAAAATTGATTTTTTTTAGTTTATTCTGGGTTTTTTTTCAGGCTCTAAGTTGCAATGACATCTGCGTAATTCTTTGGCTGTTATTTTTTGCTGTCTTGGCACAAGTACCACCACAGCAGTGCTGGCCACCACTGCACTGAACTCTCTGAGTCAGTACAGACCCATGCTGAAAGTGATGATGGTCACAAGGTGTGTGTCGATGTGCTCACAGAGAGCCAACGGGCTCTGTCACAGCTAGCCCAGAGCAGCGACAGGCATCTTAGGGGGGGTCAGTCTGCGAGCAACGCAGGCAGTACTGACTCCTGTGAGTTCTTTGCCTAGCAGAGGCTTGTGTGAGCGATGGAGATTCGACAGGCAGTGGAAAGAAAGGAGGAAACAAATTCCAGACGAACAGAGGGTTTATTACAAACACCTCTCCAGCCCCGAACTGTTCGGGGGGAGAGGGGTGCGGGGGGTTTTTGTCCAAAGGATTCGGAGGGGGGGCAAAGGGGGTGGCCAGCCACTGCCAGCCAACCGGGGCAGATTGCCAGGGGATATGGGGGTACGGGAACATAACTTGGACCAATCAGGAGAAAATAGGAGGGATTTACAAAGGCGGGAAAAATAACAGACAGCTAACTGTGTGCCGCATAACGGGTGCAGGAGTCATGTGAGTTAAACAAAGGAACAATCGAGGGGTGGGGAACAGAGAACCCAACGAGTACAAAAATATACAAAGCATAACTGATTAAATTAACACACTGCCACAGGTGTGGGCATGGGACAAAGAGTAAAACAGACTTAATTAGCATAGCTGGTTTCATAACCAAGGTGCCACAGCAGGAACAAACAGAGCTTTGAAGATTACAGAAGATGGGATTAAATCCTGCTTATGGGAAGGGAAGAGATTCAATCAAACTTCTACAAACAAAAGATATTGTAAAATGTATGAGTTGTCTGTATGATCTTTAACCTGATTATTGTAGTGGAAAATTATTAAACTTTCTGAAATGGTATATAAGCTTTTGGAAAATCTGAGTAAAATCGAATTCTGATCACCAAATCAGTCTTCCCGTCTCTCTGTCATTTGTCAATAACAGGGCAGGTTGGTGTGTGAGGGAATGGTGCCTCCAAAATGGGGCTGAGGGGAGAGACTCTTGGGAGAAGTGAAGGGAAGGAACCAGGGACTAGACACGGTAAAGCACAGCCCAAATCAGGCAAAGCTCACCTATGAAACAGTAGGTGATGGATGGATCCAGCAGATCCTGATGGATGTTGGTCCTGGCCTTGAGGGCAGAACTTTTCACATTCCATCCCCCTTCGTGAGAGCCAACAGAAAGATTCTCAGACTTATAGAATTCAGCATTGCAACAATTAAGATGTGAATAAGGAGTAGATTTGAAGAAAATAATCAATTCTCTATTTCACCTTTCTCTAAGGCAGATAAACTTCTGTGCTAAGAAAGTAATTAGTATGCAGGTAACCACAAACATCCTCTTAGATTTTATTATTGCCTTCCTAGAAGCCACATCTACCGTATTCATATTTACTAATGTTGTCAACAACTGATCTACCTACATTTTGCTTGCAGAAGAAAAACGTAAGAATCTAGCTCAGAGATGCTACAGCAAAAGATTCTATCACAGTTGCACAGACAAACTTTACAGATAACAAACATCATCTTTCACTGACTCTTCCAACTTATTTCTTTAGCAAGTTTTTTGAAACTCCAAATCCAAATTACATAACACCCTGCAGTCTTTCCAAGTCTGCAAAGATGGAATCAACTTCACTTTATTATTTACTACAAAAATCTTGCTGTTACCCTCTTGCTTGAATCAACTGGTATCAAACCAACAAAATATCTTACTTCACACAATCTTACTTATAGACTGCAGAGATCTTGTCATGCTATTTGCATTTTTATTAGTGTGTTGTGTAATCCAGGAATGAGGCAGAAATATATATCATCTCTGACTTACTTTCCTAACTGTGGTTGAGTGAAAAACAACAAATCTGGACTGTTCCAAACATCTGACAGTTCTGCTGAATCTCCATTTGATGGAGCAACAGTCACTGTATGTGTCTAGCAATGAATGTAAAATTGGAATTTTAAAGGTTATTCCAGACATCAAAAGACAACATTATGTCATCTGCTCCATCAAAGCTTTAAAAGCTCTGCTGGAGAAATTAAGGGATACTTCCTATTTAATTTAATACCCCCTCAGATCACACAGCTGCGTGATATGATACCACCAAAATAACTTCTCAAGCAATGAAAACACTCCACCATGTTAGAACTCAGCAGTAATAAATGTTAATGATTCAACTTGCTACATATGTTGGATATTACAGCAACCTAGAGCGCAACTCCACATAATGTCAGAAAAAGAGGACACGTGGCAAAAATGCAATTTGTAGCTTTGAAACAGTTCTGATTAATATTTTTAAAAGGTGAAAAAGCTACATCTGACAGTAGACTTGTGTTCTATTTAATCCTACAATTTCTCTCTTGTAAGACCCCTCTAAATCTTTTTTTCAGATCATGCTTCAGGCTTCAATAAACTTGATTGCTATTACAAATCTAGGAAATAATTTGGAGGGTACACTGCCATAATCTGCTCCCTTTCATCTTTCTCTGTCACATCAGGTACTAGCCTCTAGTTCAAGAGGAATACAGGTCCTTAGACTCAATGTACCATGAAGGATCTTTTGTTTAGGATTATCCCTCAAAACAGATCTGAGCAACCAGATAATACAACTGCATTCTTGTCACAGAACATATGCTTACCAACAGCTAGTGATGTCTCCCCTGCATCATCCTTCTGCATTTAGGAAGTGTGGTGCTAGATTTGTATTTAAATGAAACAAAGGTGTCAGGCAAGTATAAAAAATTAGTGTAAACAAAAAATGGATTGATGGCTAAGTACCAACTGAATCATCTGAAGGAGAATATTTTCATTACATTAAGGTAATTCTGTGTTTGTAAGCTATTAGGTATCAAGGCATAAGAAAGCTCTGTTTTCTGTCTTGAAAGAACATGGTTATGTCTACTTATGTCAAATAGCGTAATATTTCCTAAAGCCTTTTTAATCACTCTTTCTGGGGTTAAGAGGTAAAATCACAGGTGGTTAAACTATGAAAATTCAGGCCATGTGGTGAACAAGAAGGCAAGGAAAAAGAAGAGTTTAACAGGTCAGATACCTAACTCAGTGTTTTTAAAATATATTAATGGCAATGGGCAGACCAGAAAAAACATTGCCCTTTTACTTGATGAGGATGGTCATCTCACAAACAGGGACACAGAGCAGAGATATCAAATTCTTTCTCTGCCTCAGTCATCAACACTGATGACAGGCTCAGGGGGTCCTCAAGCAGCAGGACCATGACTGCAAGAATGATAAACACCCAGTCAACCCTGAACTTGTGGGATTTGCTGCTCCAGCTCGATCTCTGAGTTTATGGGGCCTGATTGGATTCATCCCAGGGTACTCAAAGACCTGTCTGAGTAATTGCCAGACCTCTCTCAATGACTTTTCAACAGTTTTGGGAATCTGGAAAGGTCCCTGTTGACTGGAAGCTGGCAAACATTGTCACAATTTTCAAGAGGGGCAAGAAAGTTGGGCCTGGTAACTGCAGGCCTGTCAGTCTCACTTCAGTGTCTTGCAAAATTAGGGAGAAGATTTTTCTGGGAGGTATTGAAAAACACCTGGAAGACAACACAGTCATTGGTCAAAGTCAGCGCACAGTGTGATTCTTGAGGCTGTCCTGTGCAAGGCTAAAAGGTGTATGTGATGATCCTTGTGTGTCCCTTCTGACTCAGGATATTCCATAATTCTCTGATTCATCAGATAAAGTTCTAGCCAGAATGGGAGTGTTGCTAAAGTACCTAATGTTCTGCAGATCTCTGTATATATCTGGATAAATGACGATAGACATTTCTTGGAACTGATATGAAATATACACAGATTTAGACATGCTGATATTTTTATATCCTCCTGTAAACCTAGGGAATGTGTTGCTCTACTGCTGAAATAAGATTTGCTTAAGTATAAAAAACTATTTTCTATTGAATGAAAGAAGATGTATCTATAATCTGGATATGCAGTTATAATGGATTGTCTTAATATAGATTATGCATGTTATGCATAATGGATTATGCATAATATAGATCATATATAATTATTTATTACATATTATGCTTAATATAGAGTATGCATGTTCTGCTTTGTTACTGAAGGCTGTGTAGAACACTCATTTAATGTTTTACAGCCAATTAAGCAAGAAATCCCTTGACAGTAGCTTTAAATTATATTTAAAGCATATATTTTCAAACCTAATTTCTTGAGAATAAATGCTATCTTTCCAGATTTCTATTAAAAAACTTCAAAGAATTTGATTTTTTATTAATGGATAGTTCAATCTTTCTATATTTGTGACTGTGAAATATGACAAACATGGCATATGACTAATTGTTCACATTGCTACAGAAAACACACAGGAGTAATTATTTAAAACCACTTCTCCTATTCACTCCAATCTATTCCCCGGAATCATTATGTGAACACAGAATTTTACTAACTCATGTCCAACTGTAGTGTAGTTTAGTAACTCGTGTCCAATGGTAGTACAGAAGAGAATTTGTCTGGATGGGAAAAGTTCAGTCTCAGTGCACAGCCCTTTACCAAAAACACAGTAAAACCAACCAACCATCACAATAAACACCCCAATAAGCATCTTGAAACCTCTTTGCAAGATATGAGACTGAGGAAAACAAAACTGACTGTGCATATACCACTGAATGTTGCCAGTATGAAGAAATATGGCCAGAAAGAATATGGGCACTTAGGATTTAGTCACTATAACATAATGCTCAGGCTCACAATTAATGCAGTGGGGTTTGCAAGCTGTATTAGAAGCCTAGGTCAACACATGATACCCAATGGCAAGCTGGTGTCTCACCACCCAGGGATTTTATACAGACATCATGCTGAGCAAATTGTCATCTGGATATGAGGAAATCTACAGGTTATAGGAAATAAACATTTTGCAACCACTCTAGCATATCCCAATGTTCAACAACAGTGCTGGAAGGTTGTGTCTGCTTGTTTAACAGAAAGTAAAAACAGCTGAGATATGGGATGCTGATAGGGAAAACATGGCCAGTATTCAGCCTACTCCCACTATACTCCAAACACCCAGCACTCTGAGAGCACATTGCTGCCTATGGTTCCACAGAACCAGCACCTCCTGGAGCTGCAACTGCCAGTTTTGAGCTCAGCATCCCACACATACAGATTATTTTTCTCTAGAGGCACTTCACTTTAACAGAGTTGTGGGAATACACAAGACAGAGAGTCAAACAGACTTGATTAGCATAGCTGGTTTGATAACCAAGATGCCATGGCAGGAACAAACAGAACTGTGAAAATTACAGAAGATGGGATTAAACCTGCTTACGGGAAGAGAGAAGATTCAATCAACTTCTGCAAGCAAAGAATTATTGTCAAATGCATGAGTTTTCTGTGTGATTTTTAACCTGATTATTGTAGTAGAAGTTATTAACCTGTTTGAAATAGTATATAAGCTTTTGGGAAACCTGAGTAAAATTGATTTCTGATCATCGAATCAGGCTTCCCGTCTCTCAATCAATCGCCAATAACTGGTGCCCCGTGTGAGAAGAACCTGACGACAATTGGCGACGCCCCTGAAACTGATCGTGATGATGAGAGAACTGTGTTTGGGCCCGCAATCACCTGTATGCTGCGACGTGACAGGTGAGCCAAGGGAACTCAAGGTATGGGACAGGACGTGTCCGACGAGAGAGACGTTAATGAAACCATGCTACGCTTGCTGAGCAAGCATAGATCCCCCATCCTTAAGCAAGACCTTAAGTCTCTCCTACAATGGGTGTCACGCATGTTCCCTGATACCATCCCTTCCTCTATTTTTACTCTCCACTACTGGGACAAAGTCAGCGTAAAACTCTATGACCTGACTACACTGCCTAGCCACGAGCCAGAGCTAGGGCAGTCATGGACTCGATTAAAAAAGAGGGGGGGAGCGAGGCAGCCTGCGAGGCTACCGCGGAGACGGCCCGTGCGGCCGTGCTAGACCGAAACCTGCCCAAGTCCCACTCCCTGTCCCCGACAAACGCCAAGGAAAGAGCCCAGCCACCACCTGCAGTCCTACCGGTATCCCACCTGTGACCCCAGAGCCACCGAACGCTAATCGCTTATGCAGACACTGACTCTAGCTGTGACAGAGAGCCTTTCGACCCTGGCCCTGAAAAAGATCCAGACTTATTCCCTTCAAATATGCATAACAATTAGTTACAGATAAAAAATAAAGCCTTTAAAGACAGAGACTTTGCCTTTATTTCGCTAATCAATACCACTTCAAGTTTCATCAAATGGCCAGCTTTTACAGAAAATCAGCTCACAGCATGGGACAGCAACGAGTGCAGACACAAATCCTACAGCAAAAGCAGCAGCTGTCACAGTAACCAGGAGCAACCTTCAGCTTCCACCTGGCCCAGCCCCCATCCAACGGACTGTCTCCAAACTACGTGCAGCCACCCCAAGAAGTGCAGTAACCTTGTCTAATTGCTCAGTGTTTTGTCTCCCCACAGGAATTTACGGACCTTTGCTACCAGGTCACCATGTTTTGCTTTTAAGTCGATCTTCTACCTCAGTAACCAGATTGTTTGTTTTACCAAGAGTTATTGATTCTGGCACGGTTGAGGAAATAAAAATCATGGCTTAGACCCCACAGCCCCCCTGCGTGGTCCTGGCAGGGACCAAAATCACCCAGCTTGTACTTTTCCCAGCAGCCCCCTTATCCACACCCCCGATAGCTAATCAGAGAAGAGGCAAGTTTGGTTCAACAGGGGTACCACAAATTTTTTAGATGCAGCGCATAACTACTGAATGTCCTACGTGCCGATGCAAAATGTCTCTGAAAGGCAAAGAGTTAATTTTAACCGAACTCATTGATACAAGCACAGATATTAGTCTTATCTCCCGAAACAAATGGCCTAATAATTGGCCATTAATGCCTGTCCCCCAAGTCCTTTCAAGAGTGGGTGGAAACAGTCAAAGCTATTAGAACCAACACTTAATACCAATTACAGGGCCTGAGAAGAGGGTAGCTAATGTCAAGCCTTTTGTGCTGTCTGCACCGCTAGTTTTGTAGAGGAGAGATGTTCTATCTCAGTAGAGAATTTTTATGCAGTCAGATTTTGTATTAAAGTCATTGAAGTGCTTGACTTTAAAACTAACCTAGGAGGAAAAAAAAAAAGTTTAGTAAATTAATCTCAAGTTCTTAACAGGAAAGGGGAAGCTGAAGATGGCACCCCTGCTGAGAAGACTGCAGAAAGCTCTTTTATGTTTACAATTTTTTAAATTGTTCTTGATAGACTAAACAAATTTTACAGCCTTTGAGTGAGAACTTAATGCAGGACTGCTTCTCTCCTCTTGTTTAGTCATCAAACCTAGGTTGAATGCAAATGTGTTGAATGTGAGATACTGTAGTACTGTGCATCTCATAAAAGATGAGGTATTTGCTGTCAATGTGATCCATCAAGATGCATCAGAAATAATGCACAAATTCAACGATTAATGTATGTATATAAGTTTGATCTACCTGGACAATTAGAGCACGGTGGCTTACTCCCACTGAGAATAAGGATATATGATGATTACCTGACTATCATGATATTTACTGAGAATTGCTTCGAGTGCTCAGACATAGCCTGTTAAACTTACATGCTTTTGACAAAGACTGTAATAAGCAGTTTGATTTTTATTTCAAAGGAGATCCCCATAAAAATATCTAGACTGGTGCATAACAATGCATTCTATTTCAGCACAACCTTTGCAAATTTTACCTGAAATCAAAATTTTACATGATGCACAAAAAAATTTTTGGGAGCAAGCTCCCTATTAGAAATCCCAAATAAAGAGCTAAGTCTTTTGTTTGGACTGCTAAAGAGATTCAAAACTTTTATCACCTAAACGACTTAATTTACAAGTTCAACATGCACTGCAGAGCTTGGTAAACCAGCAAGCTGCACGCTAGGCACCTAAACTGCCTTTCCTATTAATAATTTTGCATTTAGCAAAACAGCCACAAGCTTTGATATTTCTATGAGACTCTAAAGCACCAGACCCTGTGCTTAACATTGATTTTTTTACCTCACCAAGCGACCAAAACCATTAGTACCCAACATGAAATGATAGCCCAACTAGTTGTTAAAGCCTGACAGAGACTAACTTCTCTTGCAAGAGTGAAATTTTCCATTGTTTTGCACCTTTATTTGAATTAGGTATTTCAAGAATTTAAAGCCATTCAAATAGCCTTTGCTGAATTCAGCAGACAAATCTCAATACATCCTCCAAAACATAAGCTTTAAACACCTTTATTTCAATTAATAGAAAAATCTATGAGAAGTGAAGTTCCACTTCAAGCCTTAACAGTATTCACAGATGGTTCTAGTCACTCTCATAAATCAGTAACAGTATAAAGAGACTATTTTTCTAGTGCCTAGAGATCAGCTGTATCCACATTTGAGAGATCCCCTCAAATTACTGAGCTTGCTACTGTTGTCAGAGCTTTTCAAAATTTTTCTGTTCCTTTTAATCTAGTATCAAATCCAGTTAACGTTACAAGAATCGTGATGAGAGCTGAAGCCTCAGCCCTGAAGAAAGTGTAAAAACCTGCAAACAGATGATAGATTTGAATAGCTGAATAAACTCCTGAGAAGCTGGAGAATCCATAAATAAATTAGAATTTAGGTAAAATAAGCTTATATGTATTAGGCATTATATTATGTATTGTTATAATGATTCATTATATTTTACAGTGTGTTTAAACTAAAAGTAGAATCTGGATCTTAGCTAGACAACCTGTTTAGTAGCTGAGGTTTGACACCTTGGCTAAAAGATTTTCTTAGGATAGGAATGCATGTAATGATTTTAATAATAATTGTATTAGTTATAATACTTTGCTTGCTGTTGGGAAGGATGAAGTAGAAATGTTAGCGTAGGAAAACATATAACCACACGAAGGCGATCATATGCGGTTCTTTATTCAAGCGCGTGGGGACACAGGGGCATACAGTGCCCAAATCTTGTGCCCAAGAATACAGAGTTGATTTGTGATTTTTATAGTTTCAAATTATACATATGTTAACTAACCTCCACCCTTAGATACTGATTATCCTATTTCTTAGTTACTATCTTAAATCATACCTATGCTCTACCCTGTGTTATACTTGATTTGGTTAAAACAATGCTTCTCAATTATCTCCTGGGCTGGAGTCATACTTAAACAATGGTACGCAGCTAGTTGCAGAAGCTGACATTTGTTCCAAGCTATCTGTAAAGTTCAGATTGTGCGTCTTCTACCTTCCCCCAACTACCCGCAGTTAGCTTAAACAGAAATTATTATTTTAACCCTCCACCATCAGAAAGACCTTGTAAATATGATGGTTTAGATTTTGGGAGTATGAGATCAACAGGTGAGATAGAAATCAAAGCAAGCTTTGAGATTTAGGGTGTGGGGTACCAAGCCATCAGCTAGTGAACAATGGTGTGCTTGGCTGAGGGCCATCTCCCTTGATTAAACAATACCCTTCTGCTTGCCAAAGGTAATGGGACAGTTCTATTGGCTGTATGCAAATGTTGTGAGATTGTTATCTTGTATTAGATTGGTTGGTCCAACACAGACTATTCAACCTGGAAAGATATTTATTGTATGGTATTCAGAACCTCGCTCTCTTTTCCTGCTCTCCTGGCCTGCTTTAGCTGTGCCTAGCAGCTACAAGCAAGGCCCACACAATAAACCACGTGCTACCCCTGCTACTTTGCTTATAGAGATACTTTGTCGCCGACTCTGCTGTCACCGAGAAGCTCTTACATCTTGCTTCAATGTGTACAGAGATGAATTAATAAAGCCATCAAGGGAGTGTTCTTGGTTAATACAGGAGGGAGAGATGTGGAATACACAAGACAGAGTCAAACAGACTTGATTAGCATAGCTGGTTTGATAACCAAGATGCCGTGGCAGGAACAAACAGAACTATGAAAATTACAGAAGATGGGATTAAACCTGCTTATGGGAAGAGAGAAGATTCAATCAACTTCTGCAAGTAAAGAATTATTGTCAAATGCATGAGTTTTCTGTGTGATTTTTAACCTGACCATTGTAGTAGAAATTATTAACCTGTCTGAAATAGTATATAAGCTTTTGGGAAACCTGAGTAAAGTTGAATTCTGATCATCGAATCAGGCTTTCCATCTCTCAATCAATCGCCAATACAGAGTATTCTATATTGATGACTGTGGGCTTTATTTTTATTCCCTCACTTATACCTGTGAGGTCTTTCTGGATCTGCCTGTCTCTGGTACAGAATTCAACAACCCAAAGGAGCCAAAAGACTCATAAACTAGAAAGAAAGTTTTAGGCAGCAGAGCAGAAAAATGTTGATGCTTAGTAATTAGGACACGTACTAGGGTAAGACCTGGTTTCTATCTGGAATTTGTTTAAAGTCCTTTGGTATCTGGCTGGATGCTGCCTGTTTCAATTTCAACAGAATTTGTGATAAAAATATAGTCCCATTATCAGTGCACCGAGCCATTTACTTACTCCCACACATAAGTCAGATGCATGGCAAATCAGTTTACAGAGATAATTTAATAACTCGTGAGTGCACCATGGGCAATATACCCTAATTCTCATAAATTATCTACAGTTTCTAATGTTTATTCAGAAGAGAAACATTTCAGAAGGTCAGAGAGTATCATTCATCAGAGGGTTAAAAATTGCTCCTCTGTCAGTTTTACATACAGTAAAGGAATACATAGTAATTTTCAGACTTGCATCAGGCTTTATTATTTTTCTGATAATGGGCTTTTTTTCCCCCCACAGAAAGAATAAATTCTCATTTAAAGGATTTGTGATCTAGTATTTTCTTTCATATTTAATCTAGTACCAAACATCATTTTATGGTATCAAATATCATTTTCCTATCATCCTAGGACTATGAATAAGAATATTTTTTTACCTATCCTGACACTCAGAATTAGATTGTTTTTGTATGGCTACATTTTATTGCAATGTATATAATGTGCTTCCCCCTAAACATGAGAAAGAAAAATAAACCACATTAAATTTTGGACGTTCATGAATATCACCCTGAATGTAAAGAGAATCTAATTTTTAGCATTTTACTACAGCAAATTTAGAATGGTTCTATTTACAAGGATAGAGATGTTTCCATATGAAGGAGAAAAGTGAGGCAGAGCTCTTTGCCTTGCCTCTCCATCCAGGTATGCCATGCAGGAAGGAAAGCCATGTTCTCACACGATGTGTTGGGGAGCAGCCCCACAACTTGGGGCCCATTGACACAGGGCATCCAGTCACTCCAGTAAAGGTAGGTGAGGAGCAGCACCGCAGCCACAGGGAAACCGTTGAGATCCTGCTCATCTATGACCTCCTCCTTCTCCTTTAACTTCCCTGCTACAGCTCTGCAAAGCCCTAGGGAACACATGAAGCTCCCTGACAGACAGAGAGGGAACAGGGAGAGAGGTAGGAGCTGTGGCTGCCTCAGCACGGTCTGCAGGAGGAAATTAAACACTGCTACAGCTTATACCTTACAGAAGGCAAGGTCTGCCGAAAGGCTTCCTTTGTATAACTGGTAGGCATTGATTTTAATGTCATGACTCACTTATTGTGTCTCCCTCTATAACTAAAAGACGCAATAATAATGATTCCAGTCCATTCAGTAGCCAAATTCAGAGCTGTGGTGTTCTAAAAGGCTGTCACAGACAAAGACTCTTTGGCCTGGAACAGGTTTCAAATCTTTCCATCACCCAGGAAACATTTATGACTTGCTTAACACAGACTAGTGCAAATGCAAGTATTTCTAAAGTCAAAATTATAGATACAGATAGGGTAGAACTTATTATATCTCTACTTTCCTACAAATAAGTTGAAAAATGACTGCGGTTAAAATCTTCCTTGCTTAGTTAAAAAAAATTGTGAAGCCTGATAAACATAAATGTGAGCATTGGCTATTCAGATTCCTGGCATTTCAGTGGGTGATAACTGAAAAAAAAACAAAAAAACCCCGTGAAATATGAACTCGAGACAATGAAAAAGTATTTGGAAAAGAGACAATAAAGATGAATAAAAATTGAAACGAGAGCACCAAAACTAGGACAGAAACCATTGTGGCTCTTCCCACAGCACCAACAAGTGTGAGGGCAGCCTGAATATCTGCATATTTCGATAATTCTGTGCCACGTGAAAAGCCTGACAAAGCTTGGAGAAGCTGCCTGCTCTATGGATTGCTTGTCAGAGCTGATCAGTGCTGCTGAGTGCATATCTGCAGGTGCCAGGGATATCAAATGACCTGAACCTGAGAGCAATGGCCTCTAATCTGCAGACAAATTTAAAGACCCCAATTCCCTGCTGACTTAAAAGGGATTTGCCGCGGTGTGCATTTCCCAGGACGCGCACGGCAACATTGGGTAGCGACACATTCCCCCCGGGGAGACTCTTCCTCCCCGCTCAGGAACTTCGATGGTCTCAGCAAGTACTTTTGGAGATGAAGCAGAGGTGAGACGGGTCTTGGGGTAAACTGAGGAGATTTATTAAAGGTACAACTGAAGAATAAAAACTAAAAGCTGAGCCCCAAGGACCGGGAGCACATGTCCCGCCATGGATTTTATACACAGGTAATACAAAGCAAACAACCAATGAGAATGCACTCAGGGAAGAGTCTAAGGCGGGTGATACAGAACTAAATCCAATGGGAATAGCAGAAGCAGTGTAATGATATAAAACAGCAAATGATATATCGAGTGAGGGAAGATTGGCAAGGAAGGTTCTAGAAACAGACAGGGATACAGAGAATTGACACTTAACGGTATGCATAATTTAAATCATAACACACAAATGAAATAAAAAGCTTGCCTGAAAACTCAAAGCAAAACCCCACACCACCACAGGGAGCCTTCTGTGGCAAGTCATCTTTACATTTTGCTTGTGCAGCATCCAGCATCATGTTCATAACCACTAATGTTTCTACAAATGATAAATTTAATAATGACAGTACTGTTGCTTTTATTTTCTCACTGCTATTCATTTTGCTTGCTGATCTTTTGCAACATAAATCTTTCTGGCTCCCATTTCAACCAAGAACATAGTCCAGCAGTTAGCCTCAGTGCTAAATCACCTCTGCATATCCTCATTATACTTCAGTATTAGGAGTGCTAAGAAGCATAGAGGAATTCAGGGTAGCTAAGAAAGTTTTTTCCCAAAGTATCATTTATTTGTGATGATTCTCCAGATGCTTCTTCAAGAAAGTGAAGCAGATATCAGATAACTAAAATATTTTCCCTTTCTCTAAATTTTTTCCTGTTGTTTTTCCTTCATTGTTTGGTTAGAAATCAGCATATGGGAACGGGTGCTCAATGTATTAGCATACATTATCTGCGTGTTAAAAGGTGCAAAGAAAAACAAAAGTTAACCAGGGTATTGTTAATATGATGCTCCACCTGGGCATTACAACAGTTAAATGCTGAAAGTTACTGATGTTATCCTCCTATCATTTGCTGTCATCAAGGACCAGACAAGCCATTATATTTAATGAACATGAATATAAATTCATTTTGTATTTCTATTCATGAAAAATGATTAACATATAATGGGAGTTCTTGCTGCTTCCTTAAATGAAAAGTTATATGAAAAATTTTTCAATTGCTCTAGTCTGAAGCTATCCACAAATAAAAGCATCACAAAGAAAGAGAATTCATAAAGGAAATAGTAGTAAGAGACAAAAATACCTTGCAGTACTGACTTTTAGTAGAACTTTGCTCTGAGTGTAGGTGCTAAAATTATGTGCTATGTTGAAAACAGCTCAACTGCATGAATGCAATCTGCTAATAAGAGCAGACTTCTCCATGCCCCAGGTTGAAATAATCAGGTAAGAATTTTGCAATTACTTTATTACCCATTAGGGGGAAATCTAACTAATAAATGTTAATAAAATCTCAGAAATTGTTCTTTAAAAGCCAACAGGTCAGTAGAAATCTGAAGGTGGAAGTGCTGATGCCCTACGAGGTGCTTGGGACTTGACCTTAGCTAATGGATGGTTACAGGGATGAACTATTCTGGTTGTGAAAGCTGATGACCTCCTGGCTGCCTTAAATCTGAGAATGTAAAACTTTTAATCATGTAAGAAGCACTAAAGGAAATAGAACTACAATCTTGGCTTGAGGAGGGAAGATGATGGCTTATTTAGGGAACTATTTGGCAGGATCTCACAGGCTACTGCCCTGGGAAGCAAAGTGATCTGTGAGTGCTAGTTGACCTTCATTGACATCCCCTTCAAAGAACAAGAAAAGTCCATTCTGACACATGTATAGTCAAGCAAGTGGGGCAGGAAACCAGTGTGCAGGAGCAGGCTTTCCTGCTGGAGTTCAGAGTAGACAAGCACAGAGATGGTGGAGAGTACTTGCACCATGGAGCAAAACAGACACTATATTCACTAAAACATGGAAGCATTTACTAAAGTCAAAGCTCAGCAAGAGTTAAAGCTCATATAGGACTCAAAGGGCAAGAAAAAGTGCTTCTGGAAGTACATGGGCAGAAAGAAAAATGGGATCCTGCTCCTCAGGGGCCAGGTGACTTGGTGACACAGGACATAGAAAAAGCTGAGGCGCTTAATATCCCTTTTTGCCTTTTTTTTTTTTTTTAACTGATGAGGTTTAGACTTAGACATTGAAGCACTGAAGAGAAATACAGAACAGGGGAGCACTTCAGTTACTTGGACACAACTAAATCCATTGAGCCAAGCAGGCTGTTTCCCAGGAAGTGGAAGAAGGGGGTGGTGGGAACCTTTAAGGTCAGCAAAGGTAAAGTAAGTCCTGCATCTGGGGCAAATTACCTCATGCCAACAGTACAGTCTTGTTGTTGTTTAAATTTTGGGGGGCTCCCACGGAGGGTCCCCCGGGAGACCCCCGGGTCCTAGGGTCGTGGGTGTTCCCGTGCTGGCAGGCAAAGAGACTTCAGACGCCAGTGGGGTGCTGATGAGGTGAGGGTTTATTCAGAGTCCCACTCCAGGCAGGGAGCATGGTCCTGCGGGAGTGGGGGAAGGGAAGGGGAGAGGGGGAAGGGAGGGAAAGGGAAGGGGAGCGTCTGGAGGCCTCCAGGGGAAGAGGAGCAAAGAGGGCGAGACCCCTTGCGTTAGCATTCTTAACACCGAAGTTCAAAGGGGCGCGGTAACATTCTCCAGCCAATGAGGTTACAGATACAGGATACTGCAGGGAGGTTACAGACTTGAGACAAACCATACATTTTCCAGGGGTGAACAAGAGCAAACCATTTCCATAAAATGCAATCCCACAAGTCACCCTTTTTTTTCTTTAAAATGTGAGAAGAGAAATATGATATATGATAATTAACAATTTAAAAATGAAACAGTAATTACACAGTTTTGCAGCATAAAACCAAATACAATTGCAGTAAGGATTATGTTATACTGTGAACAGTTTATCTGACCTTGTAATTGCAGTAGACGGGTTATGTGGGTTTATACTGCAAGATTTGAAACAAATTAGCAAATTTGTTTGAGCCTTTCCAGTGTGACTGGCCTAATAGTGTCTAGCCTTTTCCAACTGGCTTTTCAGACCACCACAGCCCCCAGTTTAGGCTGAGGCGCTGACCTCTGCTCCCACTCTAGGGACAGGAAAACATGTGGAGATCCCTGGGCTCTACACACGGCCTCAGATTCTCCAGGTGGCCTGCTGCAGTTCCCCCATTGGGGCTGGGCAGGGGCAGTGAGGAATTAAAATCAACTCAAGCTGCCACTGATCTGTCACAGAATCCTGTAAGGCCTGAACAGCAAGTCACCGACACTCACCCACGGATCTGAGCCAAATCACTCCTTTCACTTTCCAACTGGTTCAACCAAAAGGATCCACACTCTGCATGCAATTGTTTACATTCGTTCATATGTACCCATTGGGGATTTTTTTCGTCTATACTTGCACCAGAAGTGTCAGAGACCTAACAAAAGACCCCGAGTTTTAGGTCATCAAAAGAAAAACAAAAGAAAAAAACTACAAAAACTGTCAAATACTTTCTCAGACACCAAGTTAGGTTATCAATCACCCTCAGAACTAACTGAGGACAGCATAAACTTAAAAGCGTTACTGATTTAATAGTCTGCTACTGAATCGCACTTTACAAGAAGACAATTCAAAAAATGCTTCTTTTGGATTTACACTTGTGACTTGAAAAAGCCTCTGCTTTCTAAATCAGAAAACAGGGGAATCTGCAATATGAACACACACAAAAACTAGAAAGGCATAATTGTAAAACTACTTTATGGGGATGGGAAGGAAATGGAGGGGTTTGGGAACAGGGAAAGGGAATCATAAAGTAGAATTAACAATTATAGAAGGCTGTAAAACTGGTATTACAAATTCACTTTAGCTTTGGGGTTTGGGTTTTTTTCACTGCTGTCTAGGGGCGTTGGCTGCTCGGGCTTGATCGACGGTGTGCGGGGTTCTTGCTGCTGAGCGGGGGGAGGGGCGCTTGTTTTCTGCGCGGCTTTTGCAGGTGCTGGGGCCTGTGCGTGCGCTGCAGCAGGGCTGGGTCTACGTGTCGGCTCGCGCCGGGACTGCTTTGCGCCGCGGCGGGGTCCTGCTGGGCCGGGACTGCTCTGCTACTGGGGCCGCTCTGCCGCCAGGGCCGCTCTGCTGCCGGGGCCGCTCTGGAGCCCCGCCACGCCGGCACCCGGGCCTGTGCCGGTCTTGCTGGGCCGGCCCGCGCAGCGGGGCTGCACCGGGCCGGGCCCGTGCCGCGGGGCTGCACCAGGCCGGGCCCGCGCCGCGGCCATGTGCTGCAGCAGTGGTCCCGCTGCGCCGGGGCTCACACCGGAGTCTTGCCGCGGCAGAGCTGCGCCGCGCTGCCTGGGGGGGCTGCGCAGCTTGCGCAGCGCTGGGGCGGGCTGGGGCCCGCGCTGGGCTGGTCAGCAGTGGTGGGACATGAGGTATTTGCGCGGTGGGGGAGGGGCCGCTTCGTGCCGCGATGGCTCGGGACAGCTGCTCAGCCGAAGATGGCACTGAAACGGTGTTACTATATTCTATCTTTGTCTCAGGGTCGTTGGTGCTGTTGCCCCACATTGGGCACCATTTGTTGTTGTTTAAATTTTGGAGGGCTCCCACGGAGGGTCCCCCGGGAGACCCCCGGGTTCTAGGGTCGTGGGTGTTCCTGTGCTGGCAGGCAAAGAGACTTCAGATGCCGGTGGGGTGCTGATGAGGTGAGGGTTTATTCAGAGTCCCACTCCAGGCAGGGAGCATGGTCCTGCGGGAGTAGGGGAAGGGAAGGGGAGAGGGGGAAGGGAAGAGAGGGAAGGGGAGCATCCAGAGGCCTCCAGGAGAAGAGGAGCAAAGAGGGCAAGACCCCTTGCATTAGCATTCTTAACACCGAAGTTCAAAGAAGCGCGGTAACATTCTCCAGCCAATGAAGTTACAGATACAAGATACTGCAGAGAAGTTACAGACTTGAGACAAACCATACATTTTCCAGGGGTGAACAAGAGCAAACCATTTCCATAAAATGCAATCCCACACCGCCTGAGCCTCAGTGGTCAAAAAGCAGCTTTGCAGGAAAGTACCCACAGGTGCCAGAGGAGAAGCAGCAGCCAGCAGCTGGGCTCTCACAGCAGGGAATGCCAATGGCACTGTGGGCTATATTAGTAAGAGTGGGCCCAGCAGGTTGATGGAAGGGATTGTTCCCCTCTGTTTGGCATGTGTGACACTGCAGCTCAGAGCGAGACATCATCTGGAGTAGCATGTTCAGTTTTGGCTCTCCAGTGCAAGAAAGATATGGACAAACTGGATCAAGTCCAGGTTTTGATGGACTTGCTCAGAAAAGTTTATCCCTGTTAGTTTGAGTCAAGTAATTCAGTTAAACACATAATTAACCAAGTGAAACATGGCAGTCCATGATACACAGACCAGGTAAGATGATCTCATATTTTGTGAATATAAAAGAATAAAAGATAAAATGGAAAACAGCATACAATTTTTCTTACCCAGAATGAGAGACTTGAAACAGAAAATCATTTATCATCAGCCTGTGCCTTTAGTGCACCAAGGGAGCAATTTAATGCCTAAACTAAATACTTTGGAAAAAAATTAGAGAGACTAACCATCTTCTAGGTTATTGTTTAGAAACTATGCTCCTTAAGTGAATGTTTGCACTGGTGTGTCAGGAAGCATCAGGTAGCTGGAGGAGACAGTTGGAATGCTGTAGAAGCTTGCCTTCAGTGGGATAAAGTTCCCTATCTACTTGTCATGATGAAAGAATAGCTTGTACTTAGACACTGGCTAGTCAATTTCCATGTATTAAATCTTTAAATAAAGATTTGTATCCTAAAATCCGATGAAATTATTGAGGCCATTGTACTAAAATATACTTTATTAAATACAAACCAATTTTTTCCCCTTTCATCAATAAACATGTAGATAGGATCTATACAGATATATGTATATTCTTATACATTAATGTACATGTTTATATTTCTCAGTTCTAATACTTCTATGACATTTGTGTTATGCTGTAACATGTCCAAATTTTTACAATATAACATTAAATAAAGCTCCCCAAATTTTACTATAAAAGTCACACATATCAGCTGTTTTCCCTTGTCTACAGACTTCAGCATCTTTTCCTAATTGAGAAGTTGTGAATTTGTGAGCTATTCCTCATTCTTCTGAAGATGTCACCAACATCTTCTCCCTTCTATCTTCTGTCCAACCCTCTATCCAGTTATAGAAAGGCTTAAAGTCAGAAAGGATGTAGCATTCAGTTCAGGAACAGGCACCTGACAAACTCTTTTCGATCTCTGCCACTAATTCTACCACACTTTTCATTTCCATCCGTCAAGTACAGCCTCTCAACATAGGGACCTTCCTTGTTTCCTCTAGCTGGACACTGCAGAAATAAAGATCTAGATGATCCCTTTCCCACACACTGCCTTGTCTCAGATTCTCCAGGTCTGTTCTACAATAAACTCTGGTGCCTGTGACAGATTTCATCTTCCCGTGATATTATAGTTGGAGTTTCTTAACAAACTAAACCCAAATTCAAGGCTCCAAGTGCCCCGAAAGCCCGGAGCACCAATGATGCACACCACCACCCCAATCTGGAGGCCTGAAGTAGTTCAGTATTTTCTCATAAAATCCAGGTGTGCCACTTTTGAATTGGCAATCCTGTTACATTCTGCCGGGGCTGCAGTTCCTCATCCCTCCTGCTGCTCCCTGTAATTTTACTCTACCTCTTATGTGGGCCACTGAAGCTGCTAAGGCTGGGCATCTTTTCAGCTTCTTGAAAGTTTCTGCTGGCAGTAAATTCTTTCTCTTTTCTCCACTACTTTGGAAAAAATGCCTGGTCTGCCATGAGGGAACAGCCAAAGTCAGACCTGGAGCTTATGAAAACCGTATTCACATATTTTCTCTGTATCTTGTGTTTTAATGTATGGAAATGACATTCTGCTTCCATACTCCTTAGCCTTTTGTCATCTACCACCACAAGAGAACCAACATTTCCTTGCCCATCATCCTTACCCCACAGCCTCCTCATTTTTTCAAGAATTATCTCCTCAAGAATGTGGTCTAATAACTTAAAAATAACCATTCTGCTAGTTATTGGGTGAAAAAAAAGGCCAGAGTCCAGCTTTATGTATCCTGGATATAAATTTTCACCAAAAAGGTACTATGTAACATAGAATTTAGCAAAACTAATATAAATGTAGAATTAGAAAAATTGTTACATTTTCAAAAGCAATGCAAATGAGTAACAGGTTTATTTAAACTGGAGTGATCAAATAAACTACAAAGAAGGAATGAAACACCTATAATGGATTCAGTAAAAATCAGCTGATAACAAAAGAGTTACTGGCCATTGACAGAACTTTGTAGACTATCTGTTCTTCTGGAAAACAATAAACTGCTCAGTAATTACTAGAATATGTGACTTTGCCAGGTGGCCTCCAGGGAGGACTCATTTCATTCCCACGGACAGCCTGCAACTTCTTTTGGTTCTTCTCAAGGTCTTCTCTCCTCATTTTGTTTTCCTGAGAATAAAAAGATGTGTGAAAAAAAGCCCAAACCAAAACCACCCCCCACCCCTCAACTACAATTCTACTAACAGAAAAGTTACAATTCTTGTTATGACTTTCTTGTGTAAAATGAAAAGAAAACATGCAATGGAAATTTGCCTTTTGGAGCTTGGCACATCCCTTTTAGAGGTTCAGTCACAGACATTGCACAATGCAACACAAGAGGCTGCACATCGGGTGTCATTTACAATTACAGTGACTGTCTCAAGGATGGACTGGGTTTGTGCACTGTCTAAACAAAAAGCCCAACAAAAGGCCTAGTAGATTAGATACTGTATTGGTCTTGTATGTAATTAGTCTCATTAATTACTTCCTGTCTTTAAGAGGATATCTAAATCACAATGCAAAATATGTTGTTCTCATATAATGAGAACATTGATGCATTATTGTAACTTTCTGTACTTGTTAAATCACACTTGCCATGTACTAGAACAAACTGGTAATTAAACAATTTAATTTTAAACAAAGTTCTATCTAACTTATAAGCACTGCAAGGTTCTAATTCTATTTTCTATTGTCTCAAACAGCAATGGGGCAATTAGGATGATGAGGAATAAGCAAGATGCAACACTTTTTGTGTCTCATTAACTAATGATTTTCAAGAGACCTGTCATTCAAAAATTAAATTGCAATTATTTGTAATTATTTTTGAATTTCTAATCAGTTCTACTCTACATAAAATAAGCATTCTTCTTTGCAAAGATGACTGCTATTTCACTCTCAACATGACCAGCATCTAAAGTTGCATCTGCATTAGCAGTTTAGTACACTGGTGAGCTCTCTATGGGTGCAAAGTTTTCCTTGCAGGTTTGTGATGCACATGAGTGCACATTTCTTACTGATTTTAAAAGTAGTTTTTCTCTTGGTGGAACCAAGGTTGACCATATAGACCAGAGCACAATTTACAGTTCCCCCTGTGATGGGTGGATAAGAGGTCCTTGAGCAGCTGGCTTTCTCACACATGAACAGTACATTCATTCCTAAGACCAACAACTGGCAAACACACCCCCGGTACTAAAGATGCATTGTGGATATACCCACCTAAAACCATCATCAGCTGTGCCACACCAATCTTGGTTCTTTCATCGTTTGCAGCCCACCAGCCAGTATTTTGAAGCACCCATAGAAGTTTTGTATTTTCACACGCGTGAACTGCACTGCAGTGAAAGTACTGCTCCTTGAGGACAGCTGTAGGATAGCCAGTATTCTCACATAACTCATGACCCCATTCCTCTGGTGGACACCGTATATCCACAAATTCCCAAGATGTTGGCAGTGTTTGCCTGTTACTGCTATGTGAGCAGAGAAATAGTGAGGTAACTGTGGCTGAGGGAACAGACTGGAAAATAGATGTGGAAGCCTTACTGCAAAAAATGGAGCTTGAGTGACGTTTTCTCCTGTTTTACACATATATAGCAGTCAAACTACTAATGTGTCCAAAAATTGTAAAAAGCAAAGCAACACACAGATATCAACCCTATCAATATGATTTCAATCTGTGCCCTTCAGCTCTTTGACAACATAAATCTGAAGATCCAATTCAGTTAGGAACATCTGGTCTGGCTAAACAAACACAATAATTTCATGGCGTTACTAGTAAGGCTGATTAAAAGCAAGACAAGGTTTGCACGGAAAAGGAATGCCCTTTGCTAAAATAAGCAATACAAAAGTTCGTCACAAATATTCTCTCTCTGTACAAACTGTATCTTTCTGGATCACATGAAGTAATTGAGACAAACTAGACCTGTAGCACTGTCACATTCTGACTCTTCTCATCCTTCACTTTTGCCTTCTTTCTCCTTTCATAGAGATTTTGTGGGATTGCATTTTATGGAAATGGTTTGCTCTGGCTCACCCTTGGAAAATGTATGGTTTATCCCAAGTCTGTACCCTCCCTGCAGTATCCTGTATCTGTAACCTCATTGGCTGGAGAATGTTACCGCGCCCCTTTGAACCTCTGTGATAAGAATGCTAAGGCAGAAAGCTCTGCCCCTCTTGCCCCTCTACCCCTGGAGGCCTCCTGATGCTCCCTTTCCCTCTCCTCCCTTCCCCCCCCTTCCCTTCCCCTCTCCCTCAGTGAATAAACCCTCACCTCATCAGCATCCCACCGGCATCTGAGTCTCCTTGCCTGCCAGCGTGGGAACACCACGACCCCAAAAGACCCCGGGGGTCTCCGGGGGGCACTCCCCGGGGACCCCCCATAAATTTAAACAACAACAAGATTTCACCAGATGAACACAACTAGTGGCTTTGGGTCTTTAGAACAAATTCAAGATATTCTAAATTTCTTGAAGGGAACTGTTTAGTACCCTAAGAGAAAAGTAGTCTGCATTATCAGTGATATTCTTCAAAACACATCAAGATATGTTAAGCAGTAGAGATGAGCTTGGGAAGAATATGCTCTAATGGAATATGTGTATAATACATGCTCCTGTATTTATAATCATAGAATTATATTGTACAAGGATATCTATACCATCAGGACAGGTAAGTGAAAACTCATTAAGAATAAGACTTATTGTAGCAGTATTGCAAGCATTATAGAAATTGCATGCTACAAAGAAATGTGCATATTTTATGTTTATCAAGCACCCTCTACTGAATACATGTTGCACAACAGACTCAAGTATGAAAAACCACAACCAAAAATAAAGCATACAAACACCCAGGAAAGGAACAAAAGTTGCTTTGGATTTTTTAAACTGTGCTTCACTTTTGAATGTTTGGGTTTGAAGATCCAATTTTCATTAATGAATCCCAGTGGCAAGGAAAGAGTCTTGAGTTAATTTAACTGTTTTTTAAAAGATCAGATTCAAAGTGAAGATCTACTGGCCTCCTCCCTGTCTTCAACACACACAAAGGTTTTATGTTCTTGTCATAACTACAGTGCAAATTCTCACAAGACGTAACTGATATAAATATTCCATAGAATAACAAAAAAGATGTTATTTGCACTAGTTGAAGAAGAGTAACAGAAACAGTGAAAGATTAAATCAATAACTGTAGCTTGTCTAAGACTAGATCAACTCAACTGTATGGCTTGATTTCTGTGGAAGTTCCCTACTCAATAACCTAGTATGATGAATACATTTTTCACTTATCAAATTCTGAGAATAGCACATTCTTTAGCAGTATGACTGCCACATAGAAATTGAGTTTTAGATATTAGAGAAGACTGGCAACATATAAGAGAAGTGACAATAGCAGCCTTATTTCTAACCTACTGCAACGACAGGCCATGAAAATTGCAATATAGAAAGTATTTTCAGAGAGATCTTATTAAATTAAAAACCCACTTCAGCTATTTCTAACCCAGAATAGCAACAAATCCATAGGACTTATCCAGTACATCCTTTCTTGATGTTTTTAAACAGCTTTAGAATGCCAGAAATAGATATTGCACATGCTCAAATTCAAGGAAAAATGTCAAATTTCTAAGGCTCTTGACATTACTATGCGGATCTTCGAGAACTATTTGAGAGCAGCTGTTGCAGTGTGCGTTTCCCAGAATGCACAAGGCAGCATTGGGGTGCGACACATTTCCCCCGGGGAGACTCTTTCTCCCCACTCAGGAACTTCGATGGTCTCAGCTGTTGCTTTTGGGGCGCAGAGATGAAGCAGAGGCGAGACGGGTCCTGGGGTAAACTGAGGAGATTTATTAAAGGTACAACTGAAGAATAAAAACTAAAAGCTGAGCCCCAAGGACCGGGAGCACGTGTCCCACCGTGGATTTTATACACAGGTAATACAAAGCAAACAACCAATGAGAATGCACTCAGGGAAGAGTTGTCATGGGTTAGCACTGGCCAGATGTTAGTGCACCCATGAATATATGTTTTTTCTCTAACAACTCCTGTGGGATGTGATCAGGAACAGAGCAGAGCAGGCTTAAATCTTGAAAACAAAAAAAAAACCCACCAAAACTTTATTAATTACATAAGAACAGGGACAGAAATACACTTAAACACACACAGAGACAGAAATAAAAACTTCTTAGAACATTTCTTCCTTCAGTTTTTACCTCCCCACCCATCACTTTTCACAGACCAACCTCTGGGTTTTAAATCAAACAATCACCACTCAAAAAAACTAATCTTCAATTCAGCAAGGGAGAGAGGAGTCTCTCTCGCACCACAAACTGTTCTTCAGAAAACAGGGGTTCACCCCTTATGTGTTTTCATGTCACCTATAGCACCGCCCGGAGAAGTCTGCTAAGGTGACACTCTCTTTTTTCCTATGTCTAGCGCTCTCACCGCTGTCTCATAGGCCAAAACTACATACAGGGCTTTTTAAGGATGCTGCATGCCAAGCTCTCCCCCTTTTCACCCAGGGGCCAGGGTTCCAGGAGCAGGTCTGCCCTGAGGGCAGAGGGCACCACCTCACCCTCCCCCTCTTTTCTCTGCTCGCTCCACTCTTCCAAGTGCCAGTCACTGTAGCAAAAGCAAGGGGCAGCTGCATCCACCCAAAAATGCAGTTTATGTTCAAAAGAGACTCAAGTTCAGTCCATGGCTGACATTATGCAAGAAAAGTCCAGCTCCAAGGCTACTCCTCTCATTCTTCTATCGAGTTCTTTCCAATCATGCTTTATCATCTCGGTCCCAGGCCGCTTCCCTCTCTCCGAAAACCACCAGTCATGAGAATCAATGTCTAAGAAAAGTTTCTTTCTGCCAAGCAAGGGTTAACAGTTTCTTCTTGGCAGGGTGCTGCAGGCGGAGGCACTCCCAGGCTCGGCAACCCCCCACGTGGTTGGGCACCTTCTCCCGGAGTTTGGGGGGGAGGAGGGGGTGAGCACACACAGCAGGCACTTCCACAGTTTTCTACCCCTCCATCTTGGACGGGGCAGCTCAGTTCCAGTCCTGTCCCCTCTCTTCTTCCCCCCCACCGGGGGCTCCGGCTTACCTGAGCCGACCACGTGTTTCCCCTCCCCCACCCAGCCTCGTGGCCAGGCGGGGGGGGGGGCTGGAGACGTCTCTCTGCTGAAACCCAGATCCGAAAAAAGAGGCCGAGCCCCTCAGACTCCTGCTTTTAACTCTTTGTGTCCTCAGAGGCGTGTCCAAACCTCCGAGTGACCAACCCAGGTGCCAGCAGAAAAGCTGATCACTGATTGGACTGCCCACATCCCCCTGGAGGAATTCACCTCCCCCCCCAACTACGACAAGAGTCTAAGGCGGGTGATACAGAACTAAATCCAATGGGAATAGCAGAAGCAGTGTAATGATATAAAACAGCAAATGATATATTGAGTGAGGGAAGATTGGCAAGGAAGGTTCTAGAAACAGACAGGGATACAGAGAATTGACACATAACGGCATGTATAATTAAAATCATAACACCAAATGAAATAAAAAGCTAGCCTGAAAACTCAAAGCAGAAAACCCACACGACAACAAGCAGCCTTTTCTCAGCAGCTCATGGTAGGTTGACATTTATCACAGAAAATGGACAACATAACTCATCTAGAGATGATACTTCTATCCACAGTAAACAGGTATCAAGGTTAGTATCTCAGAAATAATGGAAACTAAACTGATCTGTCATTATAAACTTTCTATGTTTCTTGTCCACATTCCACTCCTCAGAATAGGTGCATGTCAATGACAAGTGTCAGACACAGGTATTATGCAGTAAGTAAAAAATGATAATTTTTCAAGCTAGATTGGCTTGAAGAGTTCTTGGTGACTAGAAAGAAGCAAATTATAGAAAAGAAACTAAATAATCAGAAGCTTGAATTTCTGGGCAATACTAGAACATCTCACCTCAAGATTATCCTTTTTATATCACTATTTTACAAGTGTTAATAGCCTTTTCCAGGACATTTATTTCCAGGCTTAAAAAGTAATTTTCTCTGTGCATTTATGCTATCAAACATTAACAAAATGACCTCTAAAAGCATAAGTAACAGAATTTCCATTAACATAAAGGAGAATGTTTCTTCTTTTTTAGAAGAACTACAATGAGATTTTTTATGTCTGCTTTATTCATGCATTATGGACAACACCTTTTTCAGGAAACCTGAGGATGAATTTAAACATTATTTCTGTTGAAAGTTAATGAAAACATGTTAGAATACTTCCCACTATATCACTCCTATTTTATTTCCCTTTAAAAAAATCCTGTTAATTGAAAGAATACTCTTTAATGGCTTCCAAATTCTGCCCTCAGATCTGATGCCTATCTACCTGCAGGCAGATGTCATCTGAGTTCCCTTGATAATACAATGACAACTTTACAGTGTTTCTCTCCTGCAGTTCATTAATGGTCTATATTTTTCTGTAACTGTACAAAGTGAGACAATATTCTGGCCAAAAATGATGGCAGTAACTGTGGGAAAGCACCCCCCACATCTGAGTGGGCAGTTCTGTATAAGGAAAGAGGTTTCAGTTTACCTCCAGACATACTAGGAGCTTTATCTAGAACTTTCCTTGCTTCTCTCATGACAATTGGCTCAGGGACAAGACAGAAGCACCTGTTGGACTTTCTAGATGCTCTTCAAAAGCTGTCCCTGTTGCTATTGGCAGTTTGCCAATTAAGCCTTCCTCGGTCGTGAGGTGGATAAGTGAAAGCACAGAGGTGCTCGAGGCTTTTTTGGAATGCCTTGGCCAGTGTAAGAGTGTTTTCTACGCTGTTTGGCTTGTATTTCTTTGTTTTATAATGTTTATTATTTTTGTTGTTATAAAAACCTTTTATTTTACAAAGCATGTCCAGAGAAACCATCTCGCTATTTATTAAGCCATTTCTCTGCAAGGCTGGACCCTCGGAGGAATTGGGTAGCTCCCAGTAAGAGACATTTCTCAATATGCTTTCTCAAATAAAGGTGTGCAAGTTGCAAAAAGACAGCACAAATTCTGAAAGTAAAAATGTGAAGACTGGGCACGAGACACATCAGTCAACACTTGCACACAGACACTGAAAATTGGATCATTTTAGAGGCACCTCTACCAACCAGTTCAGTACTTATCCCATCTTACACTTGCTTATTTCTCATGTAGGCACATGTATTTCCAGTTAGATCTGGTAGCTCCTCCAACTACTAAAATTTTTATTAATAATCCCACTGAAGTGATGATGTCAGGAATTTACACACAATTTGTATGGGGGAGTCTGTGCTAGGCAGCATCATTCACTCTCAAAAAAAGAGATTTTTTTTTACCTTCATATGGAGTCCAGGACAATAAGGAAGTCAAATGTACAATGAGAAGTAACATTCTTGCTTTGGTACAACTAAGCTGATTAGGATAGTCTCAGTAAGCAGAGCATACCAGGGCAATGCCTTAGTTACTGCTCAAAGCATAGTACTCCCTACCATGGCAATCAGGAATATTGACCAAGCAAGAAATAACATAAGATCAGACATTAATCATTTGCTAAACTGAGCTGAAAATCTCTTGACAATGTGGACCAGAAAAAAACCTAACTTATCAGTTGCCGAGGCCATCTCTACAGGTTAATAGATCTTAAAGGTCCAAGAACATTTTAGAGTCTTATGCAAAGTTGTTTACTACATGAAAGCATATATCTGAAGGTGTGAGAGTCCTAAATGAGTGGTCTTACAATCAGTTGTTATGAATTCCCATAGTTGTGAGCATAGAGTCTTAGAAATAAAATACCAGAAAAGCAACAGTCTCGACACAGAATTTAACACAGCATCACAGCCTCCGGGTAAAACAACCTCCAACTCCTGACCCCAAGCAGGGGTCCTGGCTGCAGGGTCGCAGTGGCAGGAAGGGGTCCCAAGATCACGAATCCCAAACAGGGTTCCCAGCTGAAGGGTCACAGTGGCAGGAAGGGGTCCGGGGGTCCCAAACCCACGCAGAGTCCCCGGCAGCCCCAAACAGAGTTCCGGGGCAAGCGCCGCAAGGGGGAAAGGGAAGGGCACCCCGGGGCCCTGATCCCAAGTGACAAAGACTACAATAGATGGTACCTTTAGAATCCCATTTTGGCTCCCTGGCAGGGCTCCTTCTCCAGGCTGCGGAAGGTGGAGGTTGGATGGATAGATCGGATTGATCGATCGATCCCTCCACTTTCAATCCAGAGGCTTTTTATCTATATGTTACAAATGCATATTCATACCTTTATCTACACGCTACCCAACCTAGGTGCAATTGTCTAAGTTTGTAAAACTACGAAAAACTACAAAAAGCAGTATCAAAACCCTATGCATATAGCATATCTGTTAGTGCAAAAAAACTCTATCTTGCTAGCGTAAAAATTCTATCTTATTGTGCGTAAAAACTCTATCTTAGCATACGTAAAAAACTTTCTTATTTGCGCAAAATTCATACCAAAAATTATAAACAGTACTCTATTTTTGTTATGTCTAAACTATATCACTAAGCCTGAAGCTCTGTACTTTTACACTAACAATTAGGCACTTAGGGTATGTGAAGCTTAAAGCTGAAGCTTAAATCTCTACTTTATGTGTGTGTGGCTCTATATATTTTAATTTTTCTAAAGGTTTTAATTCAATCCCTGCAGTTCTCATTCTCTGCAGAGGATCCATGGAAACATGGACTCCAACAATCAGTGATTACAGAAACAGAGGTATTTCAACAGGGGACCAGGTCAAACATATTAAAAAATCTAAATCTAAGACTAAAAAAGTTTGGAAACAGAGAGAAGGGAAAACATGCAGGCTCTTGCTGTTTTGTGCAACTGCGTGTTTCTGAGTAAGCTAAGTAAAGGATGACTGTCCTCTCTAAACCTGTCCCACACCTGTATAGCTGCCTGACTCAGTTCTCACCTATCTGCCTCTCTCCTGAAAAAAGAAAAAAAATTTAAGCTGTTGACAGTAAAGAGGAATTCCTGTAAGGACCTTAATCCAGCTGGGTTACAAGACCTCATTTTTAAAAATGGCAACAGAGACCATATGTACAAAACATGCCAGAAATCACACGGAAGAGAGACAAAAGAAACACTTTCTAACTAAAAAACCTTGGCAGTCAGTATGAAGAAAGACTGTGTCACAGGATGGGGAATTAAAACAGGTTCTTCTTTAACTGGCAAGTCACGTACCTTTAAGAAAACAACATGCTAAGAATATTAGTGATCTCTCTTCTAGTTTGTCTTTCTGCAGCAAGGAAAAAAACCCTGCCTTATTGTTGGGACTAGAGTACTGGATTAATTTACTGCTTGACAACTGGGACACTGCTGTGAGAAAAATATAATTGGGAGCATCAGAGTTCCACCCTTTCTTGCAAATGGAAATCATCTTGAACCTCATTACAAGTGCTTTTATCAGTTGTGAGGTATCCAAGTCTCCATTTTCAACGCTTCTTTGAATGTACATGCAGTGACTGTTGCAGCTGGCAATGCTGTTTAGCTTTGCAGGTTTTGTGCTCTGGCTAATTTGCCCTACAGAAATAGTTGCTCCTAATATGGAATGATAAAAAATGAAGAATAATGGAAATTGAAAACTCTGTGATATGGAGGTAGGGAGAATATATTTTCCATGTATGCCAGATATCAAGTGCACCACACTTAAGCAACATTTCGCTCACAAATACGGGGGGACAAGCAATGTAATGTTGCCACCGTCTGGCCTCTCTCATAACAGCACAACATCCCACGAGTATTACAATACTCAAGTGCTCGCCCTCTTTCATATTTCTCCATAGCCTTTTCACTTTTTTCTTCCTTCTTTGCCTGCTGCATTTCTCCCTTTCTTTTCTCTAGGAATTTTTCTACTTTCTTCTTTTTTATATATTCTTCCTTCTTTTCATTCCTGTGTAGTGAGAGGGAAGAGCAAGAGGTCATCCTGTACAGACTAAAAGCTGCATCTGTGACCAATTAAGTAAATTAGTCAAGATATGTATTTTACACCGTTAAAAAAGATTGAGAATATGTATTTAAAATCTTCCATGTCTATTTTTATATGTCACCAAGGTATAAATGATTCTACTACTCTATTATAGCATCACCTTTTTTGTACTTTGTTCTCCCTTATTTAGTATCATTAAAAAAAAACCATTCAGAACTTCTGTGGGTAACTGTAAGTTGTGCATTGTCTGTGAGAACTCGGCTTGTAAAACTAATGTAGAGTATCTCCAGCAGATACATCTCATTTCCTTCTTCCTACATCTGCATTCCTACATTGTATTCCACGAAACTTTAAAGATTAACCTTCCTTCTTATGGCTTAGTAATGAAGCATGAAAATAACCACGTAAGACACAATACTACTCAATGCATTTTCTCATTTGCTGTATCTCTGCCTGGACTTAGTTAATATCCTCTTGGGGAGGAAAGCAACTAAATCAATAAACTGAAGGGAGCTGCACAGCTTGTTTTCACTGTTAGACTTTGTCTCCATTGGGAATGAAGAGTCTGATCCCGAGCATCCCATTGTCTTCCAATTACAAGCACATAAAGCATTTACAGAAGACCTATTACATTTATAAGCAAGGATTTTGGAAGCTATGATACAGCAAACACAGTGGAGAAGTACCATTTTTCAACTGCTGATACACTGACTCTCCTCTTCTCTGCAACTAGGTCCTCTTCTATTGTCTTCCTCATTCTTTTGGACTGTTTTTCCTTCCTGCTTTGCTCTCTTAAATATTCCACTTTTCTTTCTGTCCATTTTTGAATGCCTAAAGACAACCACAGATCCATGAGAAATCTCACCTCTCACCTTTCTGTCAATATTCCACTAGTCTATTCTGCATTATTATTTTTTGTAATTTCTACACATTCTAATTTTAGAATGTTTGTTTGTAGAATTGCTCAGAAGTGGGCATCACTATACCTAAAAAGAATCTTATTTTTCCAGTAGGTAATAGTTAATTGCTAATGTATTTGTATGGAGTTTATTTTATGCTCAGTTAATAGACTCCATATATAGAAGCCTGTTTGTCTGCAAGGGTAAATATTACATATTTCTGACAGAACAAAACCTAATACAAGCTTCGTTCAAAAACTAAACATGTTTAGATTTAAGATTCTAGTTCATTTCCATCTCTTTCTGGATTAATCAAAATTACTTTTTACCATCTCCTGAACCACATTCAATCACACACTTATGTGTCGCTGTTAGCCTTGCCCGAATAAACACACGGAGTCAGGATTTTTGGGAGAGCAGCATAGCAGAGAAGCAGCTCTGCCCTTTGTTTATTACTTCCTATTATATACTTTTAGAAAGGTGACCATGGATTGGAGGGTAGTATTCCCACCTCTCAACCACATTGGTCAAAGGGACTGTCACACAACCACTCCTCTCCTTGGAGAGCAATGTGAAAACAATATCAGTGTTTATAAAATACAATCTGGTGTTTACATGAAAAAGCGTGAGAAGGTGCAAACCTTCTACTTTAATATGAATGCTCAGCAAACTAGGAAAATCTCATGGTGACACTTATGTACATATTTCACATCACCGCTTGTGCTGTTTCTGTTTTTTCCTTATTCATTTCTACTGATTTCTTTTCCTGAAGTTCCTCAAGCACTTTTTTTTCCTCTTAACTTCTTTGCTTCTTTCTCTTTCTTTTTTTTCCCAGGCTTCATAACATGCAACAGATTCTTCTCTTTTAAGTGCTTCTTTCTAGATTGGAAATAAAAGTCTACATTTAAATCAATTTCAGTATAAAATTCCAAGTGAAATAGTATGCTTTAAATTTATTGCTAAATGGAGCAATAAAAAAACAAATTGATTTGCTGACATTGCAAATATTACAATTAAATTTTAAGCATATATAGTGGTTTTTTCTAAGCCCATTTTTAATTTAATTGAATGAGACGAACTACTCCTGCCAAGTATGTGTAGAAGGATATGAAATACATGTTAATTACTTAGAAGTGAAACATTAAATGCTTAAAAGCCAATTAATGAATGTGCATTACACTATTCAAGACAGAGTCCTCTGTAGGTAAGCATCTCTTGAAGCAGGGAGTGAGCGCCTCATGTTCTCATGCACAAAACTAAACTTAGCACCTTAAGAGCTGAGCATCCCAAGGTCTTTGTAAACTAACCTGAAAATTAATCTAGGAAGCACACTTCTAACATACCTTATGTAAATATGTAGGGAAGCATTGGACAGACACTGTTTACACAAACTTAAGAAGCAGGACATGCCATTTTATTGTCTCACATGACCTTGTGCTATTTGGAGAAAACCAGATACAACAGCAGAGGGATGCACTTGGGCAGGAAGCACACTTCAAAGAATCATAGTTTGTCATCTTCTTTTTAAACAACAATGTAAACAAACCTTTTCAGTATTGTTCCTTAGAATTTCAGCTTTCTCCTTTTCACTTCTCTTTAATTCCAGTACAAGGAGCTTTTTCTTTTACAACCAGTTCTGTAAGAATCATTAAAATATTTTTAAAGTCCTTTTAATGTATCAGTAAGGAGCAGAACCAATATAATGACCACAAAAATTACTCTTCGTTCTTCCATGTGCTAGTTAAATAAGCATCCCATGTGGAAAACTAACCTGTTTTTAAAATATGAACATTGTGATCAAAAAATTCTGAGGTTCTAAAATCACAGCTACAAAATCTAAAAAAGCTTAAAGATCTTTTAATAAGAATCTGCCTAGAAACACCAACAAATATGTAAGCATTAATCAAAATTAAATAGAAGAATGGAATACAGATTCTTATCACTTGGTATATAAGAATATTATTTATATTGTTGTCTCTCTTGAAAATACCTATAATTAAAGAGAATAAAATCCTACTGGGAAAAGTGAGACTTCAGGCAGTCATAAAAGGTTATAAGCCATCTGCAGAATCAGGCTTAAATTTTCAAGAACTAACTGTGTATTTGGTATGCAGCTCAAAGATAAAAATGAAGACTATTCTACCTTCAAATATAAATATGGATTTGAGGGTCTAAAATTTGTTTTAGGACCATAACAAGTATTAAAAACACATACCAATATGAACGGTGCCTGTTAATGAGAGTTGTTCTCAAATAGATAAGCAAAAATCTGTTGAAACCCAGAAAATAATTGTTGTGAAATTCTACAAGGAATTTACATAGATTACTCTTCTGGAAAGAGTACAAGATTTGTTATCACTTTTCCTGAATGCCATTTGAATAGAATATATCAGAAAAAAAAACCCAACAATTGTAAGTACACACTTATGTTAAAGATGAAGTAGAAATAATGGAAAACATGTGCCTGAAAATAGTCTGGCACAATAAATTATGAATCAAATAAAAATATTATGTCCCTTTCACTGAGCTTTTTGTTCACAATATGAGGAAAAGGCATAGCCAACAGAATAAAAGGATTACTATACCTGCAAGCCAATGAAAGGAATACAGTAAAAAATATTGATTTCAAGAAAATATGAGGTGTTGACCCCTGTATCAGGACATTTGCATATACGCACAATTTGGTTTGTTGGTTTGTTCATTTTTAAAATCTACCTGAAAAACAGCTGCCATTAAATTATATATTTTGTTGAATTCTGGACTTTTCTTCTGCATGTTTTTATCCTCCAGCACCTTTAATGATCCCACATACTGAGATGAAACAGGTGAAGTTGATGGAACACCTTTCCCCTTTCTCTTTAAATGCACAAAAGTTGTAGACCTAGGAAAATACCAGGACACAAACACATTAATGACCTTTCCCTTTATTGTAGCTCATACCAAGTACTGTTCCTCTTATTTCTGTGCATACCAAAAGTTACTGTGATTCTTTTTTTATACGCACTTTACTGGGGACTGGGGAAAGGGAAAGGAGAAAGAACTTACCTCTTTTAAGTTCACAAATTACTTACACTTTCATCTTAAAAACAGATTAGAGCCTGTAAAGACTACAGTAACACACTCACCTGAGACACTGGCAAAAGATTTGGGAGTCTGATCTGACATAAACCTGAGCAAGGGTCATAACAACATGCCACATGCACTAAACTGTTTTCCACAGATGGTCAGAGGTTGCCAGCAGCAAAGACAATGCTGACAGAAAATGAGAGGGGAGCAGCATTGTTGGATCAGGCATCTTAAATGGTTCAGACCAATACTTGGCATTCTTCTCTTACCTGTCAGATAAAGAAGCCTTTGGGTTTTGTAGAACTCTCCTTTGTTTCATTTAGTTTCTAAGAAACACAGAAGAAAAGTAAAGTTATAGGTCTCTTAAGCAACAGATCAGGATGAAACAGGTTTTTACAAGCTAAGAGGGACACTGAGAATTGGACTCAGCCCTTTTGAGTCCCTTCCAAGTCAAGTCATTCCATGGTCTCATGACATTATGAAAACAGGCAAGAAAAACACCCTAATGAAGAGAGAGTATAGTAGAAGATAAGAAAGTAAGGAAAGAAAAAAACTAAAAAATAAAACAAAAAACAAGCCCCCAAACCAACCAACCAACCAAACTTTCAGAATGCCTGTATCATTTTGGAATGGCATCTAGGAATGTTCATTTGTATTATGTAAAAATACAGATAATAGTTTAAAAATAATAAAAAAGTAAAAAGAACACAGCTGGTTTATTCTATAAACACTCTTTTAAGTCTTTTGAATACTTAGCTTTAATAATTACATGTATCTACATATTTTCTTTCTAGGATAAAGCATAGAGTGCTTTGCATCTTATCCATTATTCAGGTCACACATGGATTCCATCCTCTGCCAACACACACTGCTCACTGCTATTCAGCTACCCTCACAACAGAGATCTGACATTTTCACTTTCAGAAGGGTACTTTCTTAAGGTTGGAAAACACATTTCAATACCTTTATCTGAATTAAATAATTTGTGGAAAAGGTATTCCTTAAATCTTTCATAAAGCTATTTATAATTTATAAGATAATTTCTAAGAGCCTCAGCTCTAGAAGCCAGATATAGATTGTCAGCTTTCCAGACAGTGTTCCAAACACTCAAGATACCAACAGCAACTTTACAAAACTCTCCATTGTGCTTCTAGGACATTGTTCCAAACAATGGTAAACTGTGTATAAGCAATACCTTGACAGAGTTCTTGGACGTGTTCTTTGCCTCCCCATGCTCAGACTGATCATTCACTGACACCTCCTGCATTGTATCAGTTATTATTTGCCCTTCTGTTATTTTCATCATTCTATCTGAACTGTCAACAAAAGGGGATTTCCTACCATTGTCCTCCAGTTTCAAGTCACTGGTGCCAACAGTCTTCTGATCTCGATCCAAAGGGAAAAAAAGATTGAGAGAACACATTAACAAGAACTTCATTGTTTTTGAGTATTGTTTTTTCTGCACTAAATGTATTTCTAGAAAACCATCCGTCTATGAAAGTTGTTACTAAATTTTATATAGCATAATGTATTTTCTGTATGCCTCCTTCTAAGAACTGTATACTAATAAGAACAGTATTCATTTGTGTTTTCATGTGAGACTGGATAAGCAACTGAATCTGGAACTAATGTTAAAGAATGTGAGAGCAAGACAAAGGCAAAATTTTCCATCTGCCTTTTCTGGCTCTAGTGCAGAAACCAAAAGCAAGAGTCACTGCAGTCACACCAAGAGCTCTTCTGACATCTAGAACACTTCTAATGAAGTATGCCAGTTAACACTCTGGGTAACAAATACTGCTTTCATGGTGTGGTGTTCTTCAGGGGTGTGGGACACAAGAGTGACTAACTGAAAAATTCTGCAGTGGGGATTTAAAGAAAACATCACCTCAGTCTGAATGTATGCCTAAGCAGTGCAACTGTTATTTATGAAACACATTATTAATAAGACTTAAAAAACATTTTAATCAGATTTCAACTGCCAGTAATGCAGCAATCTAAATTTGTAAAACACTTCAGACACAAGCCAAAAATTCTCCAGTAAAACCAAATTAGAAGTCTTCCACAAATTTCCAATAGAATTCTTCAGAAAACCAGAATTTTTGGATGACAAATAAACTCCAAATTATCTGAAGAAGGGAACATTAATGCCCATAATCTAAGAAATTTACCCTAAATTTACAGAGATGAAGGTAAGTTCAGGGTGACAAGAATTCTGAATTTACTGAATTTTAACCAATATTGCAGTGTGTCACTGCATTACTTTGGTTCACATGAAGAAAGGGAGTAGTTCAACTTCTTTTCTGCCAGTCTAAAACTACACAGGCACACCAGCCAGGAAAGAGATGTGTCTGCACATTCAAATACCTAGCATTTTGGTGCCATCATGTGGAAGGGAAAAACGAAGCTCATACCTTTAATCATGCTTAAATTGCGAAGTTGTAATCTTCTGTCACAGGTAATGACCTGTCATACACTTATCTCAACATCAAATAGGACAAATTCCTCTCATAGTAGGAATTAGATAAAAAACATGAAGTCTTTTGGCACATGCAGTCAATTAGCAGAATTCCAAATTCTGCTTTGTATATTAAAAATAAATTAGCTACTCCTGTAATGAAACATTCAAGTTTAGGGGGGTTATGTGTTTGAGTATACATCCAAAGTGTGTCAATATCTTCAAAGAAAAAGATCACTTGAAGTTTTAACTTCGAAATAATGAGACATCTACCATTCATAAATGTTTTGGGTACAGCTCATTTTCTGATGTTCTGTTACATTACAGCTTCACCTGGTCATAGAAAAGGAATTTCATGACCTTTCCATTAAAGGGTACATGGATGCTGTGGAGACTATGTCAATCCAGCTTTCTGTGACATGTAAAAACTGAGGAGGCATCTTGGCAGCCCCCTCACTCCTCCCATGCACATGCACTGATGGAGAGCTGGACTTTAGGCACCTAAACAGCTGGTTTTCCATCTTCTGAAAGGAAAAGGCAAACAGGAACCTTCTGCTCTTGGCCCACACTGGTTCAGTTTACCCCCTAGCATACAGAGGTTGCATATTTTTAGAAGCTTAGGCTGCAAGCCAAAGCAGATAATCACTAACACAAAAAAATAACCCAAACTGAAACACTAAAATACTGTAACATGGCTAAGCAGCAATAACATTAAAATACTTTCTTTACACCTGATGCTGAAGCATTTCCTTTTTTGTGCATCCAAGGCCTTGCTTTTGGTTGGTTTTCCTCTTGATTTCTTTTTTTTATGAAGTTCATTAATAGGCAAGTCATCACTTTCACTATTATCACACAATACTTCATTATTTTTTCTGATATTATCCCCATTTTGACCTCCCACACATCCTCCTCTGCCATCTTTTCTGTCGTTCTGTATGTTTTCACCTTCTAAAACCATTATTTGCTGATGCTTCTTTACATGAAAAAATAAATTCAAGTCATCAGCAGTTTCATTTTCCAAATTTACAGCTTTTTGTGAAACATCATCATTCAAGACAGGACTCCCAGCAACAGATCTTTCAGTGTTTGTAGAACCTGAATTACCTTCAGCAAGTTCTTTCCCAATATCTGCAGAGTACATTACCAACTTGCATTTGATACAAGTGGAAAAAATATTAACACAGAACCTGTATCTTCTATAACTTAACACCATTTTCATGTAACACCCTCCTGACTCCAGTTTCTGAGCATTTCTTTCTGTGCCTATGATCTCTGCAAAACCACCAAACTACAGCCTTATTCTATTTCCTTTTCTGTCATCGGTCTTCATGGACCCAATCCAAAGAAAAACATTCACTAATTAATTCTCTTCTGCCATGCAATTTAAAGCCCTTTTAAAAAACAATGTCTCAATGACATAGGAAGTGGAAGCAAGTCATCAACAACAAAGCTGGGTATGTTTGGTATTAGAACTCATCCTCCCTTCCCTTCTCTTAACTTTTGCCCCATTGTACTGGTCTGAAAGCAAAACCAGTGAGACTCCAAGTCAGAAATACAACTTAATAGAGAGAGAACAAACAACAAAAAAAGATAAAAATTAAAATAAGATAAATGCAATAGTACAAAGGACCTCTGACAGAGTCAGAATGCAAACCTGACACCCTGTTGGTCAGGGTGTTGGAAGCAGCCTCAAGTAAGTCCTCCCAGAGTGACAGTTGTAACTCCGCTGAAGTAGAGATGATCCTCAAGAAAGGGTCCAGTTGTCCTCTGGGAATCTAGTGGAAAAAGGTTCCCTTGATGTTTGGGATGGCTGGTTTTATCCTGGTGGAAAGGCTTTGGCTCTTCCCACTGGGTGGAGCATCTCACAATGGAATGAGGTAATGTTATCAGTCATGTGAGAGGCCTTGAATGTCCCATTCACAGGTGATGTACCTTGGAGGAGGATGGGTGGAGGAAGAGATAAGAAGGCACTTCCTTATCTGGTGTTATCAGGTGTCCCATTAACAGAAAGCATCCGCCCTCTTCCCCCCCTAGAGTTACAAGAGATAAGGAACAATATCTCCCAACCAACTTCAACAGATGAAAACAGAATTCAACATTTTTGGTTACATTTTTCAACCCAAGACATTATCCACCCCTTATTCTATTATCATCTGTATCATATCCAAATCAATATACTCATAAATATATACATACACAATGAAACCTTATACACAATTCTCACTTAAGATTAGGTTTCCCTGTGGCACACAACAGGTTTCTCCATCTTTCTGCATTACCCACCAAGTATAACGGTCCTTGAGCAAAAACAATCCCATGGATGGGTCTGCCTTTGCCTGAGGTGGGATTAATCCAAACAGTCTTTCCTAACATACCTTTCATGTGAACCACCAGGACTTTATCTCCATCCACTGTGTGCAAGGGTTCAGACTGGGCAGGACCACCTCGGTTGATGGATCCTCGAGTGTTCACCATCCAGGTGGCTTTGGCTAAGTTCACTTCCCAATTCTTAAAGGTCCCACTGCCAAGTGCCTTCAGGGTATTCTTTAGTAATCCGTTGCATTGTTCTACTTTCCCGGCAGCTGGTGCATGATAAGGGATGTGATATATCCATTCAATGCCATGTTCTCTGGCCCAGGTGTTTATAAGGCCATTTTTGAAATGGGTCCCATTGTCTGACTCGATTCTCTCAGGGGTGCCATGTCTCCACAGAACTTGCTTATCCAGGCCCAGGATGGTGTTCCGGGCAGTAGCATGAGGCACAGGGTACGTTTCAAACCATCCAGTGGTGGCTTCCACCATGGTCAGTACGTAGCGCTTGCCTTGGCAGGTTTGGGGAAGGGTGATGTCAATTTGCCAGGCTTCCCCATACCTGTACTTCAACCATCGTCCACTGTGCCACAGAGGCTTCACCCGCTTGGCCTGCTTGATTGCAGTGCAGGTCTCACAGTTGTGGATGACCTGGGAGATGTTGTCCATAGTTAGGTCCACCCCTTGATCATGGGCCCATCGGTATGTTGCATCTCTTCCCTGATGACCAGAAGCATCATGGGCCCAACGAGCCAGGAATAATTCTCCCTTGTGTTGCCAGTCTAGATCCACCTGTGACACTTTCACCTTAGCAGCTTTGTCCACCTTCTGGTTGTTGCGATGCTCTTCATTAGCCCGACTCTTGGGTACGTGCGCATCCACGTGTTGAACCTTCACGGTCAGTTTCTCTACCCGGGTGGCAATGTCCTGCCAAATCTCAGCAGCCCAGATGGGCTTCCATCTGCGCTGCCAGTTGGCCTTTTTCCAGCAGTTCAGCCATCCCGACAGGGCATTAGCTACCATCCAGGAGTCGGTGTAGAGATAGAGCCTCGGCCACTTCTCTCGTTCGGCAATATCCAAAGCCAGCTGGACAGCTTTAAGCTCTGCAACCTGACTCGATCTACCTTGTCCCTCGGTATCTTGTGCAACTCATTGTGTGGGGCTCCATACTGCAGCTTTCCACTTCCAGTTAGCGCCTACAATTCCACAGGAACCATCAGTGAAGAGGGCATATCCTCTTTCAGTTTCTGGTGGCTCATTATATGGTGGGGCTTCCTCAGCACGTGTCATCTCCTCTTCCTGTTCTTCAGAAGATAATCCAAAAGTCTCACCTTCTGGCCAGTTTTTTATAACTTCCAGAATCCCAGGACGATTCGGGTTTCCAATACAGGCGCGCTGTGTAATGAGGGCAATCCATTTGCTCCACGTCGTGTCGGTGGTGTGATGTGTGGAAGGAACCTTTCCCTTGAACATCCAGCCCAGCACCGGTAGTTGGGGTACCAGAAGTAGCTGTGTTTCAGTCCCAATCACTTCTGAGGCAGCTTGAACTCCTTCATAGGCAGCCAAGATTTCTTTCTCTGTGGGAGTGTAGTTGGCTTCAGACCCTCTGTAACTTTGGCTCCAGAATCCCAGTGGTCGACCCCGAGTCTCACCAGGCACCTTCTGCCAAAGGCTCCAGGACAGACCATGGTTCCCGGCTGCAGAGTAGAGCACGTTCTTCACCTCTGGTCCTGTCCTGACTGGGCCAAGGGCTACTGCATGAGCGATCTCCTGCTTGATCTGGGCAAAGGCTTGCTGCTGTTCAGGGCCCCAGTGGAAATCGTTCTTCTTGTGGGTTACCAGATAGAGAGGGCTCACAATCTGGCTGTACTCAGGAATGTGCATTCTCCAGAAGCCTATGGCGCCTAGGAAAGCTTGTGTTTCCTTCTTGCTGGTCAGTGGGGACATGGTGGTGATCTTGCTGATTACCTCTGTTGGGATCTGGCGACGTCCATCTTGCCACTTTACTCCCACGAACTGGATCTCTTGAGCTGGTCCCTTAACCTTACTTTGCATAATGGTAAAACCAGCTTTCAGCAGAATCTGGATGATCTTTTCTCCTTTCTCAAAGACTTCCCTTGCTGTGTTCCCTGATATGATGATGTCATCAACATACTGTAGATTTTCAGGGGCCTCGCCCTTTTCCAGTGCAGTCTGGATCAGTCCATGGTAGATGGTGGGGCTGTGTTTCCACCCCTGGGGCAGTCGGTTCCAGGTGTACCGTACGCCCCTCCAGGTGAAGGCAAACTGGGGCCTGCACTCTGCTGCCACAGGAATGGAGAAGGCGGCATTGGCAAAATCGACAGTTGCATACCACGTTGCCGCCTTGGATTCCAGCTCGTACTGGAGCTCCAGCATGTCCGGCACGGCAGTGCTCAATGGTGGTGTGACTTTATTCAAACCACAGTAATCCACTGTCAGTCTTCATTCTCCACTGGACTTATGCGCTGGCCATATAGGGCTGTTGAAAGGTGAACAAGCCTTGCTGACCACCCTTTGGCTCTCCAGTTTACAAATCATCTCATGGATAGGAATCACAGAGTTTCTGTCAGTGCGGTATTGCCAACAGTTTACAGTTGCTGTGGTGATTGGTACCTGTTGTTCTTCAACTCTCAGCAGCCCCACAGCAAAGAGGTCATCTGAGAGACCAGGCAAGGTATTCAGTTGTCTGATGTCTTCTCTCTCTACAGCAGCTATCCCAAAAGCCCGATATCCTTTTTGGTCCTTGAAATATCCATTTCTGAGATAGTCTATGCCGAGGATGCATGGGGCCTTTGGGCCAGTCGGGATGAGGTGTTTCTGCTACTCATTTTCGGTTAAACTCACTTCGGCCTCTAATACAGTCAGCTGCTGGGATCCTCCTGTCACTCCAGAAATAGAAATGGATTCTGTTCCTACATAATTTGATGGCATCAAGGTGCATTGGGAGCCAGTGTCAACCGAAGCCATATATTTTTGTGGGTCAGATGTGCCAGGCCATAGGATCCACACAGCCCAAAAGATCTGATTGTCTCTTTCCTCTACCTGGCTAGAGGCAGGGCCTCTTTATTCCTGGTCATGCTGCACGTTGCTCTCTTCGTGTAAATACGTTTCTGAGGTCCCTTCAAGAGCATCAGTCATATCATCATTCCTATACTGTCTGGAGTTCTGTGCACAAGAGATCAGAGCAGCGCTGACTCTAGATGAGCTCCTCGTGGTAGGTGTCCCTCTTTTCAGTTCACATACCTGGGCTGCTAAGGAGGAGGTGGGTTTTCCACCCCATTTACTCATGTCTTCTCCATGCTCCTGAAGAAAAGACCAAAGGTTACCTTGTGGAGTGTAGCCTCTCTCCCTGGCTGGGGGATGCCTGCTTCTAATGGCAGAGACTCTTGTTGGTTCTGGCGAGATGTGGTAAATTTCTTCTTCAAGTTCCTCTTTCAGTTTCTGATGGCCCTCTTCAATCAAGCTCCTGACTTGCTCAGCCGACAGCCTTGTTTCCACAGACGAGACACGGGTGTGAAAAGGGGCTGTGACAGTGTCCCCGTAAATTCTTAGTTTATTGACCAAGGCACCCACATTGTCCTCACCCTCCCTCCATCGCAGTGTTGCCAGGTAACGGGAGTACGTCTCTGGTCCAAGCCATGTGAATCTCAGCCACATCTGCGATGTGCATTGGACACCATCTGGGCTTTTAGGAAATCTCTCGTCTTCTGAAAAAATGATCTCCAGATCAGCCAATTCCCTCAGGCACTGGATACCTTTTTCCATTGTGCTCCATTTTCGTTGGTGCACCTGGAGGTCTTCTTTACAAAGGTATCTGTCCTTCACACTTGTTAGCAGTCGCTGCAAGAGGCTGAGAGTTCCTTGGGTTCTCCCAATGCCCTGGTCAATTACCACATCCTGGGACAGCGATCCCAGTTGTCTGGCCTCACTTCCATCTAGAATGGTGTAATTGGCTGCAGCGTCTCAGATGCAGAGCAGCCAGGTAAGGATGGACTCGTTTGTCTGGCGGGTGAATTCCCTCCGCAGGTCATGCAGCTCACCCAGGGATAGAGTGCGAGTGATGATCTCTGGCTCTGTCTCTTCTGCTGGGTGCGAAGGTCCTGCTGTATCCTCGTCAGTCACTATGCGGACTGATTTGTTCTTTGATTTCTTCTGAACGGAGGCAACTGCTACCGGTTTAGGCTGTTCCGGTTCGGTGACGGTTTGTGTGGGGATGTTGATGGCGCTTTTGGTTCCTTCCTCCTCTGTGACAGTGTGTAGACACTGACGCCGTTGCTTTGCTTCTTTTTTCCTCTTCCTCAAGAATACACTGCACTACACCATGTAGCGTTTTGTTTCTAAGCATGTTGCAGGCCATGCAGAGAAGACAAAGCAGAACTAACAACAACACTATGCTGTTCTTGGCATCGAGAGAGAACTCAATATTTTCAACAACTGTTGTGTCAGGCCTGAAAGGCTGGGAAAAAAATCATTCTTTACCCCTCTCCACAGGGGCTGGGTGTGATTGTAGAGGCCCCAGACATAGCATCCTAGACTAGGACAAGCAAACAAAATTGAGTACATATTCCAAATGATGTTCATTGCCTCGGAGGTTATCATGCAATAGACATAATACACCAATAAAGCAAATTTGATACCATACCCTGGTCTAAACAGGAGCATTAAGACCAGCAGATAGTGCCCCATGTGAGGAAAAATATAGAGAGCTAGGTACAACACCCATGTAACCATGTTGAGTATCATAGCGAACAGGTGTCTCCTTCAAAAAAAGGAAAATTGTAATTCTGACTTTTCTCAGCAGCTCTTGTGCTCCACGTTAGGCACCAAAAATATGTACTGGTTTGAAAGCAAAACCAGTCAGGCTCCAAGTCAGGAATACAATTTAATAGAGAGAGAACAAACAACAAAAAAAGATAAAAATTAAAATAAGATAAATGCAATAGTACAAAGGACCTCTGACAGAGTCAGAATGCAAACCTGACACCCTGTTGGTCAGGGTGCTGGAAGCAGCCTCAAGTAAGTCCTCCCAGAGTGACAGTTGTAACTCCGCTGAAGTAGAGATGATCCTCAAGAAAGGGTCCAGTTGTCCTCTGGGAATCCAGTGGAAAAAGGTTCCCTTGATGTTTGGGATTGCTGGTTTTATCCTGGTGGAAAGGCTTTGGCTCCTCCTACTGGGTGGAGCATCTCACAATGGAATGAAGTAATGTGAGTCGTGAGAGGCCTTAAATGGCCTAGTCACAGGTGATATCCCTCAGAGGAGGATGGGTGGAGGAAGAGATAAGAAGGCACTGCCATATCTGGTGTTATCAGCTGACCCATTAACAGTGGGCATCCACCTTCTTCCACCCTTAGAGTTACAAGAGATAAGGAACAATATCTCCCAACCGACTTCAACAGATGAAAATAGAATACACATTTTTGGTTACATTTTTCAACCCAAGACACACTTAAAGTCCACTAGAAGATACTCAAAGGAAGTATCTTCTACAGTGCTAAGGTTCACATGTTTAACAAAAATATTTATCTTCCTCTAGCCTGGTATTGCTAATTGACCTAATTTAGGAGTTCAAATGCTTGAGAAAGGTGACAAAAAAATGTCATGATAGTAGAATAGCGCATTTACTGCTGGAGAGCTTATTTTCCTAAATTTTGTCAGCAAAGGGAATCAAAGCATCCCACAAACTGTTAAAGATGTTTCAGGTGTGAATGAAAAAACAGGCAGAGGAAATCCTTTTAAAAATATAACATCATATTTAACATTCCTATTTTTCTTAAAATTTAGTGCCATGCCAGCAGGAAGAAGAGTCATTTGGCCAATCTTGTCATTTGGCCAAACATAAACACTAGCAAAAATCAAATGCATCCTGTTCCAAGAAAAACAGTCATATCAAACCTATTCTTGGTTTATGTGCACTGCCAGGGAAGCGAGCTCTGCAGCGTGTCCTGCAGCCTTTATTCACTGATTATCTAGACTGGGAAACCAGTAAGAAAAAAACATTGCCTTTCTCTCTGCCCATGTCCACTTTCATTTACAGTACTGTGCACTACTGTCTCATTCAGGTCTCAAGTAAACAAGATGGCTAAGGAGGAGAATGGGGCACCACAATCGTAGGAACCAGTACAGACTGTGTGTGGTCTAGCAGGTTGGCACCCCCACTGATTTCAGTGGGAATTCTGCTGCTAACTTGGCAGAGAACGACTCAGTGCTTTAAAAGTTGTTAAAATATGAAATCTTGGAACTAAATCCTATCGACACATAAAGATTGTCTAGGATCTAGTAAGGTGTTAAGAGGAGAAGAACACAAGGAAAAAATATTAAATTTTGTTTTACCATTTAACATGCCGTCATCACTTTCAAAGTCGTCTGAATATTGATCTCTTTTGTTGCTTGTTGCATAATCAGAAATTGCTTCCTGTAGCTCATCCTGAAATGGCTTCAAAAATAACTTTTACATAAAAGGGAGGATTCACTTGTTCAAGTTCAGCACTAATTCTCCCCTCCCACACATACATAAGTAAAACTGGCCAACAGAGATAAGCCCATTTAATTGACAATTACTGTGAAGCATAGTGCTTCCTTCCATTCTATCTCCATTCCCCTAACAGATCTGCATAAAAAAAGGTCCCCAGATCTCCATGTAATTATTTATATTTCTTCTTCATAAGAAATGTATTTTGCAAATCACTTTTCCATTTTTGGGCACTTATGATGCATCATCATGTGACACTTTTCTTTTGCATGTTTTGATCGGCAAGAGCACAAGAGGAGGGTATGTGAGAGCAGGTGAGCATGGACTAGCTCTTCACTGCTGCAGGACAGGAGCCTGACGCAGGTGGCAGGTCCAAACCTATGGAAGAACTTTACATATTTTGGACTCTCTGCTGCAGGACATAATGCATTTACATGATTCTGAAGGGCACTGGCCTTAATTATAGATTGTAAACACATAAAGAAATGCACCACTATCTCCAGATTCCAGGCCCCGACTCACAAACCACGAGGAGCAGTGGCTCATCAAGGGCCTTGGGCGCCTCCTAATGCACCCGCTGGTGGCCAGGCTGCTCCTTCAGCCTGGCTGTCAGGGACGGGGCAGCCGGGCTGCTCCCAGCCTGTGCCCGGGGAGCAGCTCCTGCTGTCCTCACTGAAAAGAACAGGGCATATGCTTTTATTAATATTCAGCTCTTTATTAAAGTGATCAGCTCTTTATTAAAGTCATCAGCAGGATTGCAGAGTCCGATCAAAGTCCTTTACGCTGCTGTGGTAATCCGAAGGAGCAGGTGCTGCTGCAGGTCTTCACTCAGCTGCCCGCAGTAGATGCCGAGTCCTTGTCTCCACAGGAACAGCTAGAAGCTCTCTCTGGTCAACCATCAGGAGGCAGGGCGGATGAGCAGTCTGCTGCAGGAGTGGGCGGAGTCAGCTCCTTGCCCTCAGGGAAAAACTTCGAGAGTTCCCCCTTGTCTACCTAAGTCACTTCGGCTGGCTGGTTCCCATTCCATCCAAACTCCTCATAGGTCATGGTGAATGTTCAAACCAGGTCAGGGGGTGCATCCACTTCGTGCTCGGCCAGGGCACTATCTAATTCTCCTCTGATGCCTCTAGCTTCTTGTCTTGGGGTCAGTTTCCCTTAGAAAACCCTCCCAGGATCCACCGGGGTTGTTTTATTTGCATATATACATGCATATGCATTTGTCCTGGTCGAAGCCGAGGTTACTCCTGCTGAATGAGGTAGTTACAAAGGACAGTAGGGCTATCTAGGAGTGGGCAGCTTCTTTTCACATTTCAATTAGGTAGGGAAAAGTTGCCAGGCAACTTTTCTTCAGGGCAGCTCCCCTCCCTACTCAGACTGGCTGGGGTGTGGGGGGGTTACTCTAGCCAGGAGGGGGTCAGGTTTTTTTTTGTTTGTTTGTTTTTGGTTTTTTTTTATTAGTTCATTCCTAACAAATCCCTCCTCTATTTCTTTGATCGGGCTGTAGCCAGCATCAACTTGCAGTGTCCTACTGAGTATCCTCTCAGTAGACACTGCCCAAAGAAATTTAGGAGTTCTCTAGGGGAATGCCCAGCGGGAGACTGAGCAGATGTGGGAGGGGTGCTCTTAAACTTGATTTTCTTATCAGGAATTAAGACACACTCGATAACAATTTAACTAGGGATTCTTCCGTTAACATTTCGACTAAAGAACTGTATGCTGATTGAACTATTACAAAATACTTAAATTCTTACGGTGGCATTTCAACTAGCAAACAGTTGGTACTACTTTACTGTGTATCAGTTTTTGGTGGGCTTTTGCTCACTTTGGTTTTCTTTTGAGAGTTAAATTTAGATCTCCTGGTTTCCTAATTGCTGTCCAAGTATGGGAGGTGGTGGGTAGTACTGTGGGATCCGGCTCGGCATCAGGAGGTGGTACTGGTCCTTTTATTCTGGTAATATGAGTCCAGCCTTTTTCTTGGGTTCACACTGCTGTGTATGTGGTAAGGAGTACTTGGAAGGGGCCTTCAAATCTGGGGCTTAATGGAGTTGTGTTCCAGGACTTGATCAATACCCAATCTCTGGGGTTGATGTTATGGGCGTTGGTGTCCAGAGGAGAAGTTTGAGGGAGATACCCTTTCTTTCTGAGTCCTTCTAGGGTTTTTCCTATGGTCTCCAAATATTTCCGAGTCGCTGCTTCCCCTTCTAGGTAGTCTGCTGTACTGTAAGGAGTGATTAGGAAAGGGAGCCCAAACATCATTTCATAAGGAGAGACTCCTATGTCAGACCGAGGTCTCGTTCTGATTCTCAAGAGGGCGAGGGGTAAACACTTAAGCCAATTCATCTTTGTTTCCTCAATTAGTTTGGTCAGCACATTTTTCAGGGTTTTATTCATTCTTTCTACTCTCCCCGAACTTTGTGGATGCCATGGGGTATGTAATCTCCACTTTATCCCCAGGGTTCTAGTTACTTGATTTAAAGTTTGGGCAACAAAATGAGGACCTCGGTCTGAGTCGATGTTATTGACTAGCCTGTATTGAGGTATGATATTTTCCAAAATGATCTTTGCCACTTCTTGCGCAGTTTCCCGTTTGGTTGGGAAAGCCTCTACCCAGTGAGTGAGATGATCTATTATCACCAGTAAGTGTTTGCACCCTTGCACCAAGGGCATTTCAGTGAAATCTACTTGTATATTTTGGAAAGGTCTCAGAGCAAGTCTTCTTCCCCCGGGTGTGGGTTTTCCCATTACTTTTTGATTAGTCTTCTGGCAAATTGCACACCCTTGGGTAACTGCTCTTGCTAGATTGTATACTCCAGTACATAGATTTTCTCGTAAAAAGTGGTCGCACAAACCTTGGGTCCCCCAGTGGGTTAATTCATGTAATTCTATTAATACTCTTCGCGCGAGGGCTTTATTTAGGAATTTCCGCCCATCAGGGGTTAACCATTCTCCTTGTTCCCCTTGATGTAACTTCAGTTCTTTTATTGCTTCTACTTCCTTTTCACTAAATATTGGTTTTTCCTTCTCTCCTCTGCTTGGTGTTGTCTCTATTCTACAAGTATTTACTGGGTTTCCTGAGTCTAAAGCTGCTTCTTTAGCTACTTGGTCTGCTAGTCGGTTCCCTTTTTCTTCCAGAGTGTCTCCTTTCTGATGGCCCTTTATATGTGCTACAGCTATTTCTGCGGGTTTTTGCAAAGATTCTAACACCAGCTTTATCAGTTCCTCGTGTACCAGGTTCTTCCCCTTTGAATTTAAGTAACCTTGCTCTTCCCAAATTTTTCCAAAGGTATGAATAATTCCGAATGCATATTGGGAGTCCGTGTAAATGGTCCCTCGTTCTCCCTCTAACAGATCTAATCCCCTTTTCAGAGCATAGATTTCGCAGCTCTGAGCTGACCAATTTGAAGGCAATTTTCCTTTTTCTACTACTTTCATGTCTTCTCCATCTACCACAGCATACCCTGAAGCTCTTTTTCCTTCTATTACTCTCGAGGACCCATCTATAAAAAGGGATCTTCCATATGGCAGAGGTACATCCTCTAAATCTTCTCTCACCTTGGTTTGAAGACTTATTAATTCAACACAATCATGTTCCAGATCAGTCAAGGGTTCCCCAGCAAGAAATTGTGCAGGGTTTAAACACTTGGAGGTGACTAATTCTAAATCCCCTGTATTGATTAAAATGATTTCATATTTCAGTATCCTAGAGTCGGTTAACCACTGCTGAGCCTTTTGACTTAGTATTGTTTTAAGATTGTGAGGGGTATGGACTCATTTTCCCTTGTAGGGTCAACTTTTGAGCTTCTTCTATCATGATAGCTGTTGCTGCAATTGCTTGGAGGCATGTTGGCCACCCCCTGGCTACTGGATCTAAAAGTTTTGAGAGGTAGGCTACTAGCTTCTTGCAGTTTCCCCACTCCTGAGTTAATACCCCATATGCGATTCCCTCCTCTGTACTCACAAACAGGTCAAACTCTTTCCTGAGATCAGGCAGGCTCAGGACAGGTGCTGAAGATAGCTTGTCCTTTAGAGCCTGTAATTGTTTTTCATCTTCTTCTGTCCATTTTACTTGCTCCGAATCTACCAATTTATTATAGAGGAATTTCACACTTTTGGTGTATTGATCTAACCATAATTTACAATAACTGAACAGGCCTAGTAACTTTCTCACATCCCTTTTAGTCTTTGGAGCCGGGATAGAAAGAATACCTGAGATCCTCTCAGGACTTAGTTTTTTGTACCCTTCTCCAATTATGTGACCTAGATAAGTTACTTCTGTTTTCACAAATTGTAGTTTCTCTTGGGATACTTTAAGGCCTTGTTCCCCCAGGAAATTAAGGAGTCAAATACTAGTTATCCTAACTAGGTCTCGCTCCTTTCCGGATACTAACAGATCATCTACATACTGCAAGATTTGGACATCCTCCTCAGGAGTGAACTGCCTCAGCAGCTCTTCTAATGCTTGCCCAAAGAGGTTTGGGGACTCCGTGAATCCCTGTGGGAGGCGTGTCCACCTTAGCTGTTGCTTCCTCTTTCTGTCAGGACTTTCCCACTCAAACGCCAATCAGTCGCGACACTCCTCTGCAAGCGGGCAAGCCCAGAAGGCATCTTTCAAATCTATAATTGTAAACCAGGCATGCTCTCTTGGAATTTGGCTTAAGAGGGTATAGGGATTGGATACTACAGGGTGTCTGGTAATGGTCTTTTTGTTTACTTCTCTTGAGTCCTGGACCAATCTATACTTCCCTTCTGCCTTCTTTACAGCTAGTATAGGAGTATTGTGGGGGGACATGCACGGTTCTAGAATACCTTGCTCTAATAGTCGCTCAATCACTGGGACTAATCCTCTCCGGCCTTCAGAGGATATTGGATATTGCTTGACTCGGATAGGGGGTGTATCTTTTTTCATTTCTATTTTTATTGGTGGGATGTCTAAGTATCCACATTTGCCTTCCTCTGCCCATACTCTTGGGTCTATTTTTTCTATGTCTCCCTGAGTCAGTCTCATGATCTGAGCTACCATCCTCCCCTCCTTGGGGATGATTCCCACCCCCAGTTGAACCTGCAGGTCTCTTCCTAATAGATTCCTGTCTACTTTCGGCAAATATATAAAGTCTATCCAGCATTGTTTTGAATTCCCCTTAATTTCTACGTTCTCCGCTACAGATGCTTTAAATGGTATTCCTTCTGCTCCCAACACGTCACAGACTTTCTCTCCAATAGTAACTCCTACTGGTAACATCTTTAAGCTGGACTTGTCAGCCCCAGTGTCAACCAGGAACTCTAACTCCTCACTTTGGGGACCCACTTCCAAGTTTACCCAGGGCTCTTCTTGATGATTTATTAGGTCCCCTAACCTATAGAGCCCCCGACACCCCTAGTCATCTGCCCTTAAAACTTCTTCTAGGGCTTCTTGCTCTTTCTCTATTGCTTCATCTAACTGAAACTTCTTACAGTTCCGTTTCAGATGCCCTACTTCACCGCAATAATAGCACTTTCTGTTGCTTTCGGGAACCTAGAGTTTCTTGAACTCTCTAAAGTTCTTATTTGCTCTATACGGTGGTGCTGGTTGATCTCCGCTTCGTTCAGGTGGCGGTCTTAATATGTCTCGTCTTGGTCTAGATGGCATTGCCACTGCTCTCAGGCTTTCCCGGGCAACCGCAACCATAACTTTAGCTTTAGTCTTGGCTTTTTCTTCCTCTCTCCTTAAATATACTTTTAGAGCTTCTTTGAGTAACTCATTTATGTTCTTTTCTTGCCAGTACTCCACTTTTTCTAATTTCCGTCTAATGTCGGGCCAGGATTTGGTGACAAACTGAACCTTCAAGAGGACTTGGCCTTCCGGGCTATCTGGATCTATATTTGAGTATAACTGTAAATTTTGCTTTAGTCGATTAAGCCAGATTGCTGGTGTCTCATTCTTTTCCTGAGTACTGTCAAAGGCAAATTTTACATTGCTTCCTCTAGGGATAGATTCCTTGATTCCCCTTACCATCAGGGACCTATAGTCTCTCATACTTTGCCTTCCTTCTTCTTGGTTAGGATTCCAATTGGGGTCCATTAAGGGCATCTTGTGGTCCCCTGGGGGCCCCAACCTGTTTTCTCTTTCCCATATTTTCATTCCTGCCATCCTGATCATCCGGACCTCTTCCAGAGAGAACAGAATGCTTAGAATAGAGTTCAGTTCACCCCAGGTATAAATATTTGGTCCCAGAAACTGGTCTACTTGGTTGGATATTCCTACGGGGTCTTCCACTAAGTTCCCTAGTTCTTTCTTAAAACCCCAGACCTTGGAAGCTGTCAAGGGTGAGTTTACAAACCAAACCCCTCCAGCTACTCCACTCATGGGAACTTCTCTAAGGGGGTAAAGCCTCTCTGCCCTTGGTACTTTGGGTCTGGTGTTACAATATGGCCCTTCTAAGACATCGTGTGGGGGAGAGGAAATAGATGGTTGTTGGAGGTTAGGGGGCATGTGGGTCGAGGAGACAACGGGGTTTAGGGGAGGTGAAGGGGTGGAGGATAATACAAGTAAGGGATTTACTTGGGTTGCTTCTGGTGAAGCAAGGGGGAAAGGGGTCATGGACCCAGCAGAAGGGGCTGAGGGAGTAACTGGGGAAGTGGGAGGAAGGTCTGGAGGTAGGTAGTCAAGGGGGTCCCATGTTTTTTCCTTTTTTCTAATTCTCTCTTCTCTATTGTTCTCTTTGTTTCCTTCACTCTTCGTTCGCAGACTGTGTATCCTTACACTCTCATCACTTATAGAATTTTCTAGCCAACAAGTGGCATACAATAGTTGTTGGGTTGTTTTTGTTTTTTTTTTAGTTCGTTCCTAACACTCACCAAGGGCAGCCTGCTTGCCTGCTTTCGTTTCGAAAGCAATGCAGATTTTTGTGGGTGTGCTGCCTGTAACAGCTAATAAATGTATTCCCAATGGAAGAAACCTGCTCGCAGGCCCCGTTCCCCAGTGTCGGCTTTACCCTGTCTCTGCCCCTGCCCCGCTCCTGCCCGTCCCTGCCCTGTCCCGGCTGCTGCTGCTCACCTGCAGCCCGCAGTCGGCAGTGCTTCCCCCCGACATGGCGGAGGTGTGTTGCTGTCGCCTCGCAGCCCCTGCAGCCACCGCCAAGCCCTCCAAGAGCCCTGGCGGAGAGCCCCAGGAAAGAGCCCAATTGTAGGAGTCCATGTTTCCATGGATCCTCAGCAGAGAGTGAGAAGGACAGACATAGAATTAAAACCTTTAGAAAAATTAGAATATATAAAAGCTTTAAATGCATAAAGTAGAAATCTAGCCCTCAGCTTTAAGTTTTACATGCCTTAAGTCCTAGTTTTTAGTGTAGAAGGACAGAGCTTTAGGCCTAGTGATAGAGCATAGACACAACAAAAATAGAGTACTGTTTATAATTTTTAGTATGAATTTTATGTACAAGAAGGTAGAACCTTATGCTAGTAAGATAGAGTTTTACGTTAATAGATATGCTATGTGCGTAGGTTTTGACACTGTTTTTCGTAGTTTTACGAACTTTAGAATTGTACCTAGATTGGTTAGTGTGTAGATAAAAAATATGAATATGCATTTTGTAATTTGGGATAAAAAGCCTCTGTGTCAGTTGGTCAGGCGGTAGATTGATCAATCCGATCTATCGATCCAACTTCTACCTACTGCAGCCTGAGGAAGGAGCCTTGCTAGGGAGCCGAATGGGATTCTAAAGGTACCATCTATTGTTGCCTGGGATCTGGGCCCTGGGGTCCCGTCCCTTCCCCCTGCGAGGGTGCGGGACCCCGGAACCCCTCCTTGCCCCTGCGATCCTGTCCCTTCCCTTTCCCCCTGCGGCGGTTGCCCAGGGAACTCTGTTTGGGGCTGCTGGGGAGTCTGCAAGGGTCCGGGACCCCGGGACCTCCTTCCTGTCTCTACAACCGGGAACTGTGTGGGTTTGGGACCCCGGGACCCCTCCTTGTCCCTGCGACCCCCCTGGACGGCAACTCTGCCCGGTTCGGGACCCCCCCATTGCCACTGTGATCCCCCTGGCCGGCACCCCTGTCTGGGATCTGTGATCTTGTGATCCCTTTCTGTTATTGTGACCCCACGGTTGGAAAATCCTGCTTGGGGTCAGGAGATGGGAGGCTGATTTACCTAGAGGCTGTAATGTTAGATTTGTGCTTTGCTTATAGTCTTACTAGAGTTTTGCTTGTTAGGAATTCTATGCTTTGTTTGCTGTTTCATTAGAGTTTTGTGTGTTAAGATTTCTATGCTTTGGTTATTGTTTTATTTGGACTTTGCTTGTTTATGTTTATAATTGATCATATTGTAAGACTGCTCTTAGAACTCTCGCACCTTCAGATACATGCTTTATAAATAAACCACTCTGCTTAGACCTTAAAATGATATAAGACCTTATAGAGACTGTATACCCGTACAACGACCTCGGCCCCCGATCCCGCCTGTCGCCCGGCAACGCCTTCATTAGTCGGGAATCGCCTCATATAGCCACTGCGCCACTTCCTCAGCCAAAGCCGCGCTGCCAGGATTTATTATGGATGCCCGTGCCCTGCTAGGGTTTATTATCAATGTCCCTATCCTGCAAATAACCCTCTTCCCACAAGGAGCACATCCATACATCCATGACACTTGTACCAGGGCTGACACATGTTCGTCAACCCCACTCTTGCAGTCAGGTAATTGTCAAAACCTTCCTACATGGGATGTGAGTGCTTTCCCTAAGAAACATACTCATTTTAGTGCTTTCTGGAATACAGATCTCATTGCACCTGTGTGTTGTTTTAAATCATATTTTAGGCATGGAGAAATTATATTGGGATAGAAGTAAATCGCTTGGTGCTTGCACCTCCTAATACTTCAATTTTTATTTCCCCAGAGAGTGGTTGTGCGATTCACCTGGCGAGCACCAGCCCCCAGTGTCCAGACACTTTGCCAAGCAGCACACGTTCCTGCAGAGGTGGTGTCCTAGTGATTTATTAAAATATGAATATTGATCTAATATCTAATATCGATATCCAACTGTGACGGACAAAAACTCTCTAACAGTTAAAGTTAGAAAGTGTATGTTTATTGCCAGGCAGCACGTGGATATTTCCCTGATGCACACTGCAAAGATCACAGGTAATTACAAAGCCTTTTATTTACAAAAATGTTGAATACACAAAATACAAATGCATATTCATACCCCTGTCACTTCCTCTTCTCTGCTTCATATGCTAATTGGCAAAAAGGCCTTTAAGCATGTGTAGTTTGTTCCCTGAAATGGGTCGGTGGTCCTTTTGTGAGGAGTGGTCACCAAAAGGAGGAAGTAAAACAAGTCTTCCTCTTTCTAAACTTTCAACCTTTTCAATGCAGATGTGACTGATGAATGGTAGAACTCCTTGTTTCCTGTTTTCCAGGACTATTTCAATGGGTTTCTGGAAACAGGAGGTTTGCAATTGTCTTGTGTTTCTGGGGTCTTATTGATTATACAAACATAAAGTTGATAAGCAATGAGTTACTAGATTCGGGATAGCTTATCTTAAATCCGGTTTCTTTTAACTATCCTCTAACTTTTAACTGATTTCAGCAAAGCTTATCTATGCATTTCAGCTAAATCAGCAACATCTATTGTTAACTGTAACCTTAGCTTTTCTAAAATCTTCACAATTAGTGTCTCACTAGAGTTCATTGGTCCCCTGTATGGGCCACGATGAAGGCACCTGAATCCCAAGGTGCTCTGGGAATACCAATCTTGTGCATCAAAGAAAAGCTGTCCACTTCAGGACCATTTATATGTACAGACATTTCTATTCTTCCTTCAGTTTAAATGCTTCTGATCTCACCTTTCTAAAATGACTAGTGCTCCAGTTTTCTTAGTGATAACAAAGAACTTCTGACATTTTCTCTAAACTGGTGTTATATTTTTATACATTTGTCTTCCCCAAAATGCATTGCATTTTTGTAAGTTGTGCAGAAGAAAATCTCTCTGACAGAAACAGGGAAAGAATATGTAGGAGCCTTAGGACTTGTTTTCCTCTTGTTTATTTATGTAGAGTTATATTTTAAAAGCAGTATAATTATGCAAAGGCCACAATACACATGGGAGGAAAGAGGCCCTGAGTTCTAAAAAGTAACCTTGGATTTAAACTAACAATTATTTGCCAGTGATTAATTGATATTTAGGTATCATCTGTAAGCAGCTCCTTGCTTTATTTACCTGTATTTACTTATGGCCACATAATGCTTGATCTGCTGATTAACTATGGCATTTATTGAGATTTATGCTTCCTGCACAAATTTTTTCCTATATTTTCTTCACCTGTGAAAGCCTTAAATTTGAATCTGTGCTATTCCATCTCTGTGAAGTGAAAGGTGAAACTCGACATACTTGTTAAGAATTTAAAAAGGAAGAAAGAAGAAATGCATATATTCTTTCTCTAATAATGTTAGTGATTGCTGTTGAGAGCTAAATTATATATCCCTGTTACAAACCACTGAGATGCACATTTTATTAAATTCCAAAAGGCGGCAGCAAAATATTCTAAAATTAAACAATTGGGGTTTTTTTCCAAATGTCCAGATTATTCTAGTTTCTTTTATATTACTGACAAGGTTTATGGGTTTTTTTAAGGGACACTATATTCATTTAGCATTGCATACACTGTAGAGAAGGAAGACTCGGTTTAAATTATTGTGTTATTTACATAAGTCAGACAACGAGTCCTCATATCATCTGTATTATTAAATATTCAATGCACTGAGTTGGTTGGATGCAGGAAAAAAAAATATCAATACTGGCAGCACTGAAGAACTCAAAATGTGTGAAGATTTTTTTGTCAAAACACATGAACATCACATTTGCATCTTCTTGTCTTACCTGAGGCAAAACTCCCATCAAGACCCACTGAGGTGCATGGGACTTAAGCCTGAATATGAATCAAGTGCTCTGGGTATGAGACTTACTTTAAAAAACCCACACACAACAAAAAAATCAACAAAACCCCACAAGTAAACAAACCACAAAAAAGCCCCAACCAACCAAAAAAATCCCAAAATCAAAACCCCAAACATGGAGGTTTATTGTAGGACAAAACCCAGAAGATTTTAAAGTATGAAAATGAGCATTAGCATCTGCTTTTAAATTAGTAACTGACTAATGTGTCACAAATGTAAGTTGTAAAAGGAAATGTATGTTTGAAGGTGAAGTTGCTCTTTCTCTCTTGAGTAGGCATGGAGCACTGAGAATAAGGCTCTAAATGATCCCAGCAGTTATATTTGTTTGGATAAAATAAACTTAGAGGTAACATTTTATTCTGCTGACCAAATGTGTGTGAGTCTCCTCCATGCCCAGAACCTTAAAAAAACCCACTTTTTAAAACAAGCATCACGATGCAGGGTGATCATGTCTTGGTTGAGAGGGAGGTGAATTTTCCAGGAAGTTGTGGGCAAACCAATCAGTGGTCAGGTTTTATGCTGGCGCCTGGAGTAGCCACTGAGGGGTTAGACATGCCTCTGAGAACACAAGAGGTTAAAAGCAAGGACTCCCTGAGGGACTTCCTCTTTTTGAGTTCCACTTTCAGCAGAGAAGCATCTTCTCTTCCTCCCCTGCCCAGCTTACTAGGCCGGGCCGGGCTGAGGTAAGCTGGTGCCCGGGGGGGGAAGAGAGTGAACGGGACTGGAGCTGAGCTGGCCCCATCCAGGAGGGAGTGGTGGAGAACTGTGGAGGTGCCTTCTGTCCTGTCCCCCACCCTCCCCACCCACCCCCCCCCCCCCCGGGAGAAGGTGCCCAGCTGCGTGTGGGAGTTGCCTAGCCTGTGCGTGCCTGAGCCTGCAGCCCTGCCAGGAACCAAGAACTGTTAACTCTTTCTGAGGCAGAAGAAAACTTTTCCCAGACATTGATCCTCGTGGCTGGTGGTTTGTAAGAAGAGAGAGAGACACAGCTTAGGACTGAGATGACAAAGGAAGATGAAAAGAATCCCAGATGGGCAGTGATGAAGAAGAGTGGCTTTTAGGCTAGACTTTTCTTGCATAATGTTGGCCATAGACTGAACTTGAGTCTCTTTAGAACTGCATTTGGGTGGATGCAGCCGGCTCGACTTTGCTGCAGTGACTGACACTGTAAGAGTGGAGCGAACAGAGAAGAGAAGATTTCTGTTCTTGGAAATCTTCGGCCCCAGGGGAAAGATGGGGAGAGCTCAGCATGCAAGCATCCTTAAAAGAGCCCTATATGCAGCTTTGGCCCATAGACAGTGGTGAGAGCACTAGACATGGAAAAGAGAGTGTCACCACGGCAGACTTCTCCGGGTGGTGCCATGGGTGACATGGAAACACATAAGGGGCGGACCTGTGTTTTCTAAGGTGGTCTGTGGTGCGAGAGAGACTCCTCTCTCCCTTGCTGAATTGAAGATTAGGTTTTTTTGAGTGGTGATTGTTTGATTTAGAACCCAGGTGTCCTGGGATGACAGGACATTTTCATGCTTTGTATCCCAATCGTGTGTTTCTGTTCCCATGTTTTCAGTTTGTTTTGTCTATAGCCGAGCCCCTACCCCGGCTGCTTGCTTTTGGCTTGCTTGCTGCTAGCTTAGGCTCACTTTGCTGGCTTTGCTCTCATGCTTTCTGCTTTTTTTGCTTGCTTTTTTGCCATTTTTCTGCTTTTGTTTTTCCCCTTCTTTCCTTCCTCCCCTTCCCTGAAGACATTGGACATGCTTCGGGCCCTGATTCGGGAAAGTCAAGGGACACCCCCCCCCCCCCCCCGGAGTCTGCACCTGAGAGAAGCTTTGGCACCCTCCCCAGCAGAGACTGCTCCCCCTCTCTTGGACTGGTGAAAACATTTGTTGTCATCTCGGACTGTTTTTCTTGTGTTGGGGAGTGTTTTTTTGTTGTTTCTTAATAAACAAGTTTTTTCCACTTTTCCTCTGAGGAAATTCCTCCCGAACCCAGTGGTGGGGGAGGGAGTTGTGGAGATTTTCCCCTAATTTGTCCTAAACCAGGACACCAGGGTTTTGGTTGATGGAGGGTAACGTGTAAGGGGTGGAAAATGGGGGGAGGAGAAGACATGTTCTGAGACGTTTTCATTTCTGTTTTTTGTGTGTTTAGGGTTTTTTTTTTCTTTTCTATTTCTGTTCTTATGTAGTTTAATAAAGTTTTTTTTTTCTGTTTTTAAGTTCTGGGCCTGCTCTGCTCTGTTCTTTATCACATCCCACAGTAGTTGTTAGAAAAAAACACATATTCATGGGTGCCTTAGCATCTGGCCAGTGCCAACCCATGACAGATCACCATCTGCAGGAATGATGTTATGTTCAGAAAGCAGTCAAGTATGATGAGATTTTTGGATGACTAGCTTCTATGCATATAAACAACTTCCATAAGTGGTTTGTTTTATCAATGTGTCTAGAGTTTGTAAGACAGGTTTTGGGATTCCTTCTGTACACATGACACATAGACTAAAAATTCTAAAATCATATATAGTAAGTCACTTCAAGTCAAAATATATAAAACCCCTTACTGGAGGGAAATTATGTGCTTGCTTTGGTATTCCTTCCACAAGGCAAAAGTTACACTTGAAAGGAAATTTAATGCCATGACAAAATCCCTGAGTTGGTGTATATTCCTGTAGAAAGTGATTTTTGTGTCGGTTGCCAGGGGCTTGGCTCATAAATGACTGCTCCTGTTCTTGACATCAGTGGGAGTTATAAGTGCATCTGGCTCTTGGATGTTGCATATGTATTTGTTTAGCAGAGTAATAAGTAGCTCCAATCATAAACAACAAAGAGCTCTTCTATCTAGGGGTCACCATCACAGACATTCTTAAGAACAAACATTAGAAATCATTGTTCTCAAGTTTTCCTCCCAGTTCATATGAAATAGTCTATTACAACATACTGCGTTTTGCAGGGTTATGACCGTCCTGCCAAAATGTTCTGTTCTTCTTATGCTTGTCTTGAAATAGAACAGAAATATAATCAACTCTGAGCATCAGATGGAAATCTCCCTTGTCATCACATCAAACTTCTCACTTTTACATCTTGATCTAATTTGTAAGTATTTAAGAGAAGATGCTGTTACGGTAAAAAGGTATGCAACCCTGACTTTGTAGATTGTTGTTCTCAGGCATTCAACGAGGCAAGTTGAATTTGATAAAATTAATACATACAAAAACATAGATATTGAAGGAAGAGACTTCAAAACTGGAGCAAAAAGAAGAAACTAGGATGAGTAAACTCACAACTACAACTACATCACTTACATGGCAATTTATGAATACACATCTTCTTGACTGGTTAATTTATTCCTGAGCATTAGACTTAGAAGTAGCAGATGGAGGTAGATATACCAAAAGAAAAAAAAAAAAATTCTTGACTTTTATAAGTTATTTTAGGCTTTTTTTTTTAAGCTGTCTTTTTTGTAAAATAGTACTTTGTTACATTCCCCTGTAGGAATGGTTTCTCCTCCCTCAGGGACCCCTAGAGATTGTAACCATGTAGTTTAACCCTTCCTCCCCTTTCTGAGCCTATTGGCTGTGTCCCAAACTGCCCCTCCCTGGCAGGAGCTAAGAAAAGACCCTCTTCCTCTGCACACGCCCTCTTTCCTTCTGGACACCACCTGGAATAAACATCTTGAACTGCAGCTGGGGGTCAGAGCCTCTTTTGGAATCCTTTGTCCTGTCCATGAAATATTCCTCCAAAGCTATCTAAGGTTTGGGCTAGCCTATGAACATTGGAGTGGCTACAGGGGGATTTATTTCAGTTGTCATCCTTCGTAGGTTTTTATGACTTTTTAGAAATCCACGTGTGAGCTGGAGACCTCCAACTAGAGTCTCAGAAGCTTTTGGGAAGATCAACTGCCCTACAGCATTTTTGGCCACATTCTGTAGCTATAAGTGTTTAGGAAAACAGCCCATAGCTTGTGAGTTGCGTCCGATCACGAGTGAGCTTACGACAGGAACCTCGGATGCTCCTGGCACTGTTCCGCATTCTCACAGGACTGGTAAGTCCCTCCGTTTGGCTGTTGCCCCGGGTATAACGTCCAAATTGGGAGGGAGAGATTTCTTACCATTGGGATTGTGGTAGATGGGCTCTAGGACCCTGCGGTTGACGGCGGGTTTTTTTCTTTTTTTTTTTTTTTTTTTTTTTTTTTTCTGCCAGTCAGAGCTCCCTCGGCTCTGGGGCCTCCCCGCCCCAGGGAGCCTTGTTTTTCAGGGAAACCCCGGCACAGGCAGGTCCCTCACAAGCCAGACAAGGCTGCGGGACCCCCCCAGTGCCACTGGAGCTGGGAAAAAGGCAGTACGAAAAGCGCTCCCAGTCCCGGGGTTTGGCCCACCTGTGCCTTCTGTAACTCAGGGACACAGGACTGCTGCAAGAGTTTAATGCATCTGAGGTTGGATTTTGGACAAATAGCTTTCAAAATATCGAACTATGGGCGCTCAGCTATCTGTTCACCAAAAGAGTGTATTAAAAAAGCTTCAAGAGGTTTTAATTAATGTTAGAATTTCCAAAAAGCTGCAGAAAAAATTCATGCACTGGCTAGTAACAGAGTTACCAGATTATGACCTCAAAAATATAGATACTGTCTCATTTTGGGATGAAATTGGTCATGTTCTCACAGAACGATCAGAAAAAAAATTATGAAGTTGCTTCTCTATTTATTCCCATATTTTTGCAAGCTCGAAAACAGCTCCTAGAGTTACAAAAATCCAGCCAGTCACAGAAAACATCCCCGTGTAACCCCCTCTCCGACCCCCCCGACTCTCCCTTATATCCTGGTTTAGATATTGTACCATCCTCCCAGTACCCTTTTAACACACCGGGTTTTTCTTGGGCTGACTCATCCAGGGGTGAAATGCCTCCCCAGGGCTCTGGTCATGCTGCAGGTCCCCTGGGACCCACAATACACGTGCCGGAAAAAAATGGCGCCTGCCATGTGCTTATTCCTTCTTCCCATAACCCTTTCTTCCCCCCGGTCCCCACCCCTATTCCATACCCCTTCCCCAATCCCTTTGTCCCTTTGGCAGTCCTGCCCCCCCCCTCCTCCCCCTGCCTCCCTCTGAGCTGCCATGGCAACAATGAAGGGGGTGGGCCTGCCTCGCCTTACAGCCACAGAGGGGGTGTGATTGCCTCAAAGCAGGGGGGATGGGAGCAGCCTCTGCCATGGACGCAGGACAGAGGGAGAGAGCCGCCTTTTACCAACCCCCAAGGGATTGCAAACGCTGTACCTCCTATATCCTCAGCTGTTGTAGTTTAAATTTTTGGGGGGTCCACGGGGAGTGCTCCCCGGAGACCCCCGGGGCCTCGGGGTCGTGGGGTTCCCGTGCTGGCAGGCAAAGAGACTCAGACACTAGTGGGGTGCTGATGAGGTGAGGGTTTATTCAGAGTCCCACTGCAGGCAGGGAGCATGGTCCTGCAGGAGTGGGGGAAGGGAAGGGGAGAGGGGGAAGGGAGGGAAAGGGAAGGGGAGCGTCCGGAGGCCTCCAGGAGAAGAGGGGCAAAGAGGGCGAACCCCCTTGCGTTAGCACTCTTAACACAGAGGTTCAAAAAGGGCACGGTAACATTCTCCAGCCAATGACGTTACAGATAACTTGATACTGCAGGGAGGTTACAGACTTGGGACAAACCATACATTTTCCAGGGGTGAGCTAGAACAAACCATTTCCATAAAATGCAATCCCACAATTCACCCTTTTTTTCTTTAAAATGTGAGAAGAGAAATATGACATATGATAATTAACAATTTAAAAATGAAACAGTAATTACACAGTTTTGCAGCATAAAACCAAGTACAATTGCAGTAAGGATTATGTTATACTGTGAACAGTTTATCTGACCTTGTAATTGCAGTAGACGGGTTATGTGGGTTTATATTGCAAGATTTGAAACAAATTAACAAATTTGTTTGAGCCTTTCCAGCGTGACTGGCCTAATAGTGTCTAGCCTTTTCCAACTGGCTTTTCAGACCACCACAGCCCCCAGTTTAGGCTGTGGCGCTGACCTTGCTCCCACTCTAGGGACAGGAAAACACGTGGAGTTCCCCGGGCTCCACACACGGCCTCAGATTCTCCAGGTGGCCTGGTGGCCTGCTGCAGTTCCCCCATTGGGGCTGGGCAGGGGCAGTGAGGAATTAAAATCAACTCAAGCTGCCACTGATCTGTCACGGGATTCCCGTAAGGCTTGAACAGCAAGTCACCGACACTCACCCACGGATCTGAGCCAAATCACTCCTTTCACTTTCCAACTGGTTCAACTGAAAGGACCTACACTCTGCATGCAATTGTTTACATTCGTCCATATGTACCCATTGGGGATTTTTTTCGTCCATACTTGCACCAGAAGTGTCGGAGACCTAACAAAAGACCCCCAGTTTTAGGTTATCAAAAGAAATACAAAAGCAAAATCTACAAAAACCGTCAAATACTTTCTCAGACACCAATTTAGGTTATCAGTCACCCTCAGAACTAACTGAGGACAGTATAATCCCAAAAGCGTTACTGATTCAATAGTCTACCACTGAATCGCGCCTTACAAGAAGACAATTCAAAAACTGCTTCCCTTGGATCTACACTTGTGACCTGAAAAGGCCTCTGCTTTCTAAAACAGAAAACAGGGGAATCTGCAATATGCACACACACAGAAACTAGAAAGGCATAATTGTAAAACTACTTCATGGGGAAAATAGAATTAACAATTATACAAGGCTGTAAAACTGGTATTACAAATTCACTTTAGCTTTGGGGTTTGGTTCTTTTCGCTGCTGTCCAGGGGCGTTGGCTGCTCGGGCTCGATCGACGGTGTGCGGAGCTCTTTTTGCCACTGCTGCCGGGTGGGGGAGGGGCGCCTGATCTCCGCGCAGCTTCTCCCAGTGCTGGGGCTCGCTGTGCTCCCTCTGTGCCGCCGCTTTGCCGCCCGCACTGCGACCGCCTTGGGGCCGCTCCGCTGCCGGGCCCGCGCCGGTCTTGCCCGGCTGGCCCCGCGCCGCAGCAGCGGTCCCGTCGCGCCGGGGCTCACGCTGGAGCTTTCACCGCAGAGGAGCTGCGCTGCCCTCGCTGCGCCGCCCAGGGGGGCTGCGCAGCCAGCGCAGCTCCAAGGCGGGCCGGGGCCCCAAGGGGCTGGGACCCGGGCCCGTGCCAGGCTGGTCGGCGGTGGTGGAACGGCGGCGTGGTGGCTCACAAGGTCTCTGCGAGGTGGGGGAGGGGCCGCCCCGGGCAGCGGTGGCCCGGAATGGCCACTCCACCGGAGACGGCACCGAAACGGTGTTACCATGGTCCATCCTTGTCTCAGGGTCGTTGGTGCTGTTGCCCGACATCGGTGTTGTTTAAATTTTCGGGGGGTCCCCGGGGAGGGTTCCCCAGAGACCCCCTGGGTCCTAGGGTTGTGGGGTTCCTGTGCTGGCAGGAAAAGAGACTCAGATGCTGGTGGGGTGCTGATGAGGTGAGGGTTTATTCAGAGTCCCACTGCAGGCAGGGAGCATGGTCCTGCAGGAGTGGGGGAAGGGAAGGGGAGAGGGGGAAGGGAAGGGGAAAGGGAAGGGGAGCGTCCGGAGGCCTCCAGGGGAAGAAGGGCAAAGAGGGCGAGACCCCTTGCCTTAGCATTCTTATCAAAGAGGTTCAAAGGGGCTCGGTAACATTCTCCAGCCAATGAGGTTACAGATAACTTGATACTGCAGGGAGGATACAGACTTGGGACAAACCATACATTTTCCAGGGGTGAGCTAGAACAAACCATTTCCATAAAATGCAATCCCACACTCAGACACTGGGAGACCAGCAGAAATTTTAAGACCTCTGGCAAATGTGGATGAAAGTATTTTCTCTGTACACCTGTCACGTATGTCGGTAAAAAGCAGGGCACAAGGCTCTACCAGCTACTCTCGTACCAGGATAAGAAGGAGCTTTGCAAAATACAACCTGAATTTGGCAGATCTAGTGCAATCTTTAAAGGAATATTTCGTGCCACCTTTAATTCCAATGAGATGGTGCCCAGTGAAATCAAAGACTTATTTAGATGTCTGTTATCTCCCTCAGAGTATGAGCTGTGGGAAAGTATGTGGAAAAGAGCTTTAAAAACATTATTACATGAGATTCATCAAACCCCTAATGCAGCTAAAGACACTGAAGGACATGATATTACACTTGAACACCTGTGTGGTGAAGGTGTCTGGCATTGTCCAGAAAAACAAACTCGAGTGTTATCCAAGCCAATTTTACTTAGGATTTGTGCTGTTGCAGAGAAAATGTTTTATCAGCTACCGACAATAGAAGGGAAGGGCAGTGTTGCAGCCGTGAGGCCTGGTAGGCCTCTCTGGCGGTCAGTCGCCTAAGGGCAGAAATGCCTAGTCATGGTGACTAGGCCAAAATAACCCTTCTCCCGTGCTTGGACCCTCTCTTATCTCCCTCTAAGACAATAGGTCACTTTCTACCCTGACTCATACTATTGGACCCCTTCTCAAAACCTCGGTACCCTATAAAAACCCCACTTTTCCCCCAGCTCAGTAGAAGTGCTGTCCCTGAAACCCTTCACGGAAGAACCTAATAAAGATTCATCTGTGGAACTTCATACGGCGCTTCTCCTCTCTCTCCCTGTGTCTGCCAAGGCACCTTAGCAAGCTTATGAGCTGAGAATCACTGCAAAAGAGCTGATCACTGCTAAGAGCTGAATATCACTATAACTAAGCTTGCTAAGTGTTGCCTGTGCCTGGGAGCTTTGCCGGAGTTGCTTGGGCAGGGGGGTAAGTAGGTGCACCCCTAACCAGGAACAACCAAGGCAGCCGAGACCGACTGAAGCTACCGGGAGAAAAACAAAACCTGGCGCACCAACTGCGGTGAAAAACCCAGGAGAGCAGCCTTTATCGTGAAGAGTAACTGCCTTGGTTCGCTAGAGCCCTTCTGAAGATAACTTCTCCGTTATAGAAGAATTTCTCTGCAGAAGGTGTCTGACGACCCTCTCAGTCCAGCCCTGAGGAATCACACGTTGGCAGACCACCCTACCAGCAGCTTTTGACCCACTTTCGGCTGAGGAGTAAGTAGATTCCAGCCTTTTTTGCACTCTTCTTTACTTGGGTCTTTTTCTTTTTCTTTTTTTTTTTTTTTTCTCTTTTTTCTGCTGGGAGGGGAACGGGACTTCATTACTATGGGATCAAAAAATAGTAAATTCAAACGATCCCAGAACGAGAGAGACTTATATTTAGAAATCGTAGAAATTCTATCCCTTAACAACCCTTCTTTCTCTAAAAGTAAAATCTTAAAAACTAACTTGAAAAAGTTTATAAAATGGATTATTTCCCAGTTTCCTGATACTAATACACACTCTATCACTTTAGATTCTTTTTGGGACTCAGTGGGGATAAAAATATACACTTCCCAAATTAATGGAGATTTCTCTGTTACACGATTTCTACCCATTTTTCATAATATTACCAAAGTAACAGAACAAGAACAATAGAACAATAGAACAATATTAAGAAATCTCCAAGTCCCCCCGCAGAGAGCATCCTACCCTTATCTCTCCCGCCAGACTGTGTCCTTTCAAATGCTAATATTCCCCCCCTCTTCAAATGCTGGCCACAGGGGGGTAGGGCCCGAATACGCCGCTCCTGCCCCGCTCCCGCCCTGCTCCGGCCCTGCGCCCCCCCTCCTCCACCTTCAGCCTCCCCCCCGGAGACGGAGAACACGAACTCCGTGCTGTCCCCACCTCCCCTCTCCGCGCTGCCCCCACCTTCCCCTGCCCTCGCGCTGATCCCAAACCCTTCCTGTGTGCCTGCAAAGCCTGCAGGACCTGCTTATCTCATGTGTGGCCATCGCCCTTCCCCCGCGGTATCTTCGAATGCAACTGTGCCTGCCCCTATAGACTCTACCCCCCCACACCCCACCCCCCCCGCTCCCTCTGCAGCGAATGTGGCCCCATGCAATCCCACCCGCCCGCCGCTCCCTTATCCCCAAACCCTGCAGCCACAAAACCCTCATGTCACTTCTGAGACACCCCATGGTAGCATAACGCTTTTATACTGTTCCAGCTGAGCTTCCTGTAGCCAGGTCTTGCAACCCTCTCTACAGCACCCAACACCCCCAGCGCCAGCTGGTAACTGCTTTATCCATTGACTTAAAAAAGAGGGATGTTTATCCTGTCCCTACTGGCAAGTATGGGCCAAAAGGAGGTCCTTTTGACATTTTAATTATAGGTGATACTGTTAATGGCCCGGATGAAATTTTTGTTTTTCCAGCAGTACAAACAGTGCACCCGGGTCAAGAAATCTTGGTCCAGCTGTGCTGCACAGACTTACCATTTTTTCTTTTAAAGGGAACTCCAATTGCACAAGCCTTTCTACTACCAAAAAATCACAAGGAACAGCTTCCTCTCAACCCTATAGCAATGTGGGCACAAGTTTTGGGATCTAATAGGCCTACCATCGAGTGTGGCCTATCCTGCAAAGGTGAGAAGATCCACCAACTGGGACTTCTGGACTCGGGCACAGATGTGAGCCTCGTTGCACGCTCAGAATGGCCTGCAAACTGGGAACTAGAACCGGTACCAGGTATGATTTCAGGGATCGGTGGAGCCACAATGTCCATGCGAAGCAAGCACAACGTGCTCGTCGAAGGGCCTGAAGGCAAGTTGGCAACTATCCTCCCATTTGTTGTAAGGGCCCCCATCACCCTTTGGGGAAGGGATGTTCTATCCCAATGGGGAGCTTCCTTACAAATTCCCAGTCGGGATTTCTAATTGGGGCCACTGAGGAGCGCGCACTACCAGATACCCCTCAGCTCACCTGGAAGTGCCAAATCCCAATCTGGATCAAACAGTGGCCCCTCCCTAAAGTAAAACTGCACTCACTACAAGCACTTGTAGAAGAACAGCTTGCCAAAGGTCACATCGTCGAGACCACCAGCCCTTGGAACACCCCGGTCTTTGTACTGCAAAATCCTGGAACGGACAGGTGGAGACTCCTCCAGGACCTGTGTAAAATCAATGAGGTAATTGAGGACATGGGCCCCCTTCAGCCTGGACTGCCTTCACCATCGATGCTGCCTCTAGACTGGACACTTGCCATCATAGATATTAAAGACTGTTTCTTCAGCATTCCGCTGCACCCCCAGGAGGCTCCACGGTTTGCTTTTTCTGTCCCCTCTCTTAACAGAGAGGCTCCACTCAAAAGATATCATTGGCTTTTTCTTCCCCAAGGTCTCAAGGGCTCCCCTACCATATGCCAATGGTATGTTACTCATGTTTTGTCTCCCGTTTGGAGCCTATTTCCAGATGCAATCATCTACCACTATATGGATGACATCCTGATCTGTGCACCAGACAAAGCCTACCTAGACAAAGCGGTTACAAAGACCATCAAAACCATAGAAAAAGCAGGATTCGAGATCCGTGAAGACAAAATACAGTACACCAACCCATGGACTTATCTTGGATTCCAGATCCGTGAAAGGACCATCGTACCCCGGCAGCTTGTCATCCGAGATGACCCAAAAACACTGAGAGACTTACACAGTCTGTGTGGATCCATCAATTGGGTACGTCCTCTGCTAGGAATTACAACAGAGGACCTCGCTCCCCTGTTCAACCTTCTCCGTGGCAACGGAGACCTGGACTCTCCATGCACTCTCACAACAGAAGCCCGAGATGCCATCACCAAAGTCCAAGAAGCCCTATCTTCACACCAAGCCCATCGCTTCAAGCCTAACCTGCCTTTCCAGTTTGTCATTCTGGGAAAAGCACCCCAGTTCCATGGACTGATTTTCCAATGGGATACTCAGCTTCGAGACCCTTTATTGATAATTGAATGGATCTTTACAAACAACCAACCTACAAAGACAATTATCACCTTCCAAGAAATCATGGCACATCTAATAAAAAAGGCCAGAACTCGCCTCCGCTCTCTCGCAGGATGTGAATTCACATGCATATACTTGCCATTAACCAGCGGAGACCTGGAGCATTTGCTTCAGAACAATGAAAATCTCCAGTACGCCCTAGATAGCTATACAGGCCAAATTTCCATCCATATCCCAAAACATAAACTTTTTAATATAACCTTTAATCTGACCCCAAAATTAGTACAGAGTAGAACACCTCTCAAAGCTCTAACAGTCTTTACAGACAGCTCGGGATCATCCCACAAGTCTGTAATGACATGGAAAGACCCTAAGACTCAAAAATGGGAATCTGATGTCCAAATAGTGGAGGGATCTCCACAGATTGCAGAGTTAGCAGCTGTTGTCAGAGCCTTTGAGAAATTCAAAGATGAACCTTTTAATCTCATTAGACTCTTCATATGTTGCAGGTATAGCTATGAGGGCAGAACAAGCCCTTCTAAAAGACGTTTCCAATCCAAAGTTACACCAATTGATTTCTGCATTAATACACTTAATCTCCCACAGAAAACAACCTTACTATGTAATGCATGTGAGGTCACACACTGACCTCCCAGGTATCATTGCAGAAGGGAACAGGAAAGCAGATGCATTGGCCATGGCACTAGAGACTGCTAACATCCCTGACATCTTTGCCCAGGCAAAGTTGTCACATGCATTTTATCACCAAAATGCAGCTGCCCTTATTAGAATGTTCAAGCTCTCAAAAGATCAAGCAAAATCTATTGTTGCCACGTGCCCAAACTGCCAAAGCTACCAGATACCATCTGTGGGGACAGGAGTCAATCCCCGAGGACTTAACAGCTGCCAGCTGTGGCAGACAGATGTCACTCACTTCCCACCTTTTGGAAGGTCAAAGTATGTGCACGTATCGGTTGACACATTTTCTGGAGCAGTGTTTGCATCATCTCATCCAGGAGAAACTACACAGCATGCCATAAAGCACTTCCTCCTTGCCTTTGCTACCCTGGGAGTACCAAAACAGATCAAAACAGATCAAAACAGATCAAAACAGATAATGGACCTGTCTATGCCTCTCGTAAGTTAAAAGAATTCTTCAGTGACTGGGGAATAGAACACAAAAAAGGCATACCTGCAAACCCCACAGGACAATCCATCATAGAGAGAACACATCAAACCCTCAAAAGAGTCCTCAATCAGCAGCGAAGTGAAACAAAAATCATATCTCCAGTTGAAAGACTCTGCAAGGGTCTCTACGTCATCAACTTCCTAAATGGCACAACATCAGAGCCCAACCCTCCAGTACTCCGCCACTTCGCAAATACCACCCAAGCAAAGCTTGCTGAAAAACTACCTGTGCTAGTGAAGGACCCAGAGACACATCAAATTTCTGGGCCTTTCCAGTTAATTACTTGGGGTAGAGGATATGTGTGTGTTTCACTACCATCTGGCCCAAGATGGTACCCAGGAAAACACATAAAACCATACCTAGGCACTACAAACACTACTCAGTCAGACACTGACAAGAGTTCCTCTGAGTTGAATACAAGACCGCCTCAAAACCAGACAAGTTATGCCTGGAGACGAAGGCGTCGCCGAATATCCACGTACCAAAGAAAAAACCGACCCATCATACGACAGCAGAAGAAACAGAAAAGATGAACAACATTCTGCTGCATCAGTCAAGCTATAAGCCAGACATAGCTTGAACACAAACTTGTCCTCTGAATTACATGTTTTTATCTTTTTTAAAAAAAATTTTTACCCTAAAAACCCCTGTTATTCCCTTTCCCAACTCTTACCAAAAACCCCTAACCTCACACCCACTTACCCATCCCTTGCTTATATAAAAAAAACCAAAAAAAAACCCAAAAAAAAAAAAAAAGGGGGGGGAGGGGGGAAGGAACAGAGAAAAAGAATGAGGGAAAAAACCCTAACCCTCTCCTCCCATCATGAAATATAACAAATTTTGTTTATATTCCCTATCAGAAGCCTTATCCCTGTCCAGAGATGAAAACTGGTGCTCTCCTCACTTCTGTTTGGATGCTCTTCACTGTACCGTATGCCTGCGGCTGGATTAGCCCACAGCCTAGCCATAATGTTTGGGTAACCTTAGCAAAAACATTGAAACAGGATAAATTGTGCTTATCCATGGGCAGCGTTGATAACCCACTTTCCACATGTCTAGTAGGGATTCCTTTCGTAGCAGATGACTGGCCCGTCTATAACTCAGAGCTCTTTCGCACCACAGGTAAGAGACCCAATGCAGTAGATACTTGGGATGATTGGACAAAAATGTTACCTAATGCCCTAGAGGAACCCCAAGAATTGGACTTGCTGGGGTCCACCAAAGCAGCATACTGTGTCAAATTTTACTATAGACGCCCAAGGAATAATGGGCCAGAAATTAACCAGTTAAAAAACACATACAGAAAAGACATATCACCCATTAACAAAGCCTATAACTATCCGGATTGGTGCAATTACACCACTCGCGTGATATCTGTAGCCTCTCTCCATCCCAAAGTATTACCCAAAGGAATGTTTCTCATCTGTGGTGACCGAGTATGGGCTGGGATCCCCTCACGCCTTCAGGGAGGTCCCTGTAGCCTTGGGAGACTTTCTACCCTCACACCAAATATTACCTTGTTACATAATTGGAAAAAAGAAAGCTAAGCAAATCGCCACAAAAGATCCTATACGGAATTTGACGAAAACTGTGATCCCAAATTATACAATTGGAATGAACCAAAAAGAATTGCAGTCTCCCTATTCTTACCATGGGTAGCTGCAGCTAAGGCCCTTGGTGAAATAAATCACTTAGGCTGCTGGCTTAGTAAGCAAGCCAATGCTACATCTGCTGCCCTGAGTGATCTTTTAAAAGATGAGGAAACCACAAGACATTCATCTCTCCAGAACCGCACCGCGATTGACTTCTTGCTGCTCGCCCACGGACACGGATGCCAAGACTTCAAAGGGATGTGCTGCTTCAATCTCTCGTCACACTAAGAATCCATCCATGCAAACATCCAAAAACTGAGAGAACTTGTGAAGGACTTAAAAACAGAAAAGAACCCAGACTGGGTCAATGACCTTTTTAGTCAATGGGGATTAACAGGATGGGTTGCATCTCTTGTTAAGGGAATTCTGTGGATTTTCATTGTAATTGTCATTGTATTAGTTATGTTCTCATGCCTTGTCTATTGCTTTAAAAGAACTATTGGGAACGCTTTTTTATTAAATACAGAAAGTGGAATTGTTGCAGCCATGAGGCCTGGTAGGCCTCTCTGGTGGTCAATCGCCTAAGGGCAGAAATGCCTAGTCATGGTGACTAGGCCAAAATAACCCTTCTCCCGCGCTTGGACCCTCTCTTATCTCCCTGTAAGACAATAGGTCACTTTCTACCCCGACTCATACTATTGGACCCCTTCTCAAAACCTCGGTACCCTATAAAAACCCCACTTTTCCCCCAGCTCAGTAGAAGTGCTGTCCCTGAAACCCTTCACAGAAGAACCTAATAAAGATTCATCTGTGGAACTTCATACGGCGCTTCTCTCTCTCCCTGTGTCTGCCAAGGCACCTTAGCAAGCTTATGAGCTGAGAATCACTGCAAAAGAGCTGATCACTGCTAAGAGCTGAATATCACTATAACTAAGCTTGCTAAGTGTTGCCTGTGCCTGGGAGCTTTGCCGGAGTTGCTTGGGCAGGGGGGTACGTAGGTGCACCCCTAACCAGGAACAACCAAGGCAGCCGAGACCAACTGAAGCTACTGGGAGAAAACCAAAAGGGCAGCTGTGTCAATATTTAACAATTTGCTACAGAGAATTTCTTGCAGTTTGTTGATCGTCTGAGGACACAGGTGGAGCAACAAGTACAAGACCCCATGGTGCAGGCAGAACTGATTAAGGAGATGGCTCAAAGGAATGCTAACGAGACCTGTCGTAGAATTATTCTTAGCCATCCCCTAGAACCTCCACCTACTCTGTCCCAGATGATAGAGGCTTGTTCAAGGAGGGCAGAAATGTTCTGCACACCTGAAAGGAATCCAGGACCTGCACACCCACAGCCTAAAGCACCTGTGGTACCAAACCCAAGGAGGCAACCAGTGTCACCAGACCAGCTGCAGAGCATCATCTGCCTCTGCTGCAAGAAACCAGGACACTTTGCCAGAACCTGCCCTCAGAACCAGAAGCAGAAGAAATTCAACAAACAAAAAAAATGAATTTACAGCGCATACCCTCTGTTGATACAATTACGCGCAAAGATATAAATATAGCGGGACTCACATTGGTAAATGCATCTCTCTTAAAAAATAGGGGGAGGACAGGTCACACAGGGTGGGGGTGGAGAAAAATGTAAATGTTAAATGTTCAGCTAACAAGGTTTGGCAGCCACTAGGCTGATTCAGGCTTGTGACTATTAAGGTTTTCATTTCAGATCTATTGACTGGATGGTCATCACAGTGGACCTGTCAAACATCTCACAGGACCTGACGGTTTACCATATGGGATTGGACAGTGAGTATTTTGTTACTGAGGACACAGCACACACACCCTTGAAGATTGAGATAGCTCCCATGACCATTAAGGGAAAGATAATAGGTCTCATGTTGTTGGCACGCTGCATGCACCCACCCTTTTACCTGGCAGAGGGGAAAATTCTTGCCCAGGCCATTCCTGTTCCAGCAGAGATCACAGCAGACCGAAAATCACCAGAGGTCTACTGGGCAGAGGTGGTGGGAAAGGGTAAACCCTCTATGGCATGCAACCTAGCCTGTGGGTCAGAGGGCCTCCATGTGGCGGGAGTTCTGGACACCAGTGTAGACATCATGATTCTGCCGCAGACCATGTGGCCATCAAATTGGGAATTACAACCTGTGACTGGAAAACTTCAGGGCATAGGAGGAATCACATTGGCAAGGATTTCAAAAAACATCGTGCAAATTGAGGGACCTGATGGAAAGGTGGCGAATGTCCGTCCATTCATTGCAGACTATAAGGCCCCATTGTGGGGGAGGGACACCATGTCCCAGTGGGGAGTCCAACTGGTCAGTCCTAAGACACCCCAGGATTTTTGCAAATAGCCACTGTGGAGCGCCCTACCCAAAAGTTAAAGTGGTTGGAAAACACCCCGAGATGGGTAGCACAGTGGCCTTTGAGTAAAGAGAAGCTCAATGAGCTTGAGGAGCTCATGGAAGAGCAATTGGCTCAGGGACACATCGTAGAGACAACAAGCCCCTGGAATTTCCTGGTCTTTGTAATAAAGAAACTGGGGAAGGACAGGTGGAGGTTGCTCCATGATCTCCAAAAAATAAACAAAATTCTAAAAGACATGGGACCTCTCCAACCAAGGATGCCCACTCCAACAATGCTCCTTCAAGATTGGCAATTGGCTGTCCTAGACATCAAGGACTGTTTCTTCCAAATTCCACTGCACCCCGAAGATGCCCCACGGTTTGCTTTCTCGGTTCCCACTGTTAATAGACAAGCCCCAATGAAGCGTTATCACTGGAGAGTTCTTCCACAGAGTCTGAAATCGTCTCCTTTCATAGGAAAACAATATGTAGCCTCACTGCTGTCTCCGGTACATGCCAAGAGAAAAGAAGCCATCATCCTTCACTACATGGGTGATGTGCTTGTGTGTGCCCCCAACGACTCTATACTCCAACAGACGCTTGACCTAGTAAAGTTTTAACCTCTGTTGGATTTCAGTTGCAGGAAGACAAGGTTCAAAGGATGCCACCTTGGAAGTACCTAGGTTTGGAAATCACTGCAAGGACTGTTGTTCCGCAGAGCCTAGAAATTAGTTGCAGTCCAAAAACCCTAGCAGATCTCCACTCCCTGTGTGGGTCTTTGAATTGGGTAAGACCCTGGCTAGGCCTCACAAATCAGGATCTAGAACCCCTCTTCAATTTATTGAAGGGGGAGAGGGAGCTGATGTCTCCCAGGGTTGTGACCCCAGAGGCAAAGACAACAATCGAAAAGGTACAAAAGGCCTTGTCAGAGAGGCAGGCTCATCGATGTGAGCCAAAGGTGCCTTTCCAGTTCATTGTTCTAGGAAAGCTGCCACATCTGCATGGTTTGATTTTCCAATGGATCAAGAAGAGAGATTCACTCTTGATCATAGAGTGGGTCTTCCTCTCTCACCAAAGATCCAAGACAATCATAGAGCCACAGGAGTTGATAGCTCAGCTGATTCTGAAGGCCAGGGTGAGATTGTGTGAATTGGCGGGTTGTGACTTTGCATGTATTCACCTCCTGGTCAGACTTTCTGAGGAGGGAAAGAACTCTCCTGAGAGATTGACCAAAGAGATGTTTGAGCATTTGCTGCAGAGTAATGCCAATCTCCAGTTAGCTCTGGACAGCTACAGGGGACAAATATCAGTCCATGCCCTGTCCCACAAGTTGTTCAATGAGGAATTCCACCTCATTCCTTATGAGGAGTCGGAGACCACTCAAAGCTCTCACAGTCTTCACAGACACATTGGGGGCTTCCAACAAGTCGGTGATGACTTGGAGGAACCCACGGACTCAGCATTGGGAAGCTGATGTTGAGTTTGTGCAGGGATCCCAAGTGGCTGAACTGGCCGCAGTGGTAAGAGCTTTTGAGAAGTTCTTGGAACCAATTAATTTGGTAACCGACTGCCTATGTGGCGGGAGTAGTGTCCAGAGCGGAGCAGGCTGTGCTCAAAGATACAGAGAATGAACATCTCTTCAGGTTACTTTCAAAGATAATTTATTTATTTTCCTGTCGAGAGCATCCGTTTTACATGATGCGTGTGAGGTCACACACTGATTTGCCAGGTGAGATCGCAGAGGGGAATCGTCAGGCAGACTCCCTTGCTGCACCAGTTGAAAAGGCACATCTCCCTGATGTCTTCCAACAGGCAAAACTGAGTCACCAACACTACCATCAAAATGTACCGGCTCTGATCCAACAATTCCAGCTAACGTAGAGTCAGGCTCGAGCCATCTTGGGTACCTGTCCCAACTTCCAGCTCCAGGCCATGCCATTGATGGGCATGGGGGTTAACCCCAGGGGTCTGGGCAGCTCTGAAGTGTGGCAGACAGACATCACACACATTCCTAGTTTTGGTCACCTCAACTATGTTCATGTGAGCATTGACACATACTCAGGTGCAGTGTATGCCTCTGCCCAAGCAGGAGAAAAGTCTGTGCATGCCAAGTAACACCTAGTGCAAGCTTTTTCAGTGTTGGGGATTCCAAAACCAATCAAAACTGATAACACCCCAGCGTATGTGTCCAAGGATTTCCTAGAATTTGTCCAGCAGTGGGGAGTGGAGCATAAAACTGGCATCCCCCACTCCCCCACAGGTCAAGCTGTGATTGAGCGTGCACACCAGACACTCAAGCAGGTTTTGGCTAGACAGGGCACCTCAGCTGCGTGAATGTCTCCACAGCAGAAGCTCTGCAAAGACATGTTTACCATCAATTTTCTGAATTGTTCATTTGAAAACATGAGTCCACCTGTGGTACGTCATTTTAACAGTGGCAATCAGTTCAAATTGTCTCAGCGTCCACCAGTCTTCATTAGGGATCCCGAAAGTTGGGAAACCAAAGGTCCCTTTGTGCTTGTGACCTGGAGTCGTGGCTATGCATGTGTGGCTACTCCCTCAGGCCCTCGGTGGATTCCCCAGAAATGGGTGAAACCTTTTGTCCCCAAAAATCCAGCTCCAGCAGAAGGGGATAAGAAGCAAGTAGCCAATGCTTAGAAGAGAAGACGCCACCAGATGGAAGAAAAAGAATCTTCCTAGGTGTGGATTCCTTACGGCAGAAACAGGAACCTTTTAACATGTTTTAAAAATGTTTATTTTCCCTTCTAGAAAAAACCTACCTCCCACTCAACCCTGTGATGAACTCCATCCAAGTTGTCACCATGCTGAACAGTCTGGTAGCTGCAGGGATCGTCCATCAGCCGCGTCAGAACTTCTGGGTGACCCTGGCACAGACACTTCAGCAGGAAAACATATGTTTGTCCACTGGAGCAGCAAAGAATCCTATGTCCACCTGTCTGGTAGGAATTCCTTTGCAGGCTGGAGAATTTCCAGCAGATTTGAACAAATGTAGGTCCAAGGAAATTTCAGTCGCACACCCCCCGACCACACAAAGATCACCAGAAGCAAGCTGTGGTGGTCATGAACCCCTTAAAGGAATGGGTGCGGAGTTTGCCCAAGATAGCTCAGGAACCCCAAGAGTTAGAACTATTGGGTTCTTCCCCTGCAACATACTGCATACATTTTTCTGTCCTCCCAAAACCTTCTAGCACTGACGAGTACCACCTCATAAGACAATATCATGGAGAGTTTACTGCAAAAAGGTGGTGTCATAATATAAGCCACATTGCAGCAGACAACCCATCTCACTCTAGCCCCAGAAGCCTCCCTAGGGGATTGTTCTTGGTTTGTGGGGATCGGGCATGGGCAGGAATTCCGTCCCGGCTTTTAGGAGGGCCATGTACCATAGGGCAATTGTCCGTATTGACACCCAACCAGGCTTTAATTGGTGAATGGACTTACAAAAACAAATCAGCAAACAAAATTCAAAAGAGGAGTGCTTACAGTTTGGACCCAAATTGTAATTCAGAAATTTTTCATTGGGCAAAGTCAAGAGGGGTTGCTGTATCCCTGTTCCTTTTGTGGGTAGCAGCAGCCAAAGCTCTAGGTGAATTGGGCCATGTAGAGTGCTGAGTAGTCAAACAGGCAAACTTAACATCCATTGCCATCAGCTCTCTCCTAGAAGATGAGGAAATTACCAGACAGGCAGCACTTCAAAACTGCGCTGCTATAGATTTTCTTTTGTTACTGCATGGACAGGAATGCCAGGAATTTGAAGGACTCTGTTGCATGAATCTGACCTCAAAAGCTCCAAACATCCATGCTGCCCTCCGAAGCATAAACAACATGATTGGACAAGTGAAGCAAGAGTCAGAAGATTGGATCAAAGAACTGTTCAAGGGCTGGGGATTCACAGGGTGCTGGATCTCTGTCATGGGTTGACATTAGACAAAATGCCAATGCACCCATGAGGGTATATTTTACCTAATGAACTCCTGTGAGATGTGGTCAAGAACAGAGCAGAGCAGGCCTAATACTTGAAACAGACAGACAATTTATTATACTACAGAACAATGGACAATAGACAAGGAAAGAAAAACCCAGCCACCCAAAAGCAGAAGAGAAAACCTCCCAAAACACTGCTTCTCCTCCCCCCAATTCCATTCCATACATGCTCACTCAGTTGACTCCGGCACATTACCTTCATCTACTTGCTTAATCCCTCAACAACCCTGGGTTCCTAATCCAAACCATCATCCTTTAAAATTCAGACAATCCACATTCCATCCAGGATGAGAGGAGTCTCTCTCGCACCACAGACCGCCCCCCCCCACAGGAAACACAGGTCCACCATCCCGTGTTCCCACGTCACCCATGGCACTGCCTCGAAGAGTCTGCCAGGGTGACACCCTCCTTTCCATGTCCGGCACTCTCACTGCCGTCCATGGACCTGCACTGCAACAGGGCTCTTTTTAAGGATGTTTTGGCCAAGTACCAAAAACCAGCCATCTTCTCATTTTGGGACTCAGGTCCCCCCCATTTACCCCTGGGGCCGGGGGCTCCACGAAGCAGGCCAAAACGTCTCTGGGTTTGAGCCAAAAACATCCACCCAAACACAGTCTTATTTATAGTCAGGAGGGTCCAGGGTCCGTCTATGGCTATCATTATGCAAGAAAAGTCCAGCTTCATAAGCCACTCCTCTTCATTCCGGCAATCGAAGGGGCTTCTTTTCATCTCACATCACCCTCTCGGTCCCAGGCTGTCCTCTCTCTCCCAAAACCACCAACCATGAGAATACAGCGTCCAGGGATAACTCTCTTCTGCCTTAGAAAGAGTTAAAAGCTTTTATCTCCCACCACCAAGGTCAGGCACAGGCGATCGCAGACACTGCAGTTCTCACAAGCAGCTCCAACTCGGCACCTTCTCTCTGTGGGGGGAGGAGAGAGACGGGACCGGGGGGGGGGGGGAAGGGGGGGGGGGAACGGGATGGGACAGGGAGGGGGACGGAAGGCACCTCCAAGGTTCTCCCTCCACCCCTCCATTCTAGATGGAAGCTGGACCAGCTCCACTCCAGCTCCCTCTGTTCCCCACCCCGAGGCCCACCTTGCCCAGCCAGGCCCACCTTGCTCCCCTCCCCCACCCGGCCTAACCAGGCCCGGACAGGGGAGAGGAGAAGACGCTCCCTCTCCGAAAGCAGAGCAGGAAAGAGAGAGTCCTGCTGGGAAATCCGGCTTTTAACCCCTCGTGTCCTCAGAGGCGTGTCCACCCTCTTAGTGGCCAGCAAAGGTGCCAATAGTCAAATCTAAAGACTGATTGGTTTGACCACTACTTCCAAAAAAACTCACTTCCCTTCAAACCACGACAATCTCTATAGTTAAAACAATTTTGTTACTTTTGGTTATTCTTTTCCTTGTAAAAATAGCATTCGGGATCCTACGCTGTTTGATTTTCAGGGCTATTATTAACAGCCTCATACCTTCTACCTGAGAAGTCAACCACATAGAGTTGGCAAACCTGAAGCGGTCTGATTTCCCTACCAATTGTAAGTGGTGGGAAAGCCCACACTCCATGTCAAAATGAACTTATTTTTTCTTGTTACCTTTTTAAACAAAAAGGGGGAGATGTTACACTCCCCTGTGGGAATTCTTTTTACCCCCTCAGGGACCCCTAGAGCTTGTAACCATGTAGTTTAATCCTTCCTCCCCTTTCTGACCCTATTGTCTGAGTCCCAAACTGCGCCTCCCTGACAAGAGCTAAGAAAAAACCCTCTTCCTCTGTGCATGCCCTCTTTCCCTATGGACACCACCTGGAATAAACGTCTTGAACTGCAGCTGGGGGTCAGAGCCTCTTTTGGAATCCTTTGTCCTGTCCATGAAATATTCCTCCAAAGCCTTCTAAGGTTTGGGCTAGACTATGAACACTGGAGGCTCTACAGGAGAATTTATTTCAGTACTTTATGTGATTTTAAGGAAAAGCATTGAAACAGAGGAATGAGACAGCTGTCTTAGTGTTGTGCTTGGTCATAGTAACAAGGCAATGAGCTTTTCAAACAGACAAAGCTTGTTTGTGTTGGTGGCAGCAGATTAGACTTCCTGTAAGGCAGTGTCTCGGTTTGAGGAGGAAGTGAATTTTTCAGGGAGTTGTGGGGAAGCCAATCAATGGTCAGGTTTGAATGTTGGCATTTTTTAGTGGCCACTGAGGGGTTGGACATGCCGTCGAGGACACAAGGAGTTAAAAGCAAGGACTCTCAGAAGGTCTGTCTCTTTTGGGTTCCAGTTTCAGCAGGGAAACATCTCTCCCCTGCTCAGCCTTAGGCTGAGTGGGGGAGGGGAGCCATGTGGCCGGGCTGAGGAGAACCACGCAGCCGAGCTGAAGTAAGCTCGGTCCCCGGGGGGGAAGAGAGTGAACGGGACTGGAGCTGAGCTGGCCCCATCCAGGATGGAGGGGTGGAGAACTGTGGAAGGTGCCTTCCGTGTCTTCCCCGCCCCCCCCGGGAGAAGGTGCCCAGCCGCGTGGGAGTTGCCAAGCCTGGGAGTGCCTGAGCCTGCAGCCCCCTGCCGAGAGCCAAGAACTGTTAACTCTTTCTGAGGCAGAAAGAAACTTTTCCCAGACTTTGATTCTCATGGCTAGTGGCTTCAGAAGAGAGAGAGAAACAGCTTGGGACCGAGATGATAAAAGAAGATGAAAAGAACCCCAGATGGGCAGGGATGAAGAAGAGTAGCTTTTTGGGCTGGACTTTTCTTGCATAATGTTAGCCATAGACTGAACTTGAGTCTCTTTTGAACATAAACTGCATTTTGGGGTGGATGTGGCCGGCTCGACTTGCTGCAATGGAGCGAACAGAGAAGAGAGGAAGAGGGTGTGGTGGTGCCCTCTGCCCTCAGAGAAGAAACCCTCAGCCCCAGGGGAAAAATGGGGAGAGCCTGGCATGCAAGCATCCTTAAAAAGAGGCCTATATGCAGCTTTGGCCCATGGACAGTTGTCACCCTGGTTTTGAAGACTTTTTTAAGCCTTCTGTTATGTTCTTCATATTGGAGTCAGAAGTTTCACCTTATCACACCTTCTACTATAAACACTGGCCATGTTTTGCTAACTGTCTTTTATTGTTTACATATTTCTAGGTAGGAGGAGAAATGTGATTGACAGTTAGCTCGACCAACGTGGATTGAGAGGTGGAATTCCATCCTCCAATCCACGGGCACCATGGCAAATGTATAAAACTGGGTTTTGTAAATAAACTCGCTCTCTTTTCCTGCTTCGCTCACCAGCGTGTCCTTGTGTGGTTCTTCCCGTGTCCACGGTGACATCTGGTGACCCCGACGTGTGTGGTAGGACTGTCTGGGTGAGCTCTGTCGGGCCCTTCACTCCTTGCCTAGGCTCTGTGGCTCTGTAGTGCCTTTCACTCCTTCCCTAGGCTCTGTGGCTCTGTTTGGCGGGTTTACCCCCCCCTTTTTTCTGCTGCACAATGTCTTTCGATACTGTCTTGAAAGAGGACTCCATAGTTTTGGAGGTCTGGAAGTCTATTGTAGAACTAAAGTACGTTCCTGTTTCCTGGGCAGAACTTCAGGGTTTGTTGGAATGGGCCCAGGGGCGTGGCTTCTTTAGCGATCCGGCGGACGCATTTTCTGGGGAGGTGTGGGGCAGTTTGGGGAAGTGCCTCAAGAACCTTCTCTCTTCCCCCCCGTCGTGCTGGAGGCAGCCAGGTTGTTGGTTGTGTGGGGAGAGATTGATCTCTTCTTTCGGAAAATGGATCCCGCTAGCTCGGAGATCTCGGCAGATTCTCTGAGCGACCCTCCCTCTCCGGTGGTAGGTGGGGGGCCGCAAAGGGACGCGGCCGCGGTGTCGGACGTGGGATCTCCGTCCGAGCTCGATCCCCTGTCTCCGAGGTCGGAGGATTCTTTTCTTCCCCCTTCGGCTGATGCGCTGGAAGATTTGTTCCTCTCCGATTCGGATTTCGAATTTTTGGGGAACAAGGGAAGCCTGAACCCGCCCCGGCCGTTCGAACAGCGAGAGGGCGGGGCCCCGCAGTCGTCACGGCCGGCCCCGCCCACTCATGCCCCACAGCTCCGGGGAGTGGGGATGGAAGAGCCTTCCATTCAGGCCTTCCCAGCACTGACGGGCGGGGAGGAGGCCTCGGCGCGGGCCCCGCCCCTTGTAGAGCATGATTCTGTTACCACGCTCTGCCCGAAATGCGGAACTTCCACGACGTATCCTCTGGATACGTCAAGGGTGGAGCCGCCCCCCGCGCAGCCCCCCTTGGGCGCCGAGGGTGGCTCCTTGGGCGCCTCGGCGCCTGCGCCGCCTCTGCAGAGCGTGGAGGGGGCGGGCGCCGCTGGAGGCGGGGCCTGTATCGGCTCTTCGCCGGCCCCCGTCCTGTTGGGTGGGCAGTCCGTGCATTCCCTGTCGGGGGGGCTGCCGCCTGCTATTGGCCGGCGGAGCCTCGGTGAAACCTTACTCGGCGGGATCCCGGACCGAGCGGCGGCTGGCTCGGGCAAGGGCGGAGCGACGCCGATCCCTGCTCCCTTCCTGGGTCCCCCCCCCACTGCACCGGTCGCGCCTGCGGTGCTGAGCACGGCGCGTGTAGAGGGTGCAGTCCCGCGAACCGCGCCTGCGCCGTTGATCGCGGCGCGAGACGGGGACGCAGCCCCGCGGGCAGCGCCGGTGCCCGCCCCCCGTCCCCCCCCTGCTCTGAGTGCGCAGGCGCCCTTGAGCACGGCGCACAGTGGAGCGAAAGCTCCGCCAGCCGCACCCGTCCCAGCACATTGTAATCTGCCTGCACGGGACTCGGGGGTTCTATCGGAACCTACACCTACTGAAGAGCCCTGTACCCGTGCTGCGGCGGACGCAGGCACCGCCGGGGCTGCGGAAGCACCAGCGGGCCCGCCCCCGCAGCCTCCCACCGGCGCTGCGCCTGCGATGGGAGCAGGCGCTACAGTTTTTAAATTCAGCGCTGGTGGGGACGCAGCTGGGGTCCGGCCGGCCCTTCCCAGGGCCAAGAGACCCCGCGATCTGGGATCCTCCACCTGGACACTCCCTCCTTGTAATGTCACATTGCGGCCAAAGGATAAGCAGCAATTTTGGGGGGCAGTTAAAGTCAAGACGGAGGAAGTGATGGACTGCATGTATACACATTGTCCTCCGGAGTCTGAAAAGATTAGCGCTACTGCTGTTGTTTCTGACGCCGCTGGACCTCCGGTGTCTGGCATTCAGCTGGCCCCCAGCCAAGTGTCTGCCTCTGTCCCTGTGGACTCCACGGGACGGGATGTGGCAGGTCCTGCCACCCTACCAGGAGGTCTCCAGGCTTTCCCTGTCATAACAGGTGTTACCCATAACACCCACCAGCCTTTGCATTGGAAAGCCTTGATGGACCTTCGTGATAAGGTGGGGAAATATGGCCTGGGGTCTAGTGAAGTAATGCAGATGCTCAGGTTTTTCAACGGTCATCTTTTAACACCTTATGACATCCGGAGTCTAGCTCGTACTCTGTTTCCACCTGTCGAATATGAAATTTTCGAATCAAAATGGAGTGAGTTAGCAAACAGCACAGTGGAGCAAAATGCCACATTAGGCCCAACTGATGTCAGGCGCACGGTTGATACCGATAAGCTGCTGGGCATCGGAAATTATGCCGATGCCAATGGACAAGTTGGGTTTGCGCCCTTGGTGCTTGAGCAGTGCCAACAGGTAGGCATGGCAGCTCTGGTTCAGACCATAGCAATGGCTGCTCCAGAGGAACCGTTTAACACAATTGTTCAAGGAGCTGATGAGACATTCCTGCATTTTGCAGGAAGGCTGACTGCTGCAGTGGAAAAGCAGGTCGGTGATCCTGAGCATAGGAAGGTATTACTTAAGTACCTGGGCCGAGGCAACTGCAATACTGATTGCAGGAAGATCATCGACACACTTCCTGGTGATCCGTCCATCGCTAAGATGGCAGAGGCCTGTGCAAAGATAAGCACACGTAGCCGCAAGTTTGTGGCCTTGGCTGATGCTGTGCAGTCACCTGGGGCTATGGCTGTACAATCAGCCATGGCCCCTGTGATGCAGCCTGCTTGGAGGGGCCCTCAGGGCAGGTTGCAACAGCAGGGCAGTCCCAGAACCAGGAAAAAACAGGGGAAGAAAGTGCAAAAAACCACGGCCCCCTTGTTTCTGTGCGCTCGATGTGGAAAACCAAATCACTTTGCAAATGATTGCAGGGCGACGGTGCATGCTAATGGCCATCCCCTTCTGGTGTCGGGAAACACGAAACGCAGCGCGAAGCAGAGACGCGCTCAGACACAAGTGTCTCTGCCCCCACCCGAACCGATGGAGGTCTGCTTAGCAGGCTTGCAGCCAGCACCCGCGGCTCAGCGGGTGTTGACGTCTGCACAGCAGAATCTGTCCTCATAAATTCGGACAAGATACACAGGGTCCCCTTGGATGCCTTTGGTCCTTTGGGTGATGGCATGAGTGCTTTCCTCATGGGGAGGTCTAGTGCCATCATTCAGGGTATCATTGTGCACACAGGACTCATCGATGCCGACTTTTCAGGGCAGATTCATGCGATGGTCTCCACGTCTACCCCCCCTCTGACTATCCCAAAAGGCACACGAATTGCTCAACTTGTTCCTTTTAAGTCTTCTATTTCCAGGACGGAGGACCGGTCACGAGGTGACGGCGGCTTCGGCTCTACTGGGCCACCTCAAGTGCACTGGACTGTTGCCCTGACCAAAGACCGTCCTGAGATGGTGTGTACTGTGTCCATGGCTGGTGCAACGCCGCTAGAGATTCAACTTCGCGGCCTCCTGGACCCCGGGGCCGATGTTACGATTTTCTCCCTGGCGGCTTGGCCCCCTCAGTGGCCTTTGAGCCTGGTGCAGACACCTGTGACGGGCATAGGAGGAACGAAGCAGTGCTACGTGAGCCAGAATCCTGTGACCATCACCAACCCGGAGGGACAGACGGCCACGATTTGGCCTTATGTTACGGACACTGCTAAGAACCTCTGGGGGAGGGATGTCTTGGCCACGTGGGGGGTGCGACTCACCACGGATTTTTAATGGGGGCCACTGTGATGAAGGGCGCAGAGTGTCCCACGCCTCCTTTACGGTGGCTAGTGGACAAACCCATCTGGGAGAATCAGTGGCCCCTCTCTCATGACAAGCTAGTCGCCCTTCGTGAACTTGTTCAGGAGCAGTTGGACCAGGGGCATCTAGAACCATCTACCAGTCCCTGGAACACTCCTGTGTTTTGCATTAAAAAGAAGTCTGGGAAATGGAGGTTGCTACAAGACCTCCGAAAAATCAATGCCGTGATGGAAGGCATGGGGACATTACAGGCGGGCATGCCATCGCCTACCATGCTTCCCGCGGACTGGCCGGTCCTCATCGTGGATCTGAAGGATTGTTTTTTTACGATCCCTCTGCATCCCGATGACAGACCAAAATTTGCCTTCACGGTACCAACAATAAACAATGCTGAACCGGCACAGAGATATCAATGGAAATTTTTGCCTCAAGGAATGCGAAATTCCCCGGTACTATGCCAATGGTATGTGGCCCGTGCCTTATCTGGAGTCCGCAAGCAGTTTCCTGACGCTCACGTCTATCATTATATGGACGACATTTTGGTGGCTGCGCCCACCCAGGATGAGCTGCTGAGGATACAGCCTCAGTTGTTGAATGCTCTGCATTCACATGGACTGCAGGTGGCTCCAGAAAAGGTACAACAGCAACCTCCCTGGAAATATTTAGGTGTCAAAATTCTGGAACGGACTATCCGTCACCAGGAGGTGCAATTTGTGCAACCTGTGAAGACACTGAATGATGCTCAGAAGCTGGTAGGTGTCATCACTTGGTTACGTCCTTACTTAGGACTAACCACCGCACAACTGTCTCCCTTGTTTGAATTATTAAAAGGGGACACTGATTTAAAGTCACCTCGTCAATTGACCCCTGAGGCACAAAAAGTGCTGGAGGAGGTGCAACAAGCTGTTTCAGCCCGCCAGGTGTACCGTATTGAACCTTCCATTGATGTCACTGTGTTCATCACCACTCCTGATCTACATCCTACAGGTATCATTGGCCAATGGAACGATGATTGGACTGATCCTCTGCCCGTCTTGGAATGGGTCTTCCTGCCTCATCAGCCGCACAAGACGGCAACTGCGTTGTTTGAATTGATTGCGCACTTGATAATCAAGTGCCGGCAACGCTGTTTGCAATTGATGGGTGCAGATCCCTCAAGAATCATACTCCCGGTTCAGAGGGAGGAATTTGATTGGAGCTATGCGAACAACGTGTCGCTACAAAGTGCTCTAGAGGGTTTTTCAGGGCAGATCACTTATTATCTGCCCAGCCACAAGCTATTGCAAGTGGCAAAAGATACTCGATTTTCATTACGACCCAAAAATAGCCAAGAGCCAGTGCAAGGACCCACCGTCTTCACTGACGGTTCAGGCAAAACAGGAAAAGCCATTGTTACCTGGAAGGATGGATCTGAATGGCAGATTTTGGAAGGCCATGAGGACGGGTCAGCCCAACTGGTTGAACTAAGGGCTGCCGTCATGGCATTCGAAAAATTCTCTCAGACACCCTTCAATCTGGTCACGGACTCAGCTTATGTTGCCGACATTGCACAGCGATTAGGGTATTCAGTCTTGAAGGAAGTCAGTAACCCTGCCTTGTTTCATCTGCTGAAGACCTTGTGGTGTGCAATTCAGTCCAGGGTTCATCCCTATTACGTTCTGCACGTTCGAAGTCACACAAATTTGCCAGGCTTCGTAGCGGAAGGTAATGCAAGGGCTGACAAGCTGGCTAACCCAGCATGGGTTGCTCCTCAGCCTGACACACTCGCACAGGCCAAGGCATCGCATGGGTTCTTCCACCAAAATGCGCATACGCTGCAGAAGCAGTTTCACCTGACGGCCACTGAGGCTCGTGACATTGTTGATTCTTGTGACGACTGTCATGCCCTTGGTGCGCCGTTGCCGGCAGGGGTTAACCCCAGGGGCCTTAAGGCCTTGGAGCTTTGGCAGACCGATGTCACCCAGGTCGCCGAGTTTGGCCGGCTCAAGTATGTGCATGTCACGGTGGACACATTCTCCTCCGCGATGTGGGCTTCGGCTCACACTGGAGAGAAAGCCCGCGATGTCATTGCCCACTGGAGGCAGGCCTTTGCTGTACTAGGCATACCTTCTGTCGTGAAAACTGACAATGGTCCTGCTTATGCCTCTCAACAGGTACGGCAGTTCCTACAGGCATGGGGTGTGACTCACAACTTTGGCATCCCTCATTCTCCAACAGGACAAGCAATTGTAGAGCGTGCTCATGGTACTCTCAAGCATGTCCTCCAGAAGCAAAAACGGGGAATGCAGGGTGAAACACCACACAGTCGCTTGGCCAAAGCATTGTACACCATCAATTACCTTACAGTTCCGCAGAACTCAAGTAACCCTGTGATTGTAAACCACCTCCTCTCGTTGCAGGCTTCAGATGACACGCATCAGCCTCGAGCGAAGGTTCGGGTCCGGAATTTAGTTACCAAACAATGGGAAGGACCCTATGACCTGATCGTTATGGGGCGTGGGTATGCGTGCGTGTCCACAGATACTGGGGCACGCTGGGTACCTTCAAAGTGTGTCCGTCCTGACCTGAGACAGCAGAGGCAGAATCCGGCTGATAGGCGAGATGGAGGCCGTGACCAGACTGAAGGTTATCAAATGGATGAATCCTTGGGCGATGATTCGGACGCAGATGACGCGAGTGATCGCTCTGATGATTCCTCCATGGATAATCATTGAACTCTGTACAGTTTTTTCTATTGTAAAAATTGTTCATTTTTCTTTTTTCCTTTTTCTTTTTTTTAAAGATAAAAAGGGTGAGATGTCACCCTGGTTTTGAAGACTTTTTTAAGCCTTCTGTTATGTTCTTCATATTGGAGTCAGAAGTTTCACCTTATCACACCTTCTACTATAAACACTGGCCATGTTTTGCTAACTGTCTTTTATTGTTTACATATTTCTAGGTAGGAGGAGAAATGTGATTGACAGTTAGCTCGACCAACGTGGATTGAGAGGTGGAATTCCATCCTCCAATCCACGGGCACCATGGCAAATGTATAAAACTGGGTTTTGTAAATAAACTCGCTCTCTTTTCCTGCTTCGCTCACCAGCGTGTCCTTGTGTGGTTCTTCCCGTGTCCACGGTGACAGACAGTAGTGAGAGCACTGGACATGGAAAAGAGAGTGTCACCACGGCAGCCAGGTGGTGCCACGAGTGACACAAACACACATAAAGGGTGGACCTGTGTTTTCTGAAGAGCAGTCTGCGGTGTGAGAAAGACTTCTCTCTCCCTTGCTGAATTGAAGATTAGTTTTTTTGAGTGGTGATTGTTTGATTTAAAACCCAAGGTTTTGGTGCCATGGAGGGTAATGTGTGAGGGGTGGAAATTGGGAGGAGAGGAAATGCTCTGGGAAGGTTTCATTTCTGTTTTGTGTGTTTAGAGTTTTCCTTTCTATTTCTGTTCTTATGTAGTTTAATAAAGTTTTGTTCTCTGTTTTCAAGTTTTAAGCTTGCTCAGCTCTGTTCTTGACCACATCTCACAGTATCTCATTAAGAAAAACATACACTCATGGGTGCATTAACATCTAGCCAGTGCTAACCCATGACAGGCAGTCAGAAAATGCAAACCTTTTCATGTCAAGTGGAGTTTTTTTTGTGTGCAAATGACTTAAGCTACTGCTGTCAGTTGTATATGGATACATTCTTTCAAAGTCTGGCAGCTGTGAGCTCCGGTTAAATAAACACATTTGAGAGAAACCTCGCAGACCTGCAATTGCTTGAAAACATCTCTCACTCTTGAAATACCTCTATATCTAATGTTGTATTAATGCTGTCAGGAGAAGCCAAGAGCTGTTAAGTGCTGAGTAGTAACTCACTTTAATGCTGTGGCACATTTCACAGAGAGAGGAACCAAGCTTGTCAGATTTTCACCTGAGCATTTCAGAAGTGTCAGGGCTCCAAGCTGCTGTCACCTGAAGGATCACCAGAGAACCAGACACAGGATGTTGGGTTAAAGACTTGAATAATGTCCTGCAAACTTCCAGCCCCAAGGGATGAAAGTCAGACATCATAAAAATTAATCAGAGGAAATGGATGCAGTAAAAGGCCAAGTTAAATTGCTTTGTGATTACAAAGATTGGCTGGCTAATTCTCACTGACTGTAAAAATGTCTTCTTCTGCTCTTTTTATCTATTTTCCTCCCTTGTCTCTTTTTAATTTTTGGTGCTGTTCTAGTTGCACTATGGCAGAAAGATTTAAAGGAGAATAAGCTGCCTGGTCTGATTTTTCTACCATTATCCTAATGAAGATAGAGCTTTACAGTGCAAGTAGCTTCAGCAAGTAAAGATGAATGATTACCTTATTCCAGTGTAGCAAAACAAAGGCACATTAAAAGCACATTGAATGTATCACTAAATCTTTTTAGATTTATAACTGACCATATATTACCCGAGCAATTTCTTATTCTAGGTTTCCCAGATAGACTTGCAATTTGATCCTTTTCTTTTTTATTCCTTTCCAAATACCTCCTCCCTCTGTATACCTTCCCCTTTTTATACCTTCCCCTGGGAAGAGCTTCTCCAGAGGAGAGGGAGCAAATCTGACCAGCGATCCCTAAACAGTGCCTATTTGCTTTTCTAGGTTTCTGATTTCCTCAATTCCCATGGCCCTGAGTGCTCTTAAAGGGACAGCTTAGTATTTCTTGAGTGTGTGGAGCTTGGGTATTTGGTTTGTTTCCGGTGGGGGTGGCCTCAGGCCAAGCCATGTTTTTGTGGAGCTGGCCCCTCGCCAGGCACACAGCTTGGCTCAGACTCACTAGAGTGATCCACAGATGTGCCCCTCTGTCTATGCCAGCGTCTGTTGGATTGCAGCCAATAACGTGGTAGGCCATTGTCTTCTCGACAGCAGGGGTTCTCTGCTCGGATCCTCGGTGCGGTTCCAGACGCATATCTTCTTTTGAAGGCCCCCCACTGAGATAATTTTACGGGCTCCGCTACACAAGGTACTTTGTCTGTCAGAACTCAGCAGCCAAAACCTGGGTCTTTGAATCCAGGTTTCCCTTTAACCCCCTTTTGTATAATGAATACCACCCAGGAGAATCTGGTTCTATCAACCCCAGATGTGTGGCACTGTCTAAGAACTGCATAGTCAAGATCTGTTCTTCCTCAGAACACCTCCAACACAACCCCAGCAGTCTCCACACCCATTTACAATGAACCACCCAAATCTCAAGGCAATAATTGCATTTAAAGTGGATATAGGGATTGCAGGGACACCCAGGCTCTGGGCAGCAGATGGAAGCCTCCTCTGCCATTGGTGTAGTTCAGCCTTCTAGTCTCCATGGGATGTGATTTTCTTCCTTATTTTGGGGCACGAGTTCACCTCTTCTCGGGTATCCTCACAATGGTACCTGTTGTAAAGGGGCACAAGAAAAAAAGAACCCTCCAAATGAAGGGTTAGAAACACCTCTCTCTGATTTTTGCGAAATCCAAAAAAGGTGTTTAACCCTGGGTCTCTATATGGAAGCTGAAACAGAGCAACGCACGATACAACCAATATGGTCAAAACATACGTTCTCCTCTTTATTCTCGAAATGGCTGGTTTTATACAGTGCAAAATAATTTACAGTTCCAGGTGCTTTCTAATTGGCATTCAGCATGAGAAAGAATGCAAACAATCCTAGCTTAAGGCAGCTACCATGATTCTACTCTAACTGTCCTATCTAAAGCATGCACACACCTTAACTTAAATTCTAACTGCGCCACAGGTTTATCTACTTCTACGTGGACCCAAATCTGAGGCCTAGCAGGCCCAAAACTGAGGCCCAGTTTGGGATAGCTCAAACTTCATTCCATAACACATCATGCTCCTGCTACAAGGTGTCTTTATCCTGATCCTTTATTCTTCTTGATTCCTGTAAATCTCTATTAATCACTACCAGATAACCCACATTTGTATATCAATTTTATCTAAGGTGTCTATTAGGCCCCCTTGATATGCCAACCCAGCTGTTTCCCTTGATTTTTCCCTTTTTGACCTAGGCCCCACACTTCCTGTGCCCAATTACAAATCCCCTAAATTTGAAAAAGAAAACATTTCCCTTCCCATCTGGTAGTCCTTGGTTGTTCTTCTCTCATCTCTCTTAACTTCATCCATTTCTACCTTTTTTCCTCCATATCCCAGGTGCTAATAATCCAAGAAAGCTATCCTCCTTGTCCTCTTATTAGCCAACTAGTTTTCCCAGCCTGCAGGATGAGCCACCACTGATTTTCCAAAGCTCCACGGAGGCCACATCCTGCTCAGATGCAAAAAAAAACTTTCTCTGCAAGCTTCAAGCTCAAACCCATCACTTCCCAAAGCAGAGGTTTTGCAGCAGGGAAGGATTCCCTTCCAGTGAACCCCCGGGCCCTGGGATGGGAAGGACAGACAGAGCCTGGGCACAGCCTCCTTATCCAGGAATTCGCACTGTCCCCTTTGACATCAGTGACAGCAGCCTGTGGATGCAGCCCCCTTCCTCACACTGACTTTGTTCCACAGGATGTTCCCTGGGTTTTTGGACAGCTCAAGGTGCTCCAGGCAAACACAGAAATATCCTCGGGCACAGCCCTCCAGCTTTGGACACTACTAGGGTGCTTAGATAAGAGCAAAGGTGACTCAAACAATATTGTGATCAAGGAATCGAAACAGGGAAGCAGGAGACAGGGCAGGAGAATGAGAAAGGAAATGAGAAGAGGAGCTGCTGTGGAAAGAGAAAAAGCTGCCAAACCTGTGCCAGCCTTGCACCAGAGTCCAGTCTTCGCTACCCTTTGAGGCAAAGGCTCCACATCACCCAAAAATGCTTCAAACCCAGCACACAATTCAGAACCCCTGTCTGAACTGCTGCAAGGAAGAGGGGAAAAAAAAGGAGAAAAAAGACCAAACCCCGTCCATGATCCTTGACCAACCTTGAGGGTGCCAGAACAGGGACCCACATGAGGCCCCACATCCCTGTGGATACCTGACCACAGGAAGGAATTCTACATACAATTAAAAAAGGCTCAGGGTAATGCAGACTGGCAGCACTTATACTTATATATATATATATATATATATATAGTAGATGGGGGAAAGTCTGGATCTGCAGGTAGAAGTTGTCCCCATTAAGGGAATCAGGGATGAGCCCCAGTCATCCAAACCCCTACCTCTCTACAGTCAGTTTTCCTTGGATCTCCTACAAACACGCCTGGAAGTGCCCACATATGCTGGGCTGCACAGAAAGCAAACAATTGAAATAAAATAACCTTTAATTCCCACAGACTGGCTCCAGGTGATATGATATAAGGAGGAAGACCCAACTGAGCAAGATTAGTATTTTAAATGAGATGAAATTTAAGACTTTTGACCCAAAAAATGGGTCACATTTTTAATGGCCCAAATAACTTGTGTAAAACATTGGCTGCAATCCTGGAGGATGTTCTGATAAGGGCCAGAAAATGGACCAAAACCTGGCTGATTTGGGCAACAGCCAGATTATAGCAAATAAACAGACAGAGGGGAGAGTAAAAAAAAAAATCCCTAAAAGTCCAGTTTGCCCCTTTTAGGGGGTGTGAAAAGGTCCTGGCCTGGGCTGCAACCTGACAAATTTGGGCTAAAAATAACCAGGGCAGTGCAAATAATTGGAGTTCTAATCCCTTTATTTGTTATCCCTTCATGTGCGCTACAGCAACTGTTTCAAATTCTCTTACCACCTTTACAAATGTTTTTCCATAATCGCCTGATAAACCAATTCCTTTTACCTTCTTACTTATTTATTCTTTTACCGTTCCTAAAATTTTCCTCAAAAAGTATGTACCACCTTAAACAACCTACTGCCTTAAAAAAAAATGCTTATAGTTAGCAGACTTTGTGCTGACTTACCAGCATTCCATTATCCTCATTCAACCACTTCTTCAGAATACTGTTTCTCCTACCAAACCATCTACAAACATTCCTTGCCCACTTCTAGCTCTGCATCTTTTAAGCCTGGTCACATTTTTCTGCAATCTCGCTACCTCCGAACAATCACAGTTACATGCCTCTGCTATTTCCCACAAAAAGCCAAATATGTTCAACAACCTAGCATCCGTGAGTCACCTATCCATTTTGCCATAGGAGACTACGATACCACCACAAATGCTCCTAATGTAGTCCTTCTCACTTCTTCCATCATCCTTTCCACAGCCACCGCGGCCCCCAGATAAATCCACTAGCCTTTGCTTTCAAAATTCCATCATTTATTATACTAATTTCACCAATTTTCTTATCTCTTCCTAGTTTCCATTGGCACTCCAGGCATTGTGCAATTGCTACCTTCCACAGATAACCCAAAAACTCAAAACAGGAGCTTGGACCAATATTCCCTTTTAATTTCTCCAACATTTTCGGGTTCTACCCATTCTATCCTGTCTGCGGTAAAATCCCAGTGTACAAAAAAACCACACAGTCTAGCCACAGCCTTCAATCTATCATAAAAACTCCTAACACCCTTTCTAATAGATCACAGTTTTACTTCCGGTCCTGTTTTTCCTGTCCTTATTCGTTCTTGCCTCTCCACACTATACTGCTATTTTCAGGACTCCTACACCCCTACCCCTGCGCTGCGCCAAGGGATGGCAGGACACGCCATGCATTTCACTGCCCTAGACAGCACCACGCCTCCTCGGAAAGAAAAGGGGGGGAGGCCCAAAACCCCCTCAATCCACACTCACTGTCACTGTTCACTGTTGCTTTGCAGCAACCAAGTCGTCTCCTTGCCGCAGGAGTTTAATTCCTTTTTTCCCCTGCTAGCCGACCCAAAAAAATTTTTCCCAGGGCAGAGGCATTATACTAGATTGTTGCCTTCAGGAGGCCTCAGGATCTTTCCAATAAGATACACAAAAAATGTTCTACTGATCCCTGCCAGAGGATTAAAAAAATTCCCTTAAAATCAAGTAAACCATACTAGGGGGTCTCAGGTGAATTTAGTTCTAGAGAAGGGGTATAGGTCTACCACCACCAGAAAGAGGAGAGAGAGAGAGAGAAAAAAATTTTTTCTTTTAATCCTTTTCCTGCCTTTTTCCTCCCTTAGCCGACTCGCGCAAACTCTTCCCAATCCAGCTCGTGAGAGTACCAACACCACCATTCATTTTCCAATGCATCCCAATTTACCTTTGGTACCAACATGTCCCGTGTTGCTCCACTGTCTAACATAAATAGAACTCTTTTCTTACTGGGTCCCAGTTTCAATTCCCCTAATGGTTGCTGTAATGGTTTTCCTTCCAAAGTGAAGGAAAAATACTTTTCTTTTTTCATAGGAGGACTTCTTTTTCCCCCAGTTTCCCTTCGGACCACTTTTTCTAACTTGCAGGTTTTAATCATTCTGGACCCACCCTGAATTTCTTTCGGGTTTCCTTGGACCTTTTTCAAGGGTCTGAGTGCCAGCAAAAGCTCCAATTGGGGGATGAAAATTGAATTTGTTCCTCTCCCCTTCCTTTTTCTTATTATTCTTTTCCTTCTTCCTAAAAGTTTGCGTCAGGGTTAGTATGGGTGTATTGTCCGGGACCGAAAAAGGGGACAGTGTTCTTTTTCAGAGGTCCCTTCGGGGGAGAAAGGGTTTGGGACAGCCGCAGAGCTGGAGGCTTTGCATGGTTCCCATACAGCTGCGCTGCCGCTGCCGCTGAGGAGGCCGAGGAAGAGGTTGGATCCTGTGCGGACCCTGAGGTAGGAGTAGGGGTAGGGACAGACAAAGGGGTGGCCACCGGTCAGGGAAAGAAGGGGGTCCTCAAGGGATCCCGCTTCTTTTTCCCATCATTTTTCTCAGGATACAGCTGAATTCAAGCCCTATTCCACAACAGAGCATATTCCAATTCATCTGGCTCTTTCCTTTCCTTAGTTTGTACATATATGCACAGAGCCTCACAAGCCCATTCCTCAAAAGTACCAAACACAGGCCATATAAGATTCAATCTCACCTCCTTTCCTTCCCAAACCTTCATGCACAGATACACCATCCAATCCCTAGACTTCCTTCTCTTAACCAGGAAATCCGGCCAACTTTGCCACAACCTTCCCAAGGGGCTATCCCAAGGGATCCCAGGGGTCACCTCCACAGAGGTCCCTCCTGAGAGAACTTCCTGACTCTTACTAAAATATGACCCCATCCTTAATGCAATAGAAAAGTCACAGGTCACGACTCAAAAATTAGACCTAAAATCCCTGAGTCAGCCACTCAGTGCTGTTAACCTACTACTCCAGTGGGGGACCGTCCCGTGGAGATTCCTTTAACGGCGGGCTCTCAAACTACTAATGCAACAAAAATTAAGCAGACCTTCACTGGTCACAGTCTAGAAGGTTTACCAGTTCCTGAACTCAAAAGAAACGTCCCTTCCCTTCCTAGACCCCTTGTGAGAGACACCCCCCCCCCCCCCTTCGGGGAACACTCACACAAATATCACGCCCTTTCCTCGCAGCTGGCCAAGCCGGGACAATGGAACCGTGGCTTTAAGGTCCACACTGGCCCCGTGATAATATCATGTCTCACACACACACACACACATGCTTCACACACTTGGTCACCCCACCCAACCACACGATACTCACAGTCTCCTTTTCTAGTGTGGGTTCTTCGTGCACGTCAATTTTTATGAGTGAAAAACAAAATACCGTGGTTCCAGAGGCACCCCCCCCCCCAGTCCCTGTCGAGTTCCCAGAGCCCTTTCCCAAGCTAGCTTGTCCTATCCTCCACTGCTGGGTTTTGTTTTTGTAGGTTCTTGTTAGCCAGTTGGTTCTGCAGGATTTGCCCCATTCTGCTGAGCCGCTTGTAACAGTGGGGGGCCCCTCAGTCAGAAATGGGTGATTCGCAGATCTCCCAAAACTGGCCCCGTGCTTAGGGCACCAAAACTGTTATAAATGCCAATCCAATTGTCCAATTAAAATATAATTTAGTTTATTAAAAGATGAAATTACAGAATTTCGGTAAAAACCCTCAGCAGAGTTACGTTGACAATTGACCCAGGGAATCGTCAAGGGTGAACTGGGACACAGTATCTGGCACACTGCCTTCCCCGCAAAATTCACAAATTTGCCTAGTTCAGAGATCGGGTTTTATACACTTTATTTTGCCCCTGGCATAAGATTTCCCCACAGTCTCTTTGTTCCCGGGACCGGTTATTTGAATTCATAGTCGTCTCGGTTGGCTGAAAAGATTTTCCTCCGGTACTTTGAGGTGTCAGTTTGGGGCTTCCAGTGGGTGAATGGAAACTGAAGTTTATGAATGGAAGGGCGTTCTTTGGGGATCCGGGCAATGATGGGGCTCTGATGGCTCTGCTGCCCATGGGAGGAGAACTGATTTCTTATCTTAATGTGTCCTTCTTTCAGATGCCAATGTCCTCATCTCCAGTTCCCAGCACCTTATTGTATCCCCCTGAATAGTAGCTACTGGGTGGTGCCGACTAGGAATGCTAATTCCATGGCTGGCTGGAATTTGAGTTACAATTTATTTTATATTTTACCAAACCATGATTTTATTATGTTACTATCCCCAAAAAACACGAATTAACCCCCTACATTTATTACACCTTTTCCCCTTTCTAGGCTATCCAACATGTCCACTGCTCAGGGCCAGGGCTGCAGGTTGACTTCTACACCAGCAACACCAGAGAAACCTGCAAAATACAAGCTCCAGATTTTGTGCAGTTCCTATGGAGACCACGATACATTAGGATATTTTTATTGTGGATTAAAGATTGTTATAAATGCATTTTATATGACTGCCTTTTCACAGATATTAAAATGAATATCCCATGTGTTATGTTGGGAAGTTATGCTGTATTCATATAGTTTCTTTGAGTAATATGGTAAATGTAGTTTTTAGGTTATAGCATAATAGTAAAATAGAAACTATGTTATGTAAAGATGCTTTTGTAATTAGCTCGAGAAATGGAGAAGATAACCATGGATTTTTTTTCACAGTATCCTAGCTGGATAAGGGATGGCAGCAACGACTCTAAAGGAGGCTCTGAGAAAAGATTTATGGCATCTGTTATCAAAGCCCTACGACTGTATGGAGCCATGAGAAGGCCAGATTTATACATGGAAGGGAGAAGGGAGGGGGGAGTTGAGATTGTTATGAACAAGTTTATAGGTTAATCGATTGTTACCATGTTCTGTTAATTGTTCAATGTTACCACGTTTGTTAATTGTTAAATGTGAATCATCCATATTGTTAATTACCCTACCCAATAGTCCCTTGCTTGTATCCTTTTTGTTACTTGTTGGGTATTACCTCTGCTGCTACCCAAAATGGGGCACAATACAGAAATGAAGGGACACTAAGGACACTGGGTACTACTTAGAGATAAAGCACCCCTAAGACAACTAGCCAGTGCAAAATCCAAGACTGGAAATAGTACCCCCAGACTGGCATAGCAGTGGAGAGGACAAGACCACCAACCAAAGCAACTCCACCTTGTTGCTGCGACCTAAACAGTTCTCCATCTGCAAGACACCCTCAGACAATGAGCCCAAAGTGAATTCTTCCAAGGCACGCCCGTGAGGATAGAAGCCCCAGCTCTGCTGTGTAGCAAAGCTGCCTACCTCCTCCTCCACATTGCCGAAGGGAGCAGAGGCGGTGTGCGCGACCCTGTGGACCCCCACCCAGAGCTGATTTCTTAATAAAGGCATTAAAAAGGAGCAGGTCTCCTTGTTAATTTATTTCAAGTGTAATAAATGCCGAGCCAATTCCAAATTAATAGATTATTTTATTAATTTTAGAAAAAGTCAATTTTGGGTAAGACAACAATCAAAGAATCAGTGTGGAGTCCCAGGATCAGCATTGGGTGAACCTTAGCTACCACCTCTATCACACAGCAGCTCCCCCTGTTCACAATTTCAGTTCTGTGAGTCCAGTTTTTATACAGTTTCTTTAGCGGGACCAAGCATTACTTCATGCTTTCTTTGTCTTTTCAGTTTTCCTTCATATTCATGGAGATTCATTCTCGCAGTTCAGTTGAATAGTTCTTCTGCTGGGAGATGAATATTGGATTCAACTTCTGGGAACTGCGTATTGAGATGCCTGTCCCTGATGGTGGAGCAAGGCCCATCTCAGTGGTAATGGTTGGGTCGTTCACAATCCCATTTCCAGAGAGGACCCATCTTCCTTGGACCCTCTCTCCTTTTCTCTTGTAAATTCGTTCATTCCCCAGTTCCCAGCAAGGATCGTTCTCCGATTCCAGAATCTGTCCACCCCCAGTCCCATATGATTTTACCATTTATTTCAAAAGGCACAACTTGATTTATAGTATACATACATTATAAACACAAATTATCCTACATCATTTATGACTCAAGATTAAACAGAAACACCTAAAATTTGAAAGGACTGTTTGAATCATGTATGTGATGTATGAATATTCAGCACACTAGTGTTTTTAAGGGACAAGTCTTTTGTTAAGCTGTGTACCGCATGGTGAACTCCATGTCAAGGTACCCAGGCACCTGTAAAAGAATACTTTTGTTCTTATTGTCTCCTAATTGTCTATTTGTATTTTTTATTAAACTTTTAAATTTTACCATGTGAACCTCGCTTTTCACAAGATTATATTGACTTTCCCATTATTAATATTTCTATGTACTCTTAAATCATCTCTGCAAGGGCTATGGAAAGAACATTTCATGCAGACTTGCGAATGGAAAGGGTTGATTAATCCCAGCACTTGAAAACAAATAATCCATTTTAGTAATCTGGAACATTAAATCAAACCGTGTATTTGCAAAGTGTTATAAATGCCAGGATAATTTATTACTAAATTCAATAATTTGGTTTATTAAAAATTCAAATCACAAAATTTGGAATCAAATTACAGAATTTTAAGCAATAAAAAAAAACAAAACCCTACAAACAGCGACACTTACTTGACAGAATTTCTCCCGGGAAAAAATGAGCTAAGGGTGACCCAGAGACATGGACCCTGGCAGTCTGAGTCTCTAGCTGGGTTCACGCTTTGCTCACCTAGAGGCTTAACTTAAATACCCTTAATTTCACCCTCGGCAGCCCTTCTCCCATTGTTTCTACTAAGCACCGGCTATTAAGTTTGTTTATACTAAATCGTGAAAGAGTCCCCTGGCCCATTCAAATGCTAATGTCTAGAGTTAGTCTTTGCTTTGAGTAATTTAACCGGCATAGAAGTGTGTGATGATTCTTGTGCACGTAGCACCCGATCAGTGTAAGTCTCTGCTTTGAGCCGTAGAAGTGGGTGACGACCCTTCTGCATGTAGCATTCGACCGGTGTAAGTCCTGGCTGTTGAGGTAATTTTCGCTACACGTATGCAAGGGTAGGTTGATCGGTACTCATTGTCTCATCAGTGCCTCGTGTTCTCACCTATTTTTGGACTAGGGAGATCAGGAGAGGTGCTTTACAGAAGTCCGTGAAACGTGCGGGTTGAGCAAACACACATACCTTTATACAATATATTACAGTTTCTAGTCTATAATTATTTATAGAACATGAATTAAATAACCTTATTTTCCACAATTCTCCCATTTTTCTCTTTTGTCAACAATTTTAATTCATGTTTTACATTTGCCTTATTGTTCTCTTCTATTACTGCCCATTAACATTCTTTTCTCAAATTGTATTTCAAACTTTTTTAAAACCTGAGAAGCCCTTTTTCATTGATTTTTCTTTGTATTCATACTTCTAAAAGGTCCTATTCTCATGGTAAATCTGGGATTTACCAGGATCTATATCATTCTCATAGCACATAATCTTATTATCTCTCTTACCTCTTTTATTATTTACCTCCACATTGGAAAACGGGTGTCTGGATTCTTTAGCTTGCTTATTTTCTTCTTCTCTTTTTATAAGACAGTCTACTTTTTTTGACTGTACATTTGTCTAATTTTCTATTTCGGTCTAAATTAAATTGGTTTTACTTTTCGGAGTGTTGCCTCCCACCAGTTCTATTACTTTCTGCAGTCTTTTTAATTCAATTTGTATACTGATTAGAAATTTGTGGATTCTCATTCTAGCTTCTGCTATTTGAGCTGGGTTGCATGTGATTACCGATCCCTCCAAGGTTCCTTCTGAGGGGGTACTCTTGAAAGAAGAGGGTCTTTTTGGCTATAAATCTTTAGACAAGGTCTGTGGGCTGGAATTTCTTTTAATCAATTTCCTTTCCGTATCTAGATTTCTCTTTTGAGGGTGCTCTATTTTGGACATTATGTCAACTTCAAGACCGTCCTTTCTAGGAATCCCCAGGCTGAGTCCAGTTTCATTGTACTGACTCTTTGTAGGTATTATAGTTAAGCTACAGACGAGTTCCTCTGTTTAGGCCAACGCCCATTGGGTTGCGACCAACGGCTGGTTTCCGGGTTCTTCTTACAGCAAGAACAGGTTGCCCGGACCCCCTTCCTGATCCTTCCTTCATTTTCTGCTGGGTTGTTTTCCCTGGACGGCTTGAGTTGCCCTTTTGTCACAATAGGAGCTTTTACTGGATCAATTTCTCTACTTCTATGCTTTTTGTACTCTATCCCCCCCTGTCCGCCGAATTCTAGGTATTTGCCAGATTAACTCACACTACTCCCAGCAGACCGTAATTTCTAAGATTGTATGACTAAGGAGAAATACCTTCTTTTGGGTTACCCTTCCTTCTTTTAGTTTTCTTTTTCGAGTGGTTACAAAGTTTCTTTTGAGGCTCCTTTAGGCTGCGGCTTGATGTTTCCAGGGCGGTTGCGTCCTCGGTGCAGCCGGACTTTCAGATCTCTGGGGGAAGAGATGACATTCCACTCGGGGTTCTCCCTCGGGGCTGTTAATTTCTTAGCTCTGGAGGCGTGTGTCCAACCTCTCTCAGCCGTTCGGATGGCTGTATCTGTAGTTAAAAGGACAAGAAAGGGTCCCTCCTAATGAGGGGTTAGTGACACCGCTTTCTAAGCTCTTATCAGTACTTTATCTCCTGGTTGTATATCATGAATATACATCAAAATCCTGCAATTTTCCCAGATTGAATTTACTAATTAAGAACACGTACTTAATACAAAATTCTAAATCAGCCCGGTGTTACAGGAATATTTTACAGAAAGAATCCCTGCCATGTCTACTATTCAGAAAATCTGAATATTAGAACAAGTTATCCAGTAGTACATTCATACATTCACCATAAAAACAATTTTGCCATTGGATCACTATGATTTCTACCTCACTATTCACACAATGTACTATACAATCTAAAATTTTTCTTTAATAAAAAATGATTCTAAAGCATTATCTAAAATTTAAATAATTCAATAAGAAATTTAAAAATCCTTTTTGTACTGTTCCAGAGAGAAAGTAAAACTAACAGGATGGTTTTACCAATACATCTGAAAAATGGCTGAGTGGTACATGGATTTTGTACAACAAGTAAATAATAAACACTAAGACAACCTTAAACCCCACAAACTAGCTTCAGGTAATATGTTTCTAATGAAGAATAGCTTCTTAAGTAAAATGCACATGAGATAAAAATTTTAGACATCGACTATAATCCTGGGGAATACTTTTAACAAGTCATAAAAGAAATGAGGTATACCAAATAAAAGGAAATGACCTCACAAATGACAGAGTCTACTCTTTTACCACTTATAAAATATTCTAGACATATACAGATGCTATAAGAACAACACTGGCAGCAATATAGAAATGGCATCGCCTCAGGCACTTCTAGAAAGATTTATACTAAGAGCATCAGGGTGGTAACTTATTGCGGGTCTGAGCTTCTTCAGTTTTTATCAAAAGAAGTGAATAAAGTAGCAAGACTAACTCATCTGTTTTGGATGGAAGGCATCAAAAGCTATAGTTAAAATGCATCAAAATACTCTGTAATATACTATGCATTACTTAAATTCGGAACTTAAGACTCGGGAAAGTTTTCTAAAGCCAAGAGTCACTTTAAACTTTAGGCCCCTGTAATCAGACAGCCTTATCTAGTGCAATTGCCAGAACATTAACACTACTGCTTTTTACTTTAGTCCTCAAAAAAACCCTCTACAAACTTAGCTTCTTTTAACAAGCAAACTCGAGTTAACCTATGCCTAATTTCTAAAGCAAAACTCCTGTATTTGCTATCCATTCTTGCGTATTATTAAACTTAAATACATGGCTTGAAGGACTACAAGCAAACACCGACCATACTTAACACCGGTGACACAAAAGCTGCCTCTCATACATCACTTACTCTCTACTCCTGAAACACAGGCACCAGGGCAACCTCAAGGTTCACATCCTCTAAACTGAGGAGCAAGTAAAGACGACATAATATCAAAGGGACAACACAAACTATCTCTTTCTAAGAAATTAGTAATTAAAAATGAGAATCCTTGTTCCCACTAGACAAAATACATACAGAATAGGAACTGCAAAGAATAAAGAAAAGATCTGTAACTACTAACACAGAGAATTATACTACTTTCCCAACTTGATACTAGAATCTTGACTCTACTATTCTAACACTATCTCGACAGAAAGATTTAGTTTCCAGCCTCTCGACAGCAGCTTTAATTTGGACTCCACCGGGCACATGCTTCAACCTTTTAAAAGAAAAACTTAAACAAAACCTTTGCAATACATTGTCTGCCAACACAAATGCTATATCCCTGCTCAAGCTAACAATCCGAATTCAAAATGTAGCAATTGTTTCAAACATAGACGAACTACATCTACCATACTATCAACATTTTTGATTTGCACAAAATCCTCACATGCAGCAAACAGGCAACTAAAGAGAAGATATATTTTCAGCTTTTCAAGAACAAACACCTAGGTATTTCCTACGCATAAGTATAGCTCTCATTCTTGGTCTCTTCTCTCAATACTTTTATCTATTTTTGCTTCTTATTTTGCTTTACATTGCGGTTTTCTGCCCCGGGCAGCCTCGTCTAGTCACTTTAAAAAAATGCCGCTTTCCTTCGTCTCCCGGCAACCATGGACTGACTCGCCCTGCCGCTTGCAGGGGGGAAGGGGGGCAGGTTTCGTTCCTTTTCCCATGTTAGCGAAAAGAGAAAAAAAAACTAAAAAAAAACCTCCGCCGATCTTGTCCAGGAGAAAAAAAAACCCTTTAAAGCAAAATACACAACTCTAGGGAGCCTCTAAAATGTATTCAGCCTGAAGTAAAAGATCTACCACCATCAAGGAAAAGAGTAAGCGAGATTCCTTTTAATTCTTTTTTTTATCTTTTTCTCCTTTTGCAGACTTGCGTGAATTCTCACATTTTTAATTTGCACGCTTCCCAACACTACCAGTTATTCTCTAATGCATTCCAATTCACTTTTGGTAATTTCTGTTTTGCTCTACTGTCTAGCTTAAATTTCTTATGGGAATGCTTCTTTTTCTTTATGTTTCTTCTCGGGCCGTTCTTGCTCTCACACCAACTGTCTCACCCTGAATCCCTTCCGGGTTCTTCTAGATCTCCTTCGGGGGTCTCGGTTTTAGCCAGGGCTCTAACTGGTGTATACCTGTCTGATTTATTCTTCCACCCTTCGTTTTCCTTACCCTTCTTCTCTTTTTCTCCATAGTTTCTGGAGTGGCCGCTGAGCTCGAGGCTCCACATGGGTCTCGGATGGCAGCGCTAACGCTGCCACTGAGAAGGCCAAGGAGGAGGAAGGGGTAGGGGTAGGGGCTGACAGGATGTGGGCCACCGAGCAGTGAGAGAAGCTTACCCTGTAGTCCGGTTTATTTTGTGTTTCCCTTTCCTCAGAATACAGCTTTACTCGTACTCAATACCATAACAGAACATATGCCAATTCTTCAAATTCTCTCCTTTTCTTCTTCGCTACATGTTCTCACAGAGCTTCCCATGCCCATTCGTCAAAAGTACCAAACACAGGCCATATAAGATTAGGTCTTATCTCCTTTCCTCCCCAAACATTCATACACAAATAAATAATTCGATTTTTAGATTCCCTTCTCCTAATTGGGCATTCTTGCCAATCTTGCAACAACTTTCCTAATGGACTTTTCCGAGAGATTTCAAGAGCAGCTCCCGCTGAGGTTTCCCTTAAGGAATCCTCCCGATCTCTTCTGAGATACGATCCCATACTCCCCGTGGCACAGAAGTTATGGGATACTATATAAAAATTAAATCCCGAGTTTCCGAACTCGGTGCCATTAACTTAATGATCTAATGGATGACCGTTCCATGGATGTTTCGGTTAACTGCAGGGCTCTGTAACCGCCACCGAAAAAATTAACGGACCCCACTCGGTCGCGGTCAAGAAGGCTTACTAGTCCCCGAACTTGAAGGGACGTCCTCTTTCCTTCAGGACCCCTGGTGACTCCCACACCCCGTCGGGTAACACTCACACACGAAGCGAAATATCAAGCGTTCTAATCGCTTCCCCGTCGGTCGGCCGTGTCCCTCGCGGGAGCAGCGGAACTGCGACTTAAAGGTCCGCTCTCGCTTCGTGATACATCATGTCTCGTTCACGCACACTCACACACATACACGTTCTCAAGCACTTGGTCACCCCACTCAACCACGCTATACTTACGGTCCTTTTCCTGCGTGGATTCTTCGTACACTTAGACTTTTACGAGTGAAACAATACCGCGGTTCCAGGGGAAAACCCCTGCTGAGTTCCCGAGCTCTCCCCAAGCTAGCTTGTCCTAACGCCTAATACCTTCGCTGTTGTGGGTTCTGGGTTCGTAAAGCCAGTTCGTTCTTTCGGACTTACCTGCTCTGCCAGGCCGCTTTTTACAGCGGGGTGCCTCCCAGTCAGAAGCAGGGGTCCGTAGAATATTCAAAACTGGCCCCACGATGGGCGCCAAAATTGTTATAAATGCCAGGACAATTTATTACCAAATTCAATAATTTGGTTTATTAAAAATTCAAATCACAAAATTTGGAATCAAATTACAGAATTTTAAGCAATAAAAAAAAACAAAACCCTACAAACAGTGACACTTACTTGACAGAATTTCTCCCGGGAAAAAATGAGCTAAGGGTGGCCCAGAGACATGGACCCTGGCAGTCTGAGTCTCTAGCTGGGTTCACGCTTTGCTCACCTAGAGGCTTAACTTAAATACCCTTAATTTCACCCTCGGCAGCCCTTCTCCCATTGTTTCTACTAAGCACCGGCTATTAAGTTTGTTTATACTAAATCGTGAAAGAGTCCCCTGGCCCATTCAAATGCTAATGTCTAGAGTTAGTCTTTGCTTTGAGTAATTTAACCGGCATAGAAGTGTGTGATGATTCTTGTGCACGTAGCACCCGATCAGTGTAAGTCTCTGCTTTGAGCCGTAGAAGTGGGTGACGACCCTTCTGCATGTAGCATTCGACCGGTGTAAGTCCTGGCTGTTGAGGTAGTTTTCGCTGCACGTATGCAAGGGTAGGTTGATCGGTACTCGTTGTCTCATCAGTGCCTTGTGTTCTCACCTTCTATTTTTGGACCAGGGAGATCAGGAGAGGTGCTTTACAGAAGTCCGTGAAACGTGCGGGTTGAGCAGACACACATACCTTTATACAATATATTACAGTTTCCAGTCTATAATTATTTATAGAACATGAATTAAATAACCTTATTTTCCACAGTTTGAAAAACAGGTATCTGCTAGGGAGGGGCAGGACCTCCCTAGGGATGGAGAATTCAAATCCCCTCACTCCAAATTATTATCATTTAGGAAAATAAAGGGGCTTTCAGGCAGAGGTATGAGGATAGGAATAACAGTTCTTTACTGGTATGTATGACAAAGCAAACAACAACTACACCATTAATAATAAACAGAACTAGGAACCTCGAGGGCTTTCTTTCACAAAGCCCAGGGCAGTTTGATCTCAGTGCCCCTGAGGGACTCCAAGAGACCAAGCTGGAATGGTGGGAAGTCCCCGTCTGGTGGATGTGATCAGAAGCTCAGCGCTGGTAGCTGCAACAACAGGGATGTCCCGACAGGGCAGGGCAGTGCGGGGGTACAGAGTAGCAGAAAGTCTCAAAGCAGTGCTGAAGAAGCCGCAACGGTGCAATGGCCCGCCCAGCAGGGTAGGAGGAGGTGAGCTCAGAATTCCTGGGTACACAAGCAGATGAGCACATGATGGTAGATTTCCCAGGACGGGACGGAGTGATGACAGTGAACTCTTTCCTCAGCAAGCAGCTGCCCAACCGTCCTCTCTGATGCCAAGAGCAAGAGAGAAAACTGCCCCCAGCTCTATCCTTTACTTCTCCCAGACCTCGGATTTTCTCCCCCCTCTGCGAGAAACTCCCAGAGACCCAAAAACAATAGGTTAGCCCAGTGCTACAATCTCCTTTGGCCACTTCTTTGTTTTGGTCAAGCACCCACAAGCACCCAGTAGTTAGTCTCCTAGCAAGTTATGGGGAAAAAAATCTAAGAAAAAAAAATAAAATCTAACCCCCAACATATACAGATCCTTTCTTCTGTCTTTTCATGGAGTGAGAAAAGATATAATGGTGTGCTAAAGGTTCTTGTGGTATCCATGGTCTCTGTATGGAGGTGATGGCAAAATGTACAGCCTATTAAGGAGGACTGGTGGAATATATATGCCATTCAAAGGTCAGATATAAGTGCTGTCTTAGGCTGAGGATAATCAAGTCTAAATTATGTGGACCCTGCTGTCCTTAATTTTTTATTAAATACCTAGGTAAACATTCTGTCAGAATCTGGGATGAAGTGTTTGAACAAAGTATAATACTTTTCTAAGTTAGAGATGGTAATCAGTTTGAGAAAGGAACTAAATTATAAAATCTTGGTCCTGCACATGAAAGGGACCACTCAGGTTTACACAATCGCTATAAAAACATACCCAGGGTCTAAGCAAACATTTCTTTCTTCATTAACAGTGATAACAGAGTGTCTCCCAAGTTACCCCCAGACAGCAGAGATCCCAGTTACTAGAGGAAGCCTCTAAGTAATTTTTCTGAGAGATTTAGAAAAGGCTTTCTTTGAAAAAATAAAAATTTTGGAGCTGGTTAGCTCTTCAAACAAAATGGAGGGGTTATTTAATCAATTTCTCAACCTGTAATTAAAGGAATATTCTGACAAGTACATTTTCACTGCTGATTGTCACATTACTGGTAATTGGCTGTGGTCCACAGAGAAACCAAGTTTATGCAAGTCATAATTGCTTCAGTGTTCTTTGTTCTGAACTGAATTGATGGATCAGAACTGCTTTTCCTCCAGATGACAAGGTGCAGCTGATGCATCTTGAACTTTACCTGTATCAAATAATAACACTGTTTTTACTAATCAGCAAAGTCCAAAAAGTTCAAATTTCCCAAAGTCTTACTGCCTTATGGCAAATTTAGGTACTGCCCCTACACCACAGGATATCAGAGCATATTACTGAGATCATGTGAACCTAAGAACAGATCACTTACTGTTACAGACAGATGTTTCCACTGTTGTCTTCTTCTTCCATGCAAGATTTTAGATCTTTCAACCAGCAATGTCCTTCCTTTTTTTCTTATTAAGCTTGGCTTTTCTCCCAGGAACTGAACTTCAGAGAGATTAAAGAAGTCATGTCTTTGTAGAATTAATCAGACACATTTGATTAGATGCTGCTGCCTTTCCAAATTTGTGACAAGTTTTGAATTTGTATTTTGTTTTAAAAATCAAGTCACTCAGCACACTTTACAACTCTTTCATTAATGAAACAGAGGCATACATACACAGTAACACTTCTCAAATCTTGAAGGTGAAGTTTTATTAACTGACTTTGTGTCCACCTGTCACACAAGATTGCTCTGCAGTATATTCCTAACTTGCATTTCTTTGCAGAATGGCTTTCTTTAGAAATACACACAGGGACTGGAAGGAGGGAATACATCATTCTTTGAAAACATCCCCAGAGGCAAAACAGCTGTCTTTCTGGATTTAGAGTGTGAGGAATGAAACCACTTATTCTATCTCTTTAACAATAGAGGTTTGTTTAATTCCATTCTATTTATACTGGCAAAACTTAATATAGGATCTTGGTCTGATTTTCCATTTTGGTCTTTATTGTGGACTTAGGTGGGTAACAAGGGACTACAGACATAAGTTGTGATCCAGGTACTCCTGTGAATTTTAATATTTCACTAGCTGAACACTTTTCACCACTGTACATGCCATTTACTACAGCTGAGGTAATAAAATTTTATGATTATCCATTTCTATGTCAAAGGTCCATCTACTTTAACATCCCATGCCAACACCAAAAGAACATAGGAAGCCTATTGTGATATTTCTGTGGACAGTTTTCTCACCCTGTAGCTGTGTGTTGCTGAGAAGGTTCCTGAGTTATGAGTAACAGCTCTCTATTTATATTTAATAGCCCTCAGTGGATTCCTGTGCTAATGATCTGTGTGTGGAGTGACTCTTGGCCTGCAACACTGCACCAATCTTTGCTGGATGTTGCTGTATACACTGAGTCCACTTACCCTAGGAAGGGAGCAAGTCACTGTGGAAGTTTAGGGGAACAGAAACACTTGTGGATGACTTCCCACAAAAAACTTGTGGCAGTGCATGTTTTTTGAGTTTACTGTTTTATGTAAGATTTAGTTGTCTGTAAAGGTTCAGTTCTATGTACCCCTACCTTCCCCCCCTAATTAATATTCCTTTGTCCCTCTCCTCCATCACGAGGTGTCTGCACCTGTTCCCTTCGGTTAATTGTCAGTTATCTTTCCCGCCTTGAGTTTTCCCCTCCCAGTTATCTTTAATTGGTCCGAAGCACCCTTTTCCCCCTCTGTTCTCCCTAGAGACTGTAAACCATTGGCTGGAGGCGGCAAACCCCACCCCCTTCTCCCCACCTTCTCGGCTCCCCTTAAAACCCTGTGTTGATTCAAAGTCTGGGTCCAGAAAACGGCTCAGAGTTGAGTTAATAAACTCTCTGCTGCTCTGTTCACTGGATCCTCCTTTCCTTCCTCTGCCTCGCTGCTTTTCCACCCCCTCTCAAGCTCCTACAGGGTGTAGCACCTGCCGGAGCTGACTGTCCCGCGCGGCGCGCGGCTGGCTTCGGAGTGCGCCTTGTCCCGGTGCTTGGGCTGGCTCGGGGCGACCCCCAGTGGTTCTTTAAAGGCACCGCGGCAAAGCGTCTGGCGCCCACCGTGCGGGGCGACGGACGGACCCCTCCCACGGACGGAGTTACCGGGGCTCGGACTAGGAGCCGACCCCCCGAAAAGAACTCCTGGCCGTCACGCAGCCTCGGCGTGAGCTGCCTCTTCAGAGGACATGCTCCCCGAGGACGGGAAGGCAGCGCCCTGTATTGCACTCATACACGGCGTCTTCCCACGGCAGAGGAACCCCCGAAGACCGGCTTTTCGCACCCGCGCCGGGTTTGGTAAGTATAAAACCCCTTTTTACCGCGAGGGGGGCTTTCGGTAAAGCAGTTCCGTGTGGGCTAAGCCCACGGGCTGTGGTCGCACGACCCCGGGAGCTGAGTTTTGGGGCTCTTCTTCCCGGTTTGGAAATCCCTGGCGTTTTGCGTTTTTTTTTTTACTTTCGGTTTCGTTTTTTTTGCGATCGGAGGTAGTTTTGAAGTCCGTGCCATGCACCGGTGGTCTTGCGGATGCTAGTGAGTGTGTTTTTGTTTGCCGGTTTTTAAGCACGTGGCAGTTTACTTTTTCTTTGTGATCTTTACTTTGTCTGGTCTTTGGAGTGTGCAGATTCTGCTAACTTAAAGAGAATGGGTGCATCTCTGAGCTCTGCACAGAAAGGAGTTTATTACGTTTGTGTTTCAATGTTACAAGTTCAGAAAGTTCAGTTTTCTAAGGGTTGTTTAAAGAGATTGATTCTGTGGCTTTTCTTGCACCTTCCAAATACTTCTGAGGTGGCAGTTTGCAGCTCCCAGTTCTGGGAGGCTGCAGAGAGGAAATTGGTTCAGGCAGAAAGTTCAAAAGATAAAAAGGTACAAGATCTCATGTTTTTAATATCACAGCTAAAGTTCATTACAAAACAAAAAAAGGGGCAAGAAAAGCCACGGGTTAAGGAATCTACCCCAGTTCCCCCTCACCCCAGTACCAGTCCCTCTGTCCCTAAAAAAAGAATTTTGAAGAGGGCTGCTAGCCCAAGCTCTCTACAAAATTCCTTGCCGTCTAGACTCAGCAGTCTTGGCCAGACTGCTGAGGATTCCTCGAGGCACCATGGCCACGTGGCTCGAGGATCTTACCTTACCCCATCTTCCCCTACAGTTAAGCCCAGAGTTAAGTTTGCTTTGAGTGAGTCACAGGCTCCACAAAATGGTGCCTGTGATTCACAAAATGGCGGCAGTCGATCTTCAGGGTCGACATCTTCTTCTTCTCCCCTGAATCCTTTCTCTCCTACCCCCCCTCCCCTTCATTCCAACCCCTTCTATCCTCCCTCCCCTCACTACCCACCCAACCCCTTTCTTTCCCCAACTCCTCCCACAACCCCTCCCCTTCTCCAAAAGTTCTCGCCCTCTCATCCCGCCCCTGTTCCTCCCCCTACTCCTCCTACTACTCCTCCCACCTCCTGGCAAGCCCCTCCCACTCATCCCACCTCAACTCCTCCCACTACCCCTCCCATTTCCCACGACGCTCCACCCCATTCTCACTCCGCCCATCACTCCACCCCTAGGGCAGAGCCGGCTGCATCTCCCCGCCCCGGAAGGAGGCCATCTTGGCAGCAAAATTCCCACGCTTTTTCTTCTGGTTCCCACAATTCGGAACCAGTAGATAATAGTGATGGGAATGAGGAAGTACACCTCTCTGCAGCGCCAGTCACCTATAGAAAGACACGGGGGGTGACATTCAAAAAGCTAATTGGCAACCTTTTTCCCAAAACATAATTAGAGAGCTCTGCAAGGCGCACAAAGAATTTGGCAGAGAGAGCCAGTATTTCCATGGCCTCCTAACCGCAGATTTGGCAGGGGTCACAGTGATCCCTGCAGATCTGTGACAGCTCTTTACTTGTTTGATGAGTGGCACAGAGTTCACACTCTGGGAAGCTGCCTTCAAACAAGCACTGCGGGAAGCCATGCCAACGTTGCCGTTCCCGGCAATTGATGAACAGGGGAATCCCCTCTCTGTGGAGTTACTCAGCGGGGAGGGCTCCTTCAGTTCCCCTGATGCGCAGATCCTTTTACTCCCTCCTTCAGTTCTACCCACAATTAAGGACATTGCCTGCAAGGCCTTTTTCACCTGACAGCCACACGCACCCTTACCACCCTTCACTACCATCAAGCAGGGGCCATCTGAACCTTTCATAGACTTTGTAGAAAAGCTTTCCAGGGCACTTGAAGTGCAGATTCCAGATGAGAGCGCGCGGGAAAAGATTAGGGATAATCTGGTGTTTGTCAATGCTAACTATTTGTGTAAGCAGGCCATCCTCAGCCTTCTGTTAGACCCTCCACGCACTCTCCAGAGTATGCTACAAGTCTGTCAAGTGAAGGTCCCGTTCCTCGCGCAGCAGAGTCACCCTGCTCCTGCTCCACCTACTATTCCCGCGAGGACCGTGCGTGTGGCAGAGCATCCCAACCAACGAACTCAGGCACTAAACTACCCAGCTCGGCGCGGAAGCTGTTTCCTCTGCAAGGAAGAGGGACATTTCGCACACGAGTGTCCAAAGAAGCCGAGAGGGAAGAGGAACGCTACACCACCGGGAACGCCACAGCCTTCCCGCAACAAACCAAAAAACTAAAGGGGGAGCGCGGGTCCACCCGGCGTGAAGACCCCAACAGGGTAGACCACAGAGGGGGAGATGTTTTTGGGGGTCGTTGGACTGACACAAATATACCGGACTGGACACTTTTGAATCCTGCTCGAGACTCAGCCGAACCTGTTTTAACCACTTCTTCTCTCTTCAAACCTTACAGGTTACACCTCACTAGGAGCCTCCACCTACGGGACAGGGATTGGCATCAGGTCACCTTAAATCCAAAGGAGCTGAAAGACTGGCCACTGGCGAAGGAAGGTAAGTTCATCGTCGTCGGTGACTGTAAACACACTCCGCAGGAGATTGAGGTTCTCCCTGGGACAATTTATAACAATCCCAGGGCCCTCATGATCTGGCTGCGCACGACTCATCCCCCGACATTTGTCCCCAAAGGACAAATTGTTGAGCAGGCTATTCCATACGGAGATCCAAGCCACTACTCCTTCTCCGTGGGTACTGTGCAACACATTACCACACAAAAGCCCATAATATGGTGCAAAATGACCATAGGGGATGAGTCAGTCCATACACCACTGCTTTTTGACACAGGGGCAGATGTGACATTAGTCCCCATTAAGGACTGGCCGTCACATTGGGCGTTAGAGGACGTGCCTGCAAGTATCCACGGTGTAGGGGGGTTTAAATCGGCTAAACGATCGAAAAGCGTGGTTAAATTCGAGGGACCGAAAGGACAATTGGCTTGTACACGTCCTTTTGTTTTGGATTATGAACGGCCCTTGTTTGGAAGGGATCTCATGTCTCAGTGGGGGGTCACAATTTGCATTCCAGACCCCCCACAGGATTTTTCCATAGCGGTCACTGAGAAGCGCCCGGCCCAAAAGCTGAATTGGAAAACAGATGAGCCAGTATGGGTCGAACAGTGGTCGCTGTCAAAAGATAAATTAAAGGCGCTTGAGGAGCTCGTGGAGGAGCAGTTACGTAAAGGGCACATAGTTGAGACCAGCTCCCCATGGAACTCGCCAGTTTTTGTCATTCGTAAGAGTGACAAAAAACGATGGCGCCTCCTTCACGACCTCCGACAAATTAATAACGTGATAGAAGACATGGGGTCCCTACAACCAGGAATGCCGTCCCCCACCATGCTGCCCCAAAATTGGAATTTGGCTGTGATTGATATTAAGGATTGTTTCTTCCAAATTCCACTACACCCGGACGACGCACCACGTTTCGCCTTCTCGGTTCCCTCCATCAACCGAGCGGCCCCAAGGAAGAGATATCACTGGAGAGTTCTCCCTCAGGGAATGAAGGCCTCTCCAGTGATGTGTCAGCAGTTTGTCTCTTCCTTGCTGCACCCTGTGCGCGCAGCCGCGGAGGAGGTTATCATCCATCATTACATGGATGACATCCTCGTTTGCGTGCCGACAGACGATGAACTGTCACGAATGCTTGACCTGGTAACAAGTTTGTTAGTTGCTGCAGGGTTCGAGCTGCAAGAAGACAAGATTCAAAAGATGCCGCCTTGGAAGTACCTGGGCCTGGAAATCGGAAAGAGGACCATTGTTCCTCAAAAATTGGACATTCAGACAGACGTCCGTACCCTTGCCGATGCCCATCAGCTCTGCGGTGCTTTGAATTGGGTAAGGCCCTGGCTAGGTCTGACCACTGAGGATCTGGCACCCCTTTTCGATTTGTTGAAATGGGGAGAGGAGCTTAGTTCTCCCAGGGTACTTACTGCAGAGGCAAAAGCAGCGTTGGAGAAAGTCCAAGAGGCAATGTCATCAAGGCAAGCACACAGGTGTGATCCCAAGCTTCCCTTTAGATTCATCATAATGGGTAAGCTGCCACACCTCTATGGGATCATCTTTCAATGGGACTCAGAGACATCACACAATTCTAAGGGCCAAGGCAGGGGAGATCCCCTTCTCATCATAGAGTGGGTCTTTCTCAGCCACCATGGGCCCAAGAGGATGACACAGCCGCAGGAGCTCATGGCTGAGCTGATCCGCAAAGCGAGAACGCGGATGCGGGATCTGGCCGGTTGTGACTTCGAGTGCATTCACATACCAATTAGCTTGTCAACGGGCCAATTAACCAAAATTATGTTAGAACACCTGCTTCAAGAAAATGAAGCATTGCAATTTGCTCTAGATTCCTTCACGGGTCAAATTTCAATTCATCGGCCAGCGCACAAATTATTTAATTCAGAGGTGACTTTTAAATTGGCATTAAAAAGTGTCCGGAGCAAGAGACCCCTTGATGCTCTGACCGTTTTTACTGACACGTCCGGGGCTTCTCACAAGTCGGTAATGACTTGGGAGGATCCCAAAGCTCGGCAGTGGGATGCAGATATTGAAATTGTTGAGGGTTCTCCTCAGATTGCCGAGTTGGCCGCTGTCGTCAGAGCCTTTGAGAGGTTCCCCAGACCCTTCAATTTAGTTACCGACTCCGCGTATGTTGCGGGGGTGGTATCTAGAGCTGATCAGGCCATTTTGCAACAGGTGTCTAACACAGCTCTATATGAGCAGCTCTGGAAGCTAGTCAAGCTTGTATCCCACCGAGAGCATCCTTTCTATGTGATGCATACGAGGTCACATACTGATTTGCCTGGGTTCGTTGCCGAGGGAAACAGAAGGGCTGATGCCCTTGCTGCCCCAGTGGCAATAGCCCCCTTGCCTGATGTTTTTGAGCAGGCAAAACTCAGCCATCAGCTATTCCATCAGAATGCGCCTAGTCTTGCTCGACGCTTTCACCTCACACGTCAGCAGGCTAAGGCGATTGTCGGCTCGTGCCCATCCTGTCAGTCCCATGCAGTGCCGACATTGCATGCTGGAGTCAACCCCAGAGGGTTAGAGAGCTGTGAGCTCTGGCAAATGGACGTCACCCACGTTACATCATTTGGAAAGCTTAAATACGTCCATGTTTCAGTGGACACTTTCTCCGGTGCTGTCTATGCCTCTGCGCACGCAGGGGAGAGAGCCCATCATGTGATCCAGCACTTGCTCCAGGCTTTCTCATTCATGGGCATCCCCAAGGGGATCAAAACTGACAACGGCCCGGCGTACAAATCCAGGGAACTTGCAGATTTCCTGCAGCAATGGGGAGTGGAACATAAGACAGGCATCCCCCACTCCCCCACAGGCCAGGCGATCGTGGAGAGGACCCACCAGAACATCAAGCGAGTCCTCCAACAACAGCAGCAGGTTTTAAAGAATGAAATACCTTCCGTCAGGTTGGCCAGGGCTTTGTACGTGATCAATTTTCTCAATTGCTCCTTTGAAAATCCCAATCCACCCATCGTTAGGCACTTCCAGTGTAACTCAGACTGGAAGGCGGAACGCCACCTGCCCGTCCTGGTGAGGTCTCCTGACTCTGGCAAAGTTGAGGGTCCCTTTGCCCTAGTGACGTGGGGGCGTGGGTACGCCTGCGTCCTCACTGATGGGGGGCTAAAGTGGATCCCAGCTAAATGGGTTAAGCCCTTTGTCCAGAAACGAAGAGAGAGGGAAGGAAAGGTCTCGCAGGTAGCTTCAGCAGCATTGCGCCGTCGGAGAAAGTGCTCCAGGACACCCCCATTTGAGACAATATGGGAATGGGAGAACGACTCCCCCTCTGCTTATTTCATGAAACCTCATGATTTGTGTTTTTAAGTTTGTTTTGTAGGTCCCACCCATCCCAAGCCAACATGCAGACCATCCACCTCATCATCGTGATCACCAGCCTCCTGACAACCAGTCAAGCCTGGCTTGTGCCACAGCCCGATGCGAATGTGTGGACCATGCTGGCGCGGTCCTTAGGCCAGGATCACATCTGCCTCAACCAGGCCAGTGCCTTGGACCCGATCTCCTCCTGCCTCGTGGGGATCCCTTTTCAAAAACATGAATTGCCCGAGAAGCTGCTTTATTATGCCCGCCGTTTAGATAATATCAAGCCCCGTGTGAGTCCTTTTATTAGTTGGAGGAATTTCTTTTTCCGTTTAGAAAATTCAAAAGATGAACCCCAGGAGCTGGAACTCCTTGGTTCAGCCAAAGCCCGGTTTTGCATCCACTTCACCAATGAGGCAAATGCCCTTAACCCCAAGACAAAAAATGTAGTTCAGTCAAATTCCATATATCACGCCAGATCGTGGTGTCAGGGAATGGCCAAAGGAGCACTCCCCCCTCAAGTTTACAATAACCCCAAAAAATTGCCAAAAGGTGTTTTTTTGATTTGCGGGACCCATGCTTGGGCAGGCATCCCCTCTCACCTTTCAGGAGGTCCGTGCACCTTAGGGAAATTGGGACTGTTTTCACCTAACAAAACCCAAATTATGGATTGGAAGCAAAAGAAAAACGGTGCACATAAATCGGCTATTTCTAAAAGGGATTTGAAGAATTTGGACCCAAACTGCGATTCGGAAATTGTACATTGGAGTAAGTCTAAAGGAGTCGCAGTTACTATATTTGCCCCCTGGGTTTCCATTGCCAAGAATATGGGGGAATTGGCTCACCTAGAGTGTTGGGTGGCCAAACAGTCAAAGTTGACTTCCAAGTCCCTATATAACCTCCTGCAAGATGAGGATTTAACGAGGCAAGCCACCCTCCAAAATCGGGCGGCCATAGATTACCTCTTGCTCCTCCACGGGCATACCTGTGAGGAGTTCGAGGGTCTATGCTGTTTTAACTTGTCGAGCCGGGCCGAGGACACCAAGCAGATCTTGCGGCAGATGCAAGATATGGTCGGGCAGATAAAAAAGGAAACATTGGACTGGTTAAATAACATCTTCAGTGGCTGGGGGCTCTCTGGATGGGTAGGATCCATTCTGAGGACCATTTTGTTATTTATGTTCATCATTTTATTAATCCTGGTGGCCTTCGGACTAATTAGAAAGATGATGTTTAAATTGATTTCCAGTGCCACTTCTTCCCCCTCTCCAGAAGTTAATTACACAGCGGTGTCAGATGACCCTGAAGAAATGGACTTAGAAGGCTCCGAAGGCTATCCGGAGTCCGAATACCTTCCTGACCCACCGCAGCCTTTTTCATCTTAATTAAAAGAAAAGGGGGAAAACTAGGGAAAGTTTGTCCTTTAAAATTATTATTAAATACACTGTGATTTAAGCACATTTCCCATTAATTCTCTGCTACCTCTGGAAGTTCATTTTAGTATTTTATTGTTAAAAATACATAGTTGAATTTCAGCAGCTATCTAGCAAAGTAATTGCAAACAAAAGGAAAAGATCCCAAACAGGACTGAAAACTCAGGATGCAAAAATCAATACCTTTCTTTTTCAAATCCTTTTGAATTTTTTCCTATAAAGGGTTTTTATTTCAACATAACCACAAACAGAATTGAAATAGAAGACACATAAGAGCATGAGAAAGAGAAATGAGGTTTTTTTCCAGACATTAATTCCTCTACTTACACCACATATAGACAATTCCATATTTATCTTCCTCTGTTGTGATGTGTCCTTACACATTTTGCTTTAATCCAAGAATTATGGCATGTAAACCTTCTCACATGGAATGCAGTAAGGCAAAGCTCTAACGGCAATGAGATCCTTACTGAGCATTTGTCTTGGTTTGGAAAGACAGGTATCTGTCAGGGAAAACTGGAGCTTCTTTTGGAATGTAGAATGTGAAACCCCCTCCCTCCAAATTATTACAGTTTTGCAATTAGGAGCTTTCAGGCAAAAATATGGGAATAAGAATAACAGTTCTTTACTAGGAATATTAAAAAATACAAATGGAGTAATAAAAAAAAACCAAGCAAGCAAACAAACAAAAGTCCTAGAAAACACTGATGGAGTTAGGAATACGAGTTGACACCCTGTTGGCCAGGTATCGCTGTGAGCCTAGCCAGAAAGACACTCGGAGCCGGAGTTCTGGGTTGATCAGAGCAGCAGGGCAGAAGAACCCTGCCTTGTTTATTCTTCCTATTTTATACCTCTCACAAGGTGCCCATGCATTGGAGAGTGGGCATTCCCACCGCTCACCATATTGGTGAAGGGGACTGTCACACAGTCTTGTTTGTCCCAGCATGGAATGTGAAAACAATGGCTATGTTTATAGAACATAGCTGGCGTTTACATGAAGAGCGTGAGAAGGTACAAACCTTCTACTTAGTATGAAGCGCTCAACAAGCTAGGAAGATCTCATGGTGACAGCCAGGGTGTTGGAAGCAGTCCAAATAAGTCTTCCTGGAGTGACAGATGTGGTTCTGTTGAAGTAGAGGTGATCTTGTAGACAAGTTCAGTGGTGGTGAGATGAGTCCGGGCTTCCTCTGAGAATCTAGTGGAAAAAGGGATGCTTGGGGTTTCTGTCTTTATTTTTATCTGGGTAGGGAATGGTTGGCTCCTTCCCACTGGGTGGAGCGTCTCACAATGGGATGATGTAATGTGTCATGTCATTGGTGAGCTTTAATGGCCCATTAACAGAAGATATCCCCCAGAGGATGGACAGTTGATGAAAGAGATAAGAAACACTGCCTCACCTGGTTTTAATAGATGGTCTATATCAGAAGAGATAAAGAAAAAAGGAACCATCCCCCAACTGCTTTCTACAGATGAAATAGAAGACACATTTTTTTGGTTACATAACTCAAGACAACATTTCTGATCCCTGGTCAGATGCAAATCACTAAACCGCACTTGTTTCAAATGCCGATATTTTATTTTTAGCCACTGGAAACTCTTTTAGTTTGTGGGGTTTGTTTTGGTTTTTGTGTTTTTGGCGGTTTGTTTTTTGTGGGTTTTTATTTGTTTGGGTTTTTTTGCTCATCGTAAACATGCAAACATTTTGTCTACTCTGAACACTAAAGAGTTAAAGATGCATGACAGCTTTGCTGTCCCATTCATTCTGGTGAAACCTTTGAAACTTCAGGTGAAGGAGAAGCTTGTCATCCTACCCTAAGTCCTCTTCTAAGAGCTAAATGCTATCATTTGCAAACACCAGTCACCCAGACTGCTTTTCATCAATTTGCAATTAAGCAGTAGTAATCAGTAAGGTGTTGGTGTCCCAGCCTGACACCAGCTAGGGAAGACTATTCCTGCCTTCCAGCTGTTTCAGGAAAGCCCACCTGCTGCACTGTAATTCTCCCAGGAGTTACCGCTCTACCTAGGAGGCACTGCAGGGAGGAAAAGGCTGTATTGCACTCAGTCTCAAACTGTGTCACCTCCTCCTGTCCATCTGTGCTGGGGACCTGCAGCAAACCTGCAGAGCCCTTTTCCTCGATGTGCAGCAAACAATTGCATAAATGTCTGATAAGTCAGGAATCCCTTTGTGGCCTAATCTGTTAATTAGATTCATTGATTGTAAGGCTACCAATTAATTAATTGGGACAGCAATTAATTATTCTGAAATCTGGCACAGCAGATTTCAGTCTCCAACTAAGATTTTATGGTAAAGATTCTGATTGATGAAATCAGAATAATCTCTCTTATGATTTACAAAGCATCAATTCTCTCAGTTAATAAAATACATACAAACTGAGAATATCACTGCAAACATACAGTGGTGTCTGTATTATCATCTTAAAAATGTTGTATTGGAAAGTTTTTCATGTTAGCTGTTTCACCAACAGCCATCCTGGGTCATTTATACTAAGGCTATCACCACTTCTTTATAGTTGATGTGTTGATATTGTTGATATGGCTGATGTGTTTTACTGTAATTCCCTAATTTCTAGAGTTCCATCTTCCTTATAAGCTATACACAAAATGCAGCTCCAATCAACATCGGTATCAGGCTGGTATTACTATTATGATGCTACATTTGCACAGGGAATATCTCCATTTGTTTTTATTTTCATCCTACTCCCAGATTTTAGTTTCATTTTACTCCTGAAATTCTGGCAAGTCTATAGGATTTTTCAAGCTCCTGGAGCCTGAAAGTTCAGTGCTAAGAGTCCTAGACATTGCCCTTGTGTTTACACAAAGCTTTTAAGCCTTGTCTTGTATTAGTCAATGCTTTTGTTAAGCTGCTTGGCCTTGTCCGTACTGGAGCCCTCTTGAACACATTCAGCAGTCAAACTTTGGGGGTTTTAAGTGTTAACACTTGGGAATTAATATTAAATATAATCTCTCCTCTATGAGGAGAGACAATGGTTAATCAATCTTAACAAAGGTGATAAAAGCTAGCTGAAAAACTCAGAATCATTCAAGTAAACTCTTTTGTGTGCTTTAGAAGGTATTTTTAAAAGAGTGTTTAGTAATTGATATAACTTGAAAGTATCAGAGGACAATCATGATTGTGGTCTATTTTCTATTTCAATCTGATCTAACATCAACCTGACTAACTTGGATGCTGGATCCTTTTTTGAGCAGCTGTTTGGACTATATAGCTTCTGGGAGTCCCTTCTAATCTTAATTATTGCATTATGCTACCCATTTTGATTTTTCATGAATATGACAGCATTAATTGCATTACACCTATTTGTGATGCAGAGTAGTCTGAGCTCAAAATTGGAGACAAGCAAGAATTATTGCTACAACAAAAGATGACTCCTTTTTCTCCACTAAATCTTTTGCTCTGCTAAAAAATAGGGCAATTTCTATTATCTGTTCACTTTGAAGGTTATCCCATGAATGTGAGCAGAAAATCTGTGGAAGAAATGAACACTGACATGAACAAGGATGACAGGGAAATGTGGCCGGACAGATTTTTGCAGTTGCAGTCCTTTTTTTGTGGATAAGTATGTGCAAATCAACTCTGTTTTCTACATGTGTGGCCATTATTTGAAAGTATTTGATTTTGTTTTCTGAAAAAATCAGATTGTAGATGGTTAGCAAAAGATTCATATTGAATGCTCACTGTTTATAGCATGTTAGTGGTCAGTCAAATAGGAGGGGGCAGATTCTGCTCCCCTGAAGAATGCATCTCTATTTCCTCTGTACTGAGATTACTGGTTACTTTTTTGATCTATTTAACCAGCTCTTTAGATATTCTTAAAAGCATTTTCTAGAAAATATTATCAACACTTCTTTGTATATTTAGACTCAGCCCCATGAGCTCAACATCTGCAGCTCTTTGCAGTAAAAGTCTTTAATAACACTGTCTTCCAGAAAGATACACAATTTATGTCATGACTGCAACGGGTGTCTGTACTTTATTCTTCTTGTTGAGTTTATGGTTCCCATAGAATAAGTAATAGACAAATATAAGCATATCAGACATGAACAGTTTATGAGAAACAGAAAACTTTTAATAACATTGCACTCACTTGAGAGAACATCATAAAAGAAAAAAATCTAGTATATAGAATACTGTTAATAGAATTGCAAACAGAAATATTTAAAGCACATTTCAGTGCCAGTTTCCAAGATCTGTTTATATCAACATTACCCATGCCTTTTTATGTCTAGTATTTCACTTGAATCTTCTTTACAGATTTTGCTACTTGCTGCAGATTACAGTAAGAAGGCACTGAGTGTCAAAGTTAAAAAACTTCCTCAGCTGCTTTTCTCTCCTCCTAGCATTTTGCATGTAATATCATTGGGAAGTTCGATATTGTCTTTGTACTTGAACTGAGAGATCCCAATTTTTTTTCTCTCAAGACTCTTGTTTTCAGAGCTCTGCTACAGTTTTGTTTATTTTTTTTTTCCAGGATACTATTTATGAGTCTCCTTTTAATGGAGAAAATACAAGAGTAAAGAGGTGACTTTCTGAGTACACAAGTAATATGGAACTGCTCCTTCAAAGGTTAAGGGTGAGTTAAATTCGTGAACTGTGAGTCTATGTGTCTTTGTAGGTTTTGGAGGGGAAGAGGAGAATTTCAGGGAGGGGACCAGGGCTGGAGATGGACTTCTTTTCTCATGACAACGTAAGAGTGCAGAAAGGATACATGCTCAGTAGTAAAAGCATGGAAATGCTCTTTGCTCCCATGCTCTACATATGAAAGAAACCTAATGAAAGCTCAGATCTGCACCTCAAAGGACAAATGAGATGTTATGATATTTACTTTTGAATGCTCAGCTGCTGATGGATATGCTTGTCAGTATTTTTGAGAGTGTATCTGTCATTATGGTTTAAGGACGGCATGGAATAACGACATTGACTCTCAGTGTAAAGCAGAAATGAGAGCAATCTTTATTCTTCTAAATCTTCCTTTGATACAGTACTTCGGTACAATGAATATGATTGGTCATTCAGAGCCTACACCTCTTTGTAAACAACTTTTGCCAGTAAACACATTGGAAAAACACCACCTGCTGATGGTTTTCCACTTCCCAAGGATTGTTATGGTTTCCTCAAGATTTTCCCATGCCAGAATGAGAAAGTTGCTCACTTGTCTTTCACACAGAATCTAGCAGTGCCTGAAGCCAAAAATCCAACCACTGTTGTTGTGATTTAGATTTAGGGGGGTCCCCGGGGAAGGTTCCCCGGGAGCCCCCCGGGCTCTAGGGTCATGGGTGTTCGCATGCTGGCAGGTAAAGAGACTCCAGACGGTTGGTGGGATGCTGATGAGATGAGGGTTTATTCGGAGTCTTACCCGGGAAGGCAGCATGGTCACTGAGGGAGAGGGGGAAGGGAAGGAGAGAGAGGGAAGGAGAGGGAAGGGGAGAGAGGGAAGGGGAGAGAGCAGTCTGCAGAGACCGCCAGGGCAAAAGAGAGCGAACCTTGTCCATTTGCACCCTTAACACAGAGGTTCAAAGTGGGCGTAGTAAGATTCTTTAGCCAATAGAGTTACAGATACACGATACTGCACGGAGGTTACAGACTTGAGATAAACCATACACTTTCCAGGGGTGAGCCAGAGCAAACCATTTCCATAAAATGCAATTCCACACACTGTCAGTACCCACATGTATCTAAGAGCCATGTGTATAGAATACAATCCAACGAAACATAATATCGTTTTTGGCAGAGTTCATTGTGATCTGATGTATGCACAAAATATTAAATCTTAGTTACTTGCATTAATAAATAGACTATATGCTTGATTCTTAAAAGTTGCATGATAAATTAAATAGCATTATTTGATTTGGAATAGCTCCTGATCTGTGACAGGTGGCATTAGTGTACAGGTGCCTGGGCTTTTTTTTATACTGGGTTTTTGTCCTGAAAGATTTCTATGGACATTTTGGGAAAAAAAATAGAGACGAAGAAAATTGGGTTTTTTTCAATACAAAATTTGGAGTAAAAGTGTGTAATGATTGCTTTAATGGCAAAAGTATCTGTTTCAGAACATCTGTATCAACTTAAGTGAAAATGGACCAGCTAGAAAAAATTAAATCAGCATGAATCATAAATCCAAAAGGTCACTGATCTAAAAATATACATCTCAAGAAAAAGAAAAAAAAGTGTGTATGCAATTTAAAATTGTCAAGTAAAAATTAAAATCCTTCTAAACATTCTAAACTTAGAACATTAATTAATTTGAAAGTAATTTGAGAAGAGGCAAAAAGCCACCCTGTGATGTCACTTTCATTATATGTAATACAGCTAAGGAGATGATAGATTATGCAGAGCCCAGGAGAAGATTAAGCCTCTTTATCTGTCTGTGGGAGGGGGGAGAGCATAAATACAGGTAGTATTTCGTGTTCAGAGAAGATGCAGGAACTCTGAATAACTTAGTTTTAATATGCACTTCTATCACTGAAGTGCACTGAAGCATAACAGGAGGCGCACACAGGTGCCGAGGATCATTAATTCACCCTAGTCAGTCAAAATTAGAAAGCTAACAAGTAAAACCAAGTCCCTCTTCTTAATAAAGTTCCAAATATAAATTTTGGAAGGAGGAGGAACAAAACAAAGTTCTGTTGGATGTTGTACCTTCTTGCCACAGTGTGGGAACTGTAAAAATCCCCTCAGGGAAACTTCCAGGCTTTTCCCTGGAAGAATGTACCATATAGTCTCCTTGCCTAGGCTGAAAGGACTTCCCCCATGGTTCCCTGCAAAACTACTGCCAATCTATCTTAGATTGCTCCCCCATTGGCCACTTAACCCTTCCCATCCCAATTGTTCATTCCTCATCCCCCTTATAGGTTTGCTGCCCCTTGCCCTGCCTTCGTACCGCCCCTGTGCCCTCAGACCATTGGTTCCTGACACCCTACTTAAGCCTGTGCACAGCACATGGTCTGTGTCTTCGGCATGCTGAAATAAACCTCTGCTAGAACTGAATCGTACAAAGACCCTTCCTGTCTTTCCTCCGCTGAGGCGTGTGTGTGTATGGACCCAAAATGGCTGTTCCTGTGGCCTGCTCTGAGTGGCTTCTGAAGGAGACATTTTGAGAAGGTAGCAGTATTTCACCTTCCTGCCACGATGCTAAACTATAGCTTAACAACAAGGGAAAAATAAAGCATAAGTGTGTAGTAGGAAAGAAAATTCTTTGCAGGTACTTTTGAAGTCAAAGCCTTATTAGCAAAGCCTAGAGATGTTCCAAAAGAAGATTGCAGAGCATTTTGTCAAAAGTGGCTTGTATGTAGGTGCATACCAGTGTTGCCATGAATTTTCCTGGTTTGCTGAGCGTTCATATTAAAGGAGAAATGTGCAGTTTCTCACGCTGGTGAATTGTAAACACAGGACCATGTTTTGTAAATATTGGCAATGTTATGAATACTTTCTCCAAGAGAAGGGGAGGTTGAATGACAGCCTCCTGGACCAATGTGACAGGAGAGGTGGCGATACCCTTCTCCAATCCATGGTCACCTTGCCACAGATATATAATGGAAAAATAAACTAAGGGCAGGTCTTCTGCCCTGCTGCTGTTGTTGCACCCAGATCTGTGTCCCCATTCTGTGTTCCTGGTTGGGCCTCCACGGTGATAACTGGCGCCTATACGTGGTCAAGTTGCAAGCTAGTGAGGAAAGAAAAAAGAAGAAAAAAAAATAATTTTGTCTTCTACAGCTGCAAAAAGAAGAAACCCACGATGTTCTCAGAGGAACGATTGATGATGGAACTGCTCCACTCCTTTTTGTTGTCCTGTGACGCTGACTTGACCAGGAAACACGTGAGAGAATTGTTTAGCTGGGGAAAGAAACTTGGAATTTTTTATAGTGCTGAAAAAGCACTCTCAATAGATCCATGGAAAACCCTGGGGGAAAAACTTTTTTTATCCGTTCTGAACGGAAATATGAGAGCTAGCGCTCTCTTAGGGACCTGGGGAACAGTCTTCCCACTTTTAAAAGAGGCTGGGGAGGACTTTGAAGTTGATTCTGGGCTTTCGACAGGAAGCAGGACTGGCTCCCCTGCGAGCTCCATCGCTTCTGACGAGGATTGCTCTGATGCAGGGTTAGAGCCGATGCAGGAGATCCCGGCCCCCATGTTGGGGGTTGGGCGCACCCAGCGGGGTTTTTGGAAGGGCTGGGAAGCGTTTTTCGGACCGCTCCCCATGCGGTTGGGCGGGCGGGGAGCTGGGGTGCCGAGGGGGCGGAGCGCTCGGCATCGGGTCCCACGCCGAGCACGGGGGATAGCCCCCGCCGCCCCAGGCCGCCGCTCCGCCGGCGCCGCGCCCCGCCCCTCGCGATCCCGGCCACGCGCCGGGTCCCCCCTGCCGCCCGTGGGGGCTGCTGGGCCCCCCCGCCGCTCGCGGCGGAGCCGCCGCCGCCCCGCCCCGCCCCCGCCGCGCCGCGCGCGCTCCAGCGGAGGAACCAGCCAGGGGCGGCCCCCGCGCCGCCCCGGGCCCCGCCCACCGCGGGGTCGCCTGTCCCGCCGCGCCCCGCGCCGTGCGACCCCCCCGCGCCGTGCGACCCCCCCGCGCCGCCGCGCGGCACCGCCGCGCGCCCCCTCCGTTCAGAGGGGACGGGGCCGAGCCCCGCCCACCGACCCATCGGCTGGCCGGGCAGGAGCTGAAAGCTGTGGCCCGTCGGCTACGCCCCCCTGCCCAGCGCGACAATCACCCCCCCCGATCAGAGAAGAGTCTGAGTGTGTCACTGTCCCCTGCCCGCCCCCCCTACGGGGCCGGGTCGGCTGTGGGAGATGATAACGGGGCAAAAGCGTTGTCTGATGTGCACGCTTTTCCTGTCGTGAAATCGGATGAGGTTTTTAGTCCTGCATCCCAGGTGAATCAGGCTGCTGACCTAACAGAGCTGCTGCCTGAAGATGCAGCTTTGCCCGAGCCAGCTCAGGGACCTGTGGACGTGGGTCCACAGCATCATAGCCATGATGACCCATCATGGGCAGTCCCGTTTCCCTTATCAAGGGACGTGGCAAAAGATAATACAAGCTTCACTGAGACAATTCAATGGATCAGTGCAGAATTTGAGAATCTGATCTTTCCTTATGTAATAAGAGGTTTTGCAACAGTGATGCTTGAACCTCAACAGGTTTTTACCTTTGAAAGAAATTGGAAATTCCTAGCTGGACAAATGGCTGTTGTAAATAGCCACCTGCCTCGAGAAGATCCCCTGTTTGGGGTCGGAGCTGATCTACTTATGGGGAGGAGTCAATATGCTTGCCCTGATGTGCAAGCTGGCCTTTCTCGCACTGTTTTAGATTCGTGCAGATACATAGGGATATCTGCATTGATAAAAACCAAGTTATCCTTCTCCCCAAAGCAAGACTTCTCAGACATAGCACAGAAGCCAGAGGAAGCTTTTCATGACTTTATAGTGCGTCTGGCGAAATTTTTAGAGATGAGAGTCAAAGATAGTATCTTAAGATTGATATTATTGGAGCAATTAGCACGGAGCCATGCTAATTCTGCTTGCCAGAGGCTCCTGGGGACCATTCCAGAGATTACTAATGTCCTGAAAATGATGCAGACCTGTGCAGTTCTAAACACCTGTGATTCTATGGTGATGACCCCAACGGCTGCTTCACAGCCGGCTGAAAAGAGGCGGAATGATGGACATGAGACACAGGCAGATATTCAGCCTAGTGGGGAACAGGAAAAGGAGGCACAGAAAGTGACTCCCTTGTTTTTCTGCGCACAATGTGGGGGTCCAGACCATACTGCAGAAACTTGCAAGGCAGTGGGTCATGCTGAGCCCACGCCAAGCCCGAAAACTCGGAGGCGAAGAAAAAGACAAAGATGTCAGGGGGACGAAACACTTTCCCAAGCTCTAGAACAAGAGCAAAATTCTCTGGCTGGTGTACAGCCATCATCTCAAGTGTAGGAAGTGTTGATGTTGCCACATAGCTATGGTCAGTTTTCCTTGGACCTTGCAGTGGGTTTCTACGTCCACATCCTATGTTGCATGCATTCTTTGAGAAAAAGTCAATTGCTCAATTTGTGTTTTTTAAGTTCTCTATCCTCAGGTTCTGGGATCTTTGCCATGGAGGTGGCCGCTGAAAGTCTGCTGAGCTGCCTCAGGTGCATTGGACTGATCCTGTTTGATCCTGAAACCTTGTGCACCCTGTGCCACCCTAGTGCCACCCATCACAGAAGCCTCTCCGAGATCTGATTAACATGGACACGGACTGGCATCCTCTCTTTTCCTATATGGCCTCCATAGAGACTTTGGATCTTGTGGAGCTGCTGGACAAGGACAGACTGAAGCAGTGTGATGCTGAGAGCCAGCGGACTGTTAATCATGGACTCAGAGGGATTGTTTGCTATGGCTCAGTTTTATGTATGGTAGCCATTGTGACCTCTGTGGGGAAAGTGCACGTTGTTTGGGGGTTGTGGTTTTGGGACAGAACTTTTGGGGTTCAGAATTTTGAATTGAGTGATTAATTTTTCTTGGAATGCTCCTGCCTTTTGCACCGTATATTCCCTTGTATCTTATAAAAATTTAAATATATGAGGGTGTTGGTTGAATTATGTTAGACTATGCTCGAGATATTTTGAGCAGATTATTGCAAGGGGTTCAGGGTGAAACCCTGGGTAGCAGAGGCAGAATCAGACCAACATGTAGCCCTCACACCGTCACCTAAATGAAGGTCGGTGAACTTTATACAGGTTTTTTTTTTCTTTCTTTTTTCCTGTCATAGAATTGTTCATTTTTCTTTTTCTGTTTCCTTTTTTAATATACTTAAAAGGGTGAGATGTTGCCATGAATTTTCCTGGTTTGCTGAGCGTTCATATTAAAGGAGAAACGTGCAGTTTCTCACGCTGGTGAATTGTAAACACAGGACCATGTTTTGTAAATATTGGCAATGTTATGAATACTTTCTCCAAGAGAAGGGGAGGTTGAATGACAGCCTCCTGGACCAATGTGACAGGAGAGGTGGCGATACCCTTCTCCAATCCATGGTCACCTTGCCACAGATATATAATGGAAAAATAAACTAAGGGCAGGTCTTCTGCCCTGCTGCTGTTGTTGCACCCAGATCTGTGTCCCCAGTCTGTGTTCCTGGTTGGGCCTCCACGGTGATATACCAGAAATTTCGAAAGGACACTAATTTGCTTTTCTTTTTCCTGTGGTAAAATCCCATTACAACATCAAGCATTGGCAGAAGCAAAGACTGAGATGCCACTTGCTGGCCAAACAAAGATCGGACACAGGGCTCACAGGGAAATGACACATGCATTGTCCTGAAGGCTGGGATCAGATAAGATCGGGGACTAGAGAAACGAGGGTCCAAACCAATATGGTTATATCACAGGTTCTCCTACTTTATTCTGCGAGATGTCGGGTTTTATACAGACAGAATAGTTTACACGAACAGGTGCATTCTGATAGGCAGTGAACATACAGAAGTATGTAAGCTATTGCAGTTTAAGGTAGCCACCGTGTCTTCCCAGTAGCTGTCCCATGCTAGCAGCACCACTACCTTAACACATTTCCAGTAACAGATAAGGTTATTTGTGCTGCATATGTGGAACGTACTGAGGCCTGCTAGACCAGGCCTGAGGCCTGGTCTGAGGCCTGGTTTGAGGCCCAGTTTTGCGGATAGCTCTACCTTATGATATAAGCTATCCTCCTACATTGTCCCATAGAACTTTTCCTAGAAAATAGGTCTCTTGTTTAATTTTATCAGTAAACAACCCCTTATTTTTTTAGCCATCCAATTACAGCAAAAGTGGCAGATGGGCTCACACTAAGCAGTCGTGAATAATATGCCATTAAATTCAAGGGAATATGACTGATTTGCACCAATACCTTTAGCAGTCCCAGAATATTTACAGGAAGGTCTGATAAAAAAAAGTTTCCTGTCTGCCAGTTGCCTTGGGTCTGTTTTAAAATCTCATGTACATGCATCTCCCTCTCTCTACCTCTCCTTTCTTTGAATCTCATATCACGTTGTGGGGGCATCTTCTGTGTAATATCACTTCCTAATTGCAAAAGTCCTTGATGGGTTTAATGAGTTTCTCTTATTTCTTGGAGTGTCCATTTCTGCTTAATGTCAGGGTGTCTTGGTTTGGAAAGACAGGTATCTGTCAGGGAAAACTGGAGTTTCCCTTGGAATGGAGAATGTAAAAACCCCCTCCCTCCAAATTATTACAATTTTGCAATTAGGAGCTTTCAGGCAAAAATATGGGAATAGGAATAACAGTTTTTTACTAGGAATATAAAAAAAATATAAATGTGATACAAAAAAACAAACAAGCAAACAAACAAAAGTCCTAGATAACCCTGACAGAGTCAGAGATACGGGCTGACACTGTTGTCACGGTGTTGGAAGCAGTCCAAATAAGTCTTCCTGGAGTAACAGATGTTGTTCTGTGAAGTAGAGATGATCCTGTAGAAAAAAAAAAGGGTCCAGTGCTGATGAGATGGGTCCGATCTTCCTCTGAGAATTCAGTGGAAAAACTGGCTAACTTGGTGTTTGGGATTGCAGGTTTTATACTGGTGGAAAGGCTTTGGCTCTTCCCACTGGGTGGAGCATCTCACAATGGAATGAAGTAATGTTGTCAGTCATGTGAGAGGCCTTAAATGGCCCATTGACAGGTGATGTCCCTCAGAGGAGGATGGGTGCGGGAGGAAGAGAGAAGAAGGCATTGCCTTATCTGGTGTTATCAGTTGTCCCATTAACAGAAGGCATTCACCCTCTTTCCCCCCCTAGAGTTACAAGAGATAAAGAACAATATCTCCCAACTGGTTTCAAGAGATGAAAATAGAATACACATTTTTGGTTACATTTTTCAACCAAAAACACAGGGGTATCCTTCTTCTTCTGGTAAGTTTATTGACATCATTATTTTGCTTGTCTTTTTTTTTTTAGGTTTTTTTCAAAGAGAGGTAGGAGGGCACATAGAAGGAGGAACTATTACCATAAAAACTCTTTGCAGTGATACAGATTAAGGGACTTTGTACCACTTTCTAACGATGGATAAATTCCAAATTTATTTAATTTCCCCTGGCAGTCCTTTTCACTGCCTCATCTCCTGGACTGTGGGCTATCAACACAGTGTTGCGGGTTAAATTTGTTTGTTGTGGTTTTTTTTCTTTTCTCATAGAATTTTTTCCCCATAAGTTGCTAGGAGATTACGTACTGAGTCTTTGACTGAAACAAAGAAAGTGGCCAAAGGAGATTGTATCACTGGGCTAACCTATTGTTTTTGGGTCTCTGGGAGTTTTCTCTCAGACAGGCGAGATAACGCGAGCTTTGGGAAAGGTAAAGGACAGAGCTGGAGGGGCAATTGCTCTCTCTTGCTCTCGGCATCAGAAAGGATGGTCAGGCTGCCGCTCGCTGCAGGAAGAGTTCACGGTCATCACTCCGTCCCGTCCTGGGAAATCTACCATCATCTGCTTGTGTACCCAGGAATCCTGAGCTCCCCTTCTCCTTCCCTGCTGGGCTGGCCCTGCCCCCACTGCTGTTGCTTCCTCGGCACTGCTTTGAGGCTTTTCTGTAGCCCTGCCCTGCCCTGCCTTGCCGGGACATCCATGCCGCTCCATCTACCAGCACAGAGCATCTGATCTCATCCACCAGCCTGGGAGTTTCCACCCTTACAGCTTGGTCTCTCAGAGTCCCTCAGGGGCACTGAGATCAAACTGCCCCTGGGCTTGTGTGAAAGAAAGCCCTCGAGTTTCCTGGTTCTGTTTATTATTAATGCTGTAGTTGTTGTTGTTTGTTTGTTTTGTCATATATACTAGTAAAGAACTGTTATTCCTATCCCCATCCCTCTGCCTGAAAGCCCCTTTAATTTTCTAAATTATAATAATTTGGAGGGAGGGGATTTGAATTCTCCATCTCTAGGGAGGTCCTGCTCCCTTCCTAGCAGATACCTGTCTTTCAAACCAAGACACACAGTTGTAAATGCGAGATTAGACCGGGTGGTGAATCAGTGCACCAGCAAGCAGGAGGCAAAATAGAAGCAGAAGGTCAAGCAGAGGACATTTGCTTTACAAAGAGGGAGGATGGTGATGGACACCAGAAAACTGAATGGAGGAGCTATAGAAGGGAAGTTGAAAATAACATTTTTTTGAGATTATCAAAGGCTGAATCTAGCAGCTCCTTCAGTGAGGTTGTGGTGAAGACTGAGAAGATACATGCAGATTAATAAGGGTCAAGTAATAATTATATGTAATGGATGTTTGTCCTGTCAGTTAATCCATAAGAATGAAACACTGTTTTAAGAAACAAAGCAAATTATCCTAATTATGTACAAGCATATAGTTTCTGTTTGTTGGTACAGCTATCATTGGCAGGATTCCTCCCTCAAGTGACTTTCTGAACAACATTCCCAAACTGGCACATTTTGTTGTGGGCATTATCATGTAAAAAAATAAAATGCTGATTTTCTAAATGTTTAGAGTATTTATTGCATAGTTTCTAATGCATGGCAGACCAGTGTAATGTGACTGTCTTTCTATTATTTCTAGTTTTCTAAAAAAATAAACACTTGTATTATTTGTGTCTTCATAACACAGAATGTCTTTCCAATACAAAGTACAGCATTAGAGGATCTGTAATGATCTGCAGCACAGAAACAATTCCTTTTCCTGATTACTTTTAGACTTTGATTTTTTTTCAGTAATTTTTGTAGCAATGTCTCAAACCTAGCTTGCACTGTAAAGTTTTTGTCCAAAGTTCTTGCTGATTAAACCAGCTTTCTGTCTCCAAAGCAAAATTGCCCCTCCAAATGACAAAATTCTTCATTCAACAAGGGCAAGAAACATCAACACTTTCAGCCACAAATGTTAAATGAAGAAAAACAAAGGATAACCTAGTGCTTCTCTCCAAAACGTATCTGTTCTGGCTACCAAAAAGAATCAGCCTTGTTTGGATTGCTACTGCCAAAAGTGAGAGAGTACACCATTTCAGACTGAAAAGAAGGATTCTGGCAGGACCAAGTAATGATTAATTTATTCAGGAGAGGAAAAGGGACCCTCCAGATAACCAGGAGGACTTCAAAGAAATCTGGGCTGGTGCTTAGAATCCATGGCAAGAACCCACATTCGAGTCATGAGCAGGCTAACAACAGTCAGCAGCCAGGGCTCATCTCCACCTACTTCCTTTCCGTAATTTGGTGCCACTCTGACAGTCCCTTCTCTTCTCACAAACACCTTTTCAAAGACTCTCACAAGTGTGTCACGGTGCCTTTAGAGAACTTAGTCTCTCTGCCTGCCCAGGCTAGCTCAGGCTCCGCGGCAAGGTAAAAGGTACAGCCAGGCGAGTCACGCAAGCCGGCTGATCCCTGTGAGTTCTTGTCTCCTGAGAGGCTGTGTTAGGCAGTGGAGAATGCTGACAATGACAGAGAAGAAGAAGGGAGGAGCCAGTCCAGTAAAACGACAGATTTATTTGGGGGTCACAGGGGACCTCCTTACCACCTGCCGGATCCTCAGACTGCGCCCCCTAGGCTCTTGCGACGTGATGTTTTATACAGCAGTGACGTGGGGCGTGGTAAGGAGGTTACAACCAATGGGCTTCAACCAAAGAGGTGGTATGAACATGGGGTGACATTACAGAAACCAATCAGGGACAACAGGGAGGGGTTTACACAGACCATGAGGAAAGATTGACAAATAACTGAAGAGTTATATGACTTGGGGAATTCCAGGATAATACCAACAGGGGAAAATGGGGTACAAGGAACATACCATTGTACAATCAACCTGTACAAACCTAATATACTTATTATGAACTTAATTCCACACCACCACACAAGTGCCTTCATGTTTCTAATGTCTCTAATTGTGGAACAACCCCAAAGCAAATATAACTCTTTTCAAATTTTCACCAAGATTATTTTATTTTTCCTCCCTTGATATTTTATTCAGTGTGCATATTTTCCTTTTTCAAAGCCAAAGTCCCCTACTAATAGACCTTGATTAGAAAATCAGAAGAAGCAGGGTAGCTTACATCCCCCATTCTTTTCAAGTGTAATTAGTAGGAAGTGGGGGTGCATGAAATGATGTCTGAGAGTGCTGAAGTCCAAGAAGAAGCACAAAGAGTTAATGCACAACATGGCTGAAAAAACCCAGAAAGTACAAGATAAATATTAGAAGAATGGTGAAAGCTGTAGGAGGTCTAGGAAGTGTGTAACAGGCCTTTCATGAATAAGACAAGTGACTGGAAGGAAACATACACTGGCCTGTGGGACATCTGGAAGTGTTCAAAAGGCCTGTGGATGGGGAGCTTGGGGACAAGTGAATATGGTGGTCCTGGATTAATGGTTGGTCTTGATGATCTTAGAGGTCTTAACTCTATGATTCTATGATTCTAAGACAATGAGGTCCCACATGGTCACAAAACAAGAAATACTGAGCAATTTCTTGCTGTTTCATTTGGTATAAAATACAATGAGCATCAGATTGAATTATTTAACTCTTCAAAGCAAACTCATTAATTTAGTTCTTTGGAAACTTCCCAAAAATTTGCAGAACTTCTTACCACAGCACAAATAACTACAAAAGCAATGAATCAAAGACAATGAAATACAATGTGAAAGCCTCTGACTTAGGAAGTCCTGAGGCTGGGAGGATGTTCTGAAGAAGTACCAGCACTTGCCTGCCTTGCTCTACTCTTCTCTCAGCATCTGTTGCTGACCACTGTCAGAAAAGCATGAGGCTAGTTAGACTTTTTGTCTGGGCCAGCACAGATGTTCTTCTGTCCCTATGTGCTCAGAGGCACAATGTGGTGAGCTGGGCTAGGTTATGCAACACACTTTTGCCTCCTCCAAAATTATTTCAAGTCTCCCTGTTGTTCCTGTTGCCACAGTCCTGGCACACCTGACTGACAATCTGTTTCAATGCTGGACTTATCCACCCCAATCTCAGCCTTTGGTAACTGTCTTGGAAAGACAGAGCCGAAGTCTGGATATAAAAGAAGGAGCCTGTGCCTCCATATGGCTGTGAGGATACTGTGCTATGCCCGAGCAGATTGAGCCCATGTAGCAGTGCTGTGGGAGGATTATATTCACTGTACACTTCCTGGCCTTTCTTGCTCCAAGTGAATCAACATCTGAGCTGAGGGCTGCAAAATGAACAACCTACATCTGGTGTCACCAGTGTCTCTGTGCCAGAGGACATTTCACCCTCCATGAAATTTGGGATCATTGGTGATTTTCCTGGGTTGGTAATGCAGGCACACTACAAAACATAGCATATTTTTTAACACTAGCTTCCTGCTGCTCTGTTGTGCCATGCTGAGCATCAAATGTCTAGGACATCTTGGCCTTTTCGTGCACTGCCATCATCAGCTACTCCACCTTGTGTCCAGCACAGCTTCACTAGCTACCTTGGGAGTAGAGCCTGTGGGAGGTTTTGTATGTGACCAGGCTCTCCTATGCCATTTATGTCTCTGAGGCCCCATTGCTGGTTGAGCTACGGAACAGAAACATGCAAATCTACAACAGAAATGGAAAAGACATGGTGGGCTTGAAAAAAGGGAATTACGAGAATTTGAACTTCTTGTTGACATCTTAGAACATGCTTCAGGATGTCCCTGAGGAACTGGGCTTGGCAGAGTGGTTTAGGGTCAATAGAAAGTGTGTATACCTCATGTTTTTTCCAAAATGGACCTTTAAATGAAGGATATTTGTCACTGGCAAAGGCAGTTCAGCAAGTATGCATCTGTCCTTCCAGTGCAATGTGTAGAAGTTGTAATCAGCTCAGAGTTCTGCCAGAAGAACTTTCTGTTGTAGACATGACCTCAGTCCTTTACAGCAAGAAACACAGGCTAATATTTGTGCAACAGAACTATGTGTGCAAAAATCTCTCCTGCAACCATACAGGCATGTGAGGCTAAATAACCAGTTAGATGTGATCTGAGTGTTCATACAATCACAAGAACTGTGAATGTACAGAAACCATAATCTACTTAGAAAAATAATAATCGTGCTTTCTTACACATAGTATCATGACATTTTTGGAGGAAGCTACATTTACCTTTTTATTTCTTTCTTACTTTTCCTCCTCAAGAAAGGGGTAGTTTTTCTCTGCCTTCAGTGACACTCTAAAGAAAATACCATTTAATAAAAAAGTGTCACATCTTCATGATGCTTTTATTTTTTATGATAAATGTATGATACTATTTCATAATATAGTTTATTACAAAGCTTTCTAGTTTTCAAACATAATTTCTTCCTGTATTCTGCATTCTGTTTAGCAGCAGTTTACTGTGAGTTATAGGTACTGCCTCATGTACATGGCACAAAGTCGTTTTATCTGTTTAAAAAAGATTAAAGTGGAAAACCGTTTAATCAACATGAGTAATAAATTTAAATGGATAAGGTACTTTTTGATCAGAGGGGATATCATGTCCTGTTGTGTTGCATTTTTAGGTTATGATTTATTCCTGCATTGTGCTTGTTATATTTGGTATAATCCAGGCACACCCCTGTCTCCATCCTCAGTTATGGTTTCACCTGGTGGTTTGTTAGGCTCTGGGACTCCACTTCCCAGTTGTCAATCCTCCCTAATCCTATCCCACTTTCCAGAGTTTTCCCTATCAATATCCCTCCGTGGGCCAACCTCTACCTAATCCCCGCCTTGGAAATCCCCTAATCCTTGATGCCCCATAGGCCCATGTGACCCTTTCTCCCCCCATCCATCTTATTGGCCCCATATCCATGTAATTCCACCCTATTCCACTCCCTTACTTATTACCCATTAGTTTGTGACCCTTTCCCCCCTCCCCTTTCTGTGAGAGCGTAAAATCCACCCCCAAGGCCTCTGCCTGGGGTCTTGGGGCTCCAACATCTGCTGAATAAACATCTCAGCTTGCACCCAAGTCCCGTCTTGCTGTTGTCTGTCTCTGCATTGACCTGTCGATAACTGGAGCCAGCAGAGCTCGCCGGGGGGCTGCCACAGCCCAGTTGCCACCTGGCAGGAGCATCCTGAAAACTGGGCACCCCTTCAATTGGTGCCGCACTGTGGGGCCTCCCTGCTTCTTCTCGAAAAACAAACAGGCAGATTTGCTGGCAAATTACCAGGGGCTCGCCTCGGTGGAGAAAAAGTAGGGAGAAAAAGAACATGGGCGGCATTTCGAGCTCTGCCTCAGACTTTAAGAGGGGCCAAGCAGAAATTAAGGCCCCTGGACTTACTTTCACTCTCGCTTTTGGCTCTTCCCTGCGGGGTGAGCTCACTCCAGGATGAAGGAAGAAAATTTGTCAGGCCAGACTGACTTAGTCAGGTGCCCTGAATGAGAGCAGGAGACGGATTTCTCAGGGTGATAAGATGGGGTTAAAAATGAATTTTGTCTAAAATTGCAAGCAAGTAACTGGGGGGAGGGAGTGCTGGTGGATAGAAAGGGACAAGCCTCTAACTGCAGGACAGCCAGGCCCTGAGAACAGAGTGTTAGGTGTTAGCCAGTTCTATGCTATTGTTTTAAGTGAATCAAGTGTGGCTAGGCTTGAGTAGCAGTTAGAAGAATTGTTTTGATCAAATCAAGTATAACTTGGGAGTAATCAATCAAAGGGGGGGAGAACAAGTGTGATTTGTGGTAGTACTCGGACTGGTAGTTAAGGGGAGGTGTGAATAAATGAATATGTATAACGTAAGAGTATAAAAACCACAAGCAACTTTGTAATTTTGGACATTGATTTGGGCTTCTGTGGCCCCTCTACCCCCGTGGGATAATAATAAAAAGCACTGACATATAAACTGCCTTGCGTGGTTATATGTTTTCCGAATGCTAACAAGGGCAGGTGTTCGGCTGGAGTGAACACACCAGGGACTGATAGTGGCCACGTTCGAGGATTTGGGGACGAGCCACGAGACACTGTGAACACCCAGGTCCCTGGACGCGACAGGTTGGGGAAGAAAAAGTACCCAGTGAGTGAGTCAGCAAAAAAGCCAAAAACCCGCATTCAGAGGGTAAGCGAGTCAGAGTGAGTCTCGGAGACCTCAAGGTTTCCTCTGTCTGTGAGGAAGGGGTCTTTTCTATTCTCTCCTTTTTCCAAATTAGGGCTCTCCCTCAAAAAGATTTGGGGCATCACCAGAGGAATTGCGGGAGGGAGTAGAAAGGACAAGGACAGGACAGAAATTTAACATCTCAACAGCTAGACGTTTTTAGTTTCTCAGGGGAGAGAATTTACTTTCAGTTTCCAGAATTTCTAAAGAGGGACAAGATATCCCTCGCAGCCCACCTGGCGGGAGCGGCATTAGCAGCTCGTTGTGCTACAGCTGCTGCTTTTGTTCTCCCTGCTGCAGCTTGAATATCGATCATTTGTCCTCCTGGGTGTGGATCTGGGGAGTGCTCTGTGGCCCCAGCGCCCCAGGCGTCCACCAGGATGCAGCCGGCCGTTGCCGCTGGTGCCTGTCACTGCCATGCAGTCACCGCCACGTTCACGAAGCCGCTCCCGCAGGTCGGAGCGGTGAAAGGGCCGGGGAGGTCAGGGTTGGCAGAGTGGTCGCCAGTGGGCCAGGGGTTAAGGCAGAGCTCGTCCTCCCCAGGACCGTGCCAAGGTGCGGTGGTGGCAGCCGGGTAGAGTGAGAGACAGCGCCGGAAACGCCGAGAGCCGAGAGGGAGGGATTTGTGTTGCGCTTGGGAACACCATTTACATCCAGGCATCAAGTCAAAATTTAGTTTGGTGGGTCCCCTCACCCGTGAGTTCCCCCCATAGCTTCCGTGAAGCTTCCCAGACCCTCTAACCCTTTAGACTTTCCCAAACCCTTTCCTGTCCTCCCTCAGGAACGGCATTGGCCATGACATCCTGATGGCCAGTCGCTCACCGTCCAGACAGTGTGAGGCACTGCTGTAAGTTGATCCCCCCTTCCAGTATGGCGGTGGCTACGCTATTTGGAGCCCACATTCCCACACTTGCCCTTCTTTTCCGGTCCCCAATTTCACCGCCAGTCCTGCCCCTTCCTCAAAGGCCACCCTCCGCAGGGGAGTGGGGGCCAGTCCCTTTTGAATGAAGATGGGACTGGAGTTTCCTACATTCCTTCCTCCAGTTTCTCCTCTGGGGGGAGAGTCACCAGTGAGCACCTCCCTTCAGAGAGCCTCTCTCTCTAAGAAGCTGCTCCCCTTAACGGAGGAGTTTCTTTCAGAAGAAGGTGAAACTGTAGGCTCCAACCCGGAGGCCACGTCTTGCCCCCCCCAGGATGGCAGTGCCCAAGTCAGCCCTTTACCGGGACTTGTAGCAGAAGCCAAAGTCATAGTACTAGTGTTAGTATTTCCTCCTGTGAATCAAATTTAATTTGGATTTGATTTGCTTTTGATTTTTGAAAAGATATTCCAGAAAGCTTTGATACTTCAGGACCTTTGCAGAATATCTTTTCAAACCTTTGAAATTACAAGCCCCAGTGTCCCCCAAGGGAAATAAGCAGGCAAAGAACAATTCAGAACATGTCTGTGAAAAAGGCATATTGTGTGGCTCTATGCAGATATTTACTATATGTGATATGCTAGGTAGAAAAGTTATGCTGTATTAACATTTGAATAATATAGTGAATGTAGTTTTGTAATTAACATTGAGCTTTAGTAATTAAAATAGAAGCTATGTGTGTGAGATATTCTTTTTAGCTCAAGAAAGAGAGAAGAAATTCTTCGCACAGAGATAACAGTTGTAAGAACTCCTAAATCTTCTAGTGAGGAAGAATTTATGGCTTCCTTTATCAACAGAAGCAACCCCTTCAAGGACTTAAACCAGACTCACAGATGCCAGAGAATTGAAAGACAAGTAACAGCTGAAAACAATTGTTTTAAATAAAATATGCATAGTCATGAAGAGGTTCCTCAAAAGAGAGATTTCTCTCTAGGGGGCCTTCTCCTGACTAGCCTTTGTCTGGAAGGGAGGGGGGGCCGTGGCCCGGGCTACCTTTCTTTGTCCTTATTGTCTCATGATTTGTCCTAACTCTAAAATTGTTTAACTTTTATTATTATTACATTTGTATTACTATTTTTTTATAACCAATTTTTTATTCCTTATTAAATTTTCAAAAATTTTAAAAAGTGAGTGATTGGCGTTTATTACATGTCTCAGAGGGAAAGAAGACACTGGGCAAACACTTGCCTATCTCTAAAAAGCATAGTTTGCTATGCCTGCAAAAAGGAAGAGCACAAAGAAAAAGAAAAAAAATATATAGTCCCTTTTCCAAATTCCATAATCGAAAATATAAGTAAACTGTAGTTGATATTGTTTTATTGAACTAGGCTATATCTGAACAAGTCCCTATCCATTTCCTATCTGTTCCCTACCCTGCGATCCTTTTAAGATTGCACTGGAGTTTATATATTGTTTGCAAAAACAACTTAACCATATTTCTTTATATTCATTTTATTCCGATTCTAGAAACAGCTGACTCTTTATGCCTTGTCTGTTATTCTCCCGCACAGGGCCAACAGAAGAATACACATGGTTCTGTCATAAAGAGTTGATTTTTCTTAAACATGCTTTGTCACACTATTCATTTAAGAGATTTATTAACAAAGATATAGTTAAGTGTTGCAAAGAATATATCTGTTGACTCTCAAGGGCTTTTTTGCAATAGAAAAGATTTTTAAAGTCTTAAATAGAACTGGAAGCCTCATTCAATATAAAGTGTCTTATCTTTAGTATACACTAATTAATTCAGTAACTTTAATCCTTTTATATTTTGATTAAGTATTCTATTAAACTCTCTTTCACAGTTATGTTAGTAAATGTCTCACATTCAAAGTTGTCATGCTGTAATATGCTGTGATTGTTTTTGTGTCCTCTATTATAAAGATATATGATGGTGTTGCAGAAAAGTATTTCTCATTTTGCTTTGTTACTGAACTCTGCTGCTCAAGTTAAGTCCTTCTGAACTTCCCTAATAAGTATGTGCCTGCTACTTATGTCCTGTGTAGCAAGAAAAAGATTTCAACTGTTTTTTAAGTTTAAATGAGTCCTTTTAGTTTCTGGTCTAGAGAACAGACAAAGAAGTGAGAAGCATCTTTATTCTTGTCATGTTACTACGTGCATCAAATTTGCTATATTAGTGTAGCACTGGAACAACTTATTTTCCTCTGTTCTATCAAGTTGCTCCTCGTGTCACTCCATGTCATAATCTGCTTACCTATAATTTAAAAGTACTAAGTTAGTTTGTTATTTTCAGTGTTTAGTTCAAAATTTTAAGTAGATCTTCATTTAGCATTACTTATAGAGTCATTTTGATTTCTGCTTTTGTAATAATACATTCTCCCTTTTATGTCAAGCTCTCATGATTCCTTTAGAATTTTTCTGTAAAGGTAAAAAAGAACTAGTGGCACAGAGCAAGCTTTTTCAGAGTGCACAAAGAAGATTTGAGCCTTTGCGGAGTCATCTACTATCCTGATATCATCAGTTGCTGAACAGAACCTTTCCATAAAGACAGCTGATTGCCTCAAGTCATAAGAAGACTTCTTGTCGAGAAATAGACCAGTGTTTTATTAGAGTGTTACTGTATTGGCAGTTTTAATAAGCAAATTGTGCTTTGCAAAAGAGGTTGCAGTACTCGAGAACAAATTAAGATGTAGTCAAATTAATTCAAGAAATTTGAAAGCAAAAAAAGAGTTCCTTAAATTCAGGGTTGTGGGTTTGAGCCCTGATCCTAAGTAATTGGCTTGTAAAATGAAACTTTTGTGATTTTAATGATGTACTCGAATGCTAGAAACCTCACCTTCTTATAAACATTGTTTTCTCAGTTCCTTATATTGAGTACTGCACTATCCTTCCCTTTTTTAAACAGGAAAGGGAGAGATGTTGCTTTGCATTTTTAGGTTATGATTTATTCCTGCACTGTGCTTGTTATATTTTGTATAATACAGGCACACCCCTGTCTCCATCCCCAGTTATGGTTTCACCTGGTGGTTTGTTAGGCTCTGGGACTCCACTTCCCAGTTGTCAATCCTCCCTAATCCTATCCCACTTTCCAGAGTTTTCCCTATCAATATCCCTCCGTGGGCCAACCTCTACCTAATCCCCGCCTTGGAAATCCCCTAATCCTTGATGCCCCATAGGCCCATGTGACCCTTTCTCCCCCCATCCATCTTATTGGCCCCATATCCATGTAATTCCACCCTATTCCACTCCCTTACTTATTACCCATTAGTTTGTGACCCTTTCCCCCCTCCCCTTTCTGTGAGAGCGTAAAATCCACCCCCAAGGCCTCTGCCTGGGGTCTTGGGGCTCCAACATCTGCTGAATAAACATCTCAGCTTGCACCCAAGTCCCGTCTTGCTGTTGTCTGTCTCTGCATTGACCTGTCGATAACTGGAGCCAGCAGAGCTCGCCGGGGGGCTGCCGCAGCCCAGTTGCCACCTGGCAGGAGCATCCCGAAAATCGGGCACACCTTCGATGTCCCTCTCTCCTGTGATCAGAAGTGACATGTCTTTGCCACTAGCTGAATTGTGTGTGTCGCTTGTGTTGCCAGCAGCAAGTTTCATGTGCTGATTCTACTGAGTCGCAAAATGTATTGTTAATTATTCTGACATGAATTTTTCTTGTGGATGGACATTGTACATAGCATTAATGAAGTACTAGCCAAATACTTTGCTGTATTACTGTTTTCAAAGAAAGTTGTTCCACAGAAAATATATTGAAAAGCAGCTCCACTACAGGAATGCAGTTTCAGCTCTGTATTAGGATCAGCATGTGATCATAATTATTTTGGGGTAACTTGGGAATGGGCAACAGGCTGACATACACGGAAATGACACACTGAAAATCCATTTATGAAAACAGAGGACTGGTATCAGAGTGATAGAAATACATACCAGACAAATTACTTTGGTTTTTATTACATGTTATAAATGCCAATAAAATAGCCCAATTAAAATTATAATTTTTGGTTTATTAAAAAGGATCGAATTACAGAATTTCGGCAAAACCACCCACAGAGGAGATACTTAACTATTTTCACCCGGGAAAATGTCAAGGGTGAACTGGGATGCAGTACCTGTCCGACTGCCGTCCCCCCTGAGTTCACGAATTGGCCTTGTTTGGGGCTTAGTTTTTATACACTTTATTCTGCCTCTGGCAAAAATTTCCTCATAGTCCTTTTGTTTCCAAGCTAGTTATTCAAATTCATAGTTGTCTCCGGCTTAGCTGAAAAGAGTTTCTTCTCTGCTGTGAGGTGTCAATCTCTGGTTTCCCGGGAGTGAATAGACACCAAGGTTTTATGAATGGTATAAGTTCATCTCCGGAGATGTGTATGATGATGGTCCTCTAATGGTGGTGTTCCGATGCTTGATGCTCGGATGAGGGTGTTGGCTGAAGATAATGGTCTGCCGATTCTGCCATCTAGGGAGGAGAGGACTGGTAGCTTATCTTGATGTGTCCTTTCCTGATGCCAAGGAGACAGCTGGTTTTCCCGTAAATCCTTTGTCTCCTTGGTAAATTCCAGCGTGGTGCCTGCTTTTTGTCTTAGTAAATTTTCAAGGCAGAGTGAAACTTGTATTCTCATATAACATATATACATTGATTACATAATTTTACTGTCATAACCCATGAGAACATGAATTAACATCCCATATTTTTTACATTACACAGAGCTACAGATGAAGTCAAAATAATGAAGACGTATTTGAGAAAGTGAGGGAGAAGTTTAAGCATTAGGCATTAGGAGGCCTTCAGTCTACTGGTGTATGATCAAACAACTTTAATCAGCAGCCCATGTCCTTTAGCATGTAGAACTGAAACCCCACTTAAAAAAAAATAACCTGAAAAAATACCATCAGCAAGGTTACTTTGGGAATTCTATGTAAAATTATAGCTTTTCATTTTCCCACTGAAAGAAACATATTGTCTTAAGATCGTGTTGAGTCTCACTTTCTTACTACAGTCTTTTAGAGTAGTGCTGGGAGCTGGTTTTCCTGACTGGAATAATTTTCTCTTGAAAGTCAGAAGCCACTGCTTTTGTCATGCTTTCAGTATTCTTGCTTGATACCATACAAAATTTGGCTGCCCTGGATAGCTAAAAGGAGAATGGAAGGTGAGAACATTATCCTTTTATGTAAGCTGTAACATCAGGGAATACCCTCTCTAACATATACTATAGCCTCGTGGGTAGGCAGTGTACATCTCTGGTGAAAAATAAAAGAATTCAATAGAAAGCAAACTGTAGTCTTAAAAACACATACCCTCTGCTTTGTTTCTGTAAACCTAGAAGTGATGGATCTGAATTTCAGTCTTGGGTTTCATGTGAAGGCACAGAAGAATAGTCTAGCTTTATCCAAACACCAATTTGTTATGATTACTACTGTTTTCCACAGTTGTTCTATGTTGATTTCTCTACTTTAAAGGGTTTATCTTGCTGTCCTGTGCAATAACATGGAATTGCCTCCTCACAGAAAACATTTAGTAAGGAAAGATGCTATGACTATAAATCCCAACAATCAGATTTCTGCACACATGGATGTTTAGCTTTGTATATCTGTAGGAGGATAGCTTGTATCATAAGGTAGAGCTATCCACACCTGGGCCTCAAACTAGGCCTCAGACCAGGCCTCAGGCCTGGTCTAGCAGGCCTCAGTACGTTCAGCATACGTACTGACAGATAAACTTATCTACTACTAAGGATGTCTTAAGGTGGTAGTGTCACTAACATAGAACAGTTACTGGGATGACACGGTGGCTACCTTAAACTGCAATAGCTTACATACTTCTGTATGTTCACCGCCTATCACAATGCACCTGCTACTGTAAACTATTCGCTCTGTACTTAACCGGCCATCTCACAGAATAAAGCGGATTACGTGCTTAGAACCATATTGGTGTGGACGCACGTTATTCTAGCCCCCGATCTACCAGGGCTCCGCCTTTATCTGGCGCCTGAACTAGGGACGGAGCCTGGTCAATACGGCTTAGACGCTGTCTGTTCAAGACTCAGATATTGTCCGCCAGGCTTCGATGCTGTACGCGGAACTTATTTACCGTCCACCGGGCTTCAATGCTGTAAGTGAGACGTATTAGCCGTCGCTAAGCTTAGATGCTGTAGGCAAGACTTAAATGTTGAAGACCTCGCTTGATTTGGGACGTGTGTGTCGCTTACGGAACACAGTCCTGGATACTCGGGGCAGATCGGGGAGCGTCTGTCGATTGGATTGGTCAGGAAAGGCGACAGTGCCACCTACTGTCAGCAGAGAGAAGGTAAGAGCGGCAGACGCGGAGGGTTTCAATTATGGACCGGTACCTTTTGGCTGCCGTGCAGCTTGTAGCGTCCATTGTCTCGAAAAGAGGCGAAAATATCAAAGACTCTGATAGAAATCAAGTAATCCGATGGGTTCAGAAAGAACAAAAGCGAAAGCGGCCAGCATCTCTTTGCAGAGAAGCAGGACGGAAAGAGAAAGGCAGATTGCTATGGGACGTTGTAGTTTTACCCGGAAAAAGAGCAAAGAGACGTTCAGAGTTAAGTGTAATTTGGGAAAAAGCAATAAATACCTTGCAAACATTCACAGAAAAGAGCAAAACCGTGATTTTAGCCGGAGAAAAACAGATTCCCTGTCCCTCTGCTTCCCTCTCCAAGAAAAAGGAACAACAGGAAAAATCTAAGGTAGCCAGACGCTTCAGTGGAGATTCCATGCATTCCACGCATTTCGAGAGTGAGAATGCAGCTTCGCTTTGGCCCTCCCTTTGTTTGTCTCTGGCTGTCCGTGCAGGGAAAAGGCAGGAAATGCTCCCTGCACCTCTCGGGCCGAATGAAAACAAACAAGAAGTTACTCAGCTGCCAGACCCGGGAGGCGGTGCGAAAGATGAGAAGGCAAGAGGGGCCGAAGGCGGAACAAGGAGGGCACAAGTGATGCAGCAAGGAGGCGGATCTCAGGGCGGCAGCAGCAGCGGAGCGACCGGCAGTGTTCCTGGCTGAGCCGTGTTTTTTTTTTTTCTCTGTCCCGCTCGAAAACATAATAAACAAGATGTCTACTAATGAGAATGCCAGCACACCGTCAGCTCAATTAGAGGCTCCTATGCCCCTGCAGTCTGCCAATCAACTGCACTAGCCGACGGACTGGGCTCTGAAATCTTCTTACCCCCCCCCCTTCGCTGAGTGCAGAGGCATGTCAGTGTCGTCTTTGAAGATAAGCAAACATCGTAACTCGACCCTGTGTCGTGCTATTACCCAGGAAGCTTTCAAGATTGTTAAACAGAGACAGTGAAAACATGCAACAAGTGGAAATTGCAAGAAAAACACCAGAAAAAGAAGGGAAAATAGTCATCTGTCCCTCTGTTGTGAAAGAATCCATCACTGTGTGAGAAATCGTGAAAAAGAAAGATATATCCTATCATGAAAAAGATAGAGCAAAAAATGAAATAGAAAGGAGTTCTTAGCTAGAGTTATTAACTCTGTGTAAGGATGAGTTGTTTCTACATTTTGATGTTGTTAAAATTAATTTTTGTGTGAATTAATTTGAATTTGAGTTAATTATCGTTAAACATATAATTTTAAAGCTTGTTTTTAGGATTTGGGCCCTGATAAGTTTAAGTTAAGTTTAAGTCTATATTTAAATGTTAAGGAGTTTAATTAATAATGAACCTTTAGTGAGTTACCATACATATAGAGTTTATAAAGTTAATGAGGGTTGTAGATTTTTGTTGAGACTTACTTATGTTAGATTTAAGAGTTAGTTGATTTAAAGAGTGTTTTATAATTTGTAAAAGATATAGTTGTTTAAGTTGTAAAGTTTAGTTAGGAAAAAAAAAAAAAAGCGAGAAAGAGGGAAGAAACAGGTTTAACTGAAATGATAATAACAGAACATTGATAAAGAAGATTTAAAATGATGCAAATTGTTAGATCCTTAATTGTATTGTTAGTTGTGAGTTGTCTTAGTGTATGAGAGTTTTAAAAGATAAGAGTTTTAAAATATAATTCGATGACATGTTAAGTATATAAATTAGTAGCATTAGTAAGTTGATGTTCAAGTTTTTATGTTGTGTTATTTGTCTATAGGGTTTTCTAACAAGTACTTGTCATTTTAAATGATTCTATTTATCTTTTTAGCCATCTAAATATTTCATGAATGTTGTTAACAGATATGGTTGTATTATTAGGTGCAAGTCAGAAATTTTTCTTAAGTGTCATGTTAAGTATATAGCTTGTCTCTTTTGTAATCAATCTTGTATGTTTTATGCAATGTTTTAGCATGTCCTTTTGAAGCTTCATTTGATTCTTTTAACTGTGTTACGCATTTCGCTTGAAATGAGATTTTAGGCTTGTTTTGGTACCTCTTGTGTGAGTCAAGACATTGCATTTCAGTCTGCTAAATCCTTAAGTGTTTTTCAGAAGGTCTTGGAGAGAGGTACCTGAAGCATCATTGATGATTTTCCTATCAGGTGTTGATCCTGTGATTGCTCCAATTGGTACTCAACTGTCTTCAAGAAGAGTTCCAGAAAAGACGAGTTCCTGAGTGATCGGAACAATTTTTTATCTTAACTTTTAAATGTCTCTTTTATGTAATGATATTATGACAGTTTGTTGTATTTTAGGCATTTTATGTTTATTGTTGTTAGAAATTGTCTTTAAAAGATATGCTAAAAACATCACTCCATTTTAGAGTTTGAGTTCTGGCCAAACTCTAACTCTAACTTGGACGGATGGTGTTTGTTAACGAAGCCCAGAGGTTTCTGCTCCAAAAAATAATATGCAAGTTATCTTAACTTGACAATTTGATCCGATCAGAATGACAGCTGAATCAGCTTGGAGTGAAGATTGTCATCTTTACCCGGGAGGAGATGTCAAGGTTCACTAAAGAAAAGCGTTTCAGCAGTTTGCAGTCTCTGGGGTGATAGCAGAAATAGTTTGATAATCGCTTATCACTTTCATTAGTAAGCAAAATTCCTATTCTATTCTCTTGTCTCTGAGAATGCCAATTCGCATACCAGGTCTGTTTTAGTTTCTTTTCTGCAAGCTGTAGACTCGATGAGATACTAACGAAAGCTGAACCAGATGAGAAGACAGCAACACAGACACAGCATTGCAGCTGCGTTGACAGAAGTAACCCTGGCTGCCCAGTGACTGCAGAGAAGTCTTCAGCTGTGAAACATCATCAGGCAGTGCAGAAGAAGAGGAGACAGCAGATGATTTGAAACTTTAACTTAGAACCTGTGCATGAATGAAGAGCAAGGACTGAATATAGTGTGCTCTCATCTTTTTGCTTTTAGCAGCTAAGATCTTTAGGTTTTTCTTGGGTAACTCAAGTAGTGCTTTGCTCATAACAGTATATGTAGAAGCAGCCAACCGTGTCACAGACCCAGTTTGGATAGCTCTAAAGAAAAAAGGGGGGATGTGTAGGAGGATAGCTTGTATCATAAGGTAGAGCTATCCACACCTGGGCCTCAAACTAGGCCTCAGACCAGGCCTCAGGCCTGGTCTAGCAGGCCTCAGTACGTTCAGCATACGTACTGACAGATAAACTTATCTACTACTAAGGATGTCTTAAGGTGGTAGTGTCACTAACATAGAACAGTTACTGGGATGACACGGTGGCTACCTTAAACTGCAATAGCTTACATACTTCTGTATGTTCACCGCCTATCACAATGCACCTGCTACTGTAAACTATTCGCTCTGTACTTAACCGGCCATCTCACAGAATAAAGCGGATTACGTGCTTAGAACCATATTGGTGTGGACGCACGTTATTCTAGCCCCCGATCTACCAGGGCTCCGCCTTTATATATCTTCTTTAGACCCAGGATCAGCCCTTCCCTAAAAGATGCTATTCATGTCATGGAGAGCTAATACATAAATAATAGATTCAAAAGAAAATATAAATAACTCTCCTCCCTAAGCAGACATAAAAATAAACAGAAACCCTAGCTAGAATATGCCTGAATAAAATCTCTTTTCTAAATCCTTTTAGAAATCCTTTAAATATACCAGTTTTTTGCAAGACTTGCTTTTCTTAGGGATTCATGAATTTGTAAGTTAACTGTTGGCATCAGATAGAAACAGAGGTACTCCTTTTTTTCTTCTTATTTGCATACTGCATTTCATAATCTTTTAAAGAAACACAATGAACACTTTCAATAGGGAAATTAACATGACAACTAATTCCAGCAATGCAGGAATGTCCTGTTGCTCCTATAACATCCTGTTATAGTTATTGGTGATTTTATTCTCCCTTAAGCATTTTTACATCAAATTAGTGGAAACACCAGTTTATATTTAATCTAGGAGTTTGCTCATGGTATTCAAGGCTGTAACTCAGAGCTGCAGTCAGATCATTTAGAAAATATCAGTTTAATAATGGAAAAAACCCTAATTTTTTAAAATTTTGGGGCCAACTCCATTTGGAGGGCATTGAGGAAGAGGGGAGAGTCCCAAAGCCATGTAACCAAGAGATGAATAGGGCGTTCAGCAGAGAAATGACACAGCATCAAACCACTCCTGCCTGACTCAAATAATTAATTTGAACTTCATAGAAGTTCATAGGAACATGAACTAAGTCTAAGAACTAGAATATGCTCTTACCAGAATTTGAACCTGGATGTGAGGAAGTCAATTCACTGTACAAGTGAATTTTTTATCTGACCAATAGATTTCTGTAGAATGCTTTGAGATTGCTGGAACAGGAATTTTAACACAGATTTTTTTCTAGGCAGAGATTTTTTTCTTTTGTTTGGGTTGGGTTTGATTTTGCTTTGTTTTGTTTGTCTGTTTTTTAAAGAAAGTCTTTAGCTTGTTTAAAACCTAAGTAATATCTCATGGCTTGACTTTTGTTTTTGTTGCTCTTAAGTTTATAGCATTAGACAAAATAAATCAGATTATTTCTCACAGCTCTGTACCTCTTGATAAAGGTCAGTGTTTAGCTATTGAAAATGTTGGAAAGAAGATACATGTGGCATTTTGCGCTGTTGATCTGTTTATAATGTTATCATAGTGGCCTCCAGTGCTTTAATTTCCTTAATAGCCCACTTTTAGGGCTGCTGTCAAGGTAGAAAAGAATGCTTTATATCTTTCCTGAGTTTGTCTGTCCTTACCTTTTGCCTGCATTTCAACACTTGACAAAGTCTTTTTATCTTTGGACTTGGGCTTTCTGTATTCAAGAGTAGTTAGTTGATCTGTAGCCCTTTTTACTTCATCTCTTGTGCCTCAAAGAATTTAGCACCACATGAACTATGTTGTTATCCAGTAAACTGTTGGAGTCCATGTTTCCATGGATCCTCCACAGAGAGTGAAAAGTACAGAGATAGAATTAAAACCTTTAGAAAAATTAGAATATATAAAAGCTTTAAATGCATAAAGTAGAAATCTAAGCCTCAGTTTTAAGTTTTACATGCCCTAAGTGCCTAGTTGTTAGTGTACAAGGACAGAGCTTCAGGCCTAGTGATAGAGTATAGACACAACAAAAATAGAGTAGAATACTGTTTATAATTTTTAGTATGAATTTTATGTACAAGAAGGTAGAACCTTATGCTAGTAAGATAGAGTTTTACATTAATAGATATGCTATGTGCGTAGGTTTTGACACTGTTTTTCGTAGTTTTGCGAACTTTAGAATTGTACCTAGATTGGTTAGTGTGTAGATAAAAAATATGAATATGCATTTTGTAATTTGGGATAAAAAGCCTCTGGGTTGGAAGTGAAGCGGTCGATTGATCAATCCAATCTATCGATCCAACTTCCACCTTCTGCAGCCTGAGGAAGGAGCCCTGCCAGGGAGCTGAATGGGATTCTAAAGGTACCATCTATTGTTGCCTGGGATCTGGGCCCTGGGGTCCCGTCCCTTCCCCCTGCAAGGGTCCGAGACCCCCGGACCCCTCCTTGCCCCTGCGATCCCGTCCCTTCCCTTTCCCCCTGCGGCGTTTGCCCCGGAACTCTGTTTGGGGCTTCTGGGGAGTCTGCGAGGGTTTGGGATCCCGGGACCTCCTTCCTGTCTCTGCAACCGGGAACTGTGTGGGTTTGGACCCCGGGACACCTCCTTGTCCCTGCGGCCCTGCGTTCGGGAACTCTGCCGAGTTTGGGACCCCCCCATTGCCACTGTGATCCCTGTGGCCGGGACCCCTGTCTGGGATCTGTGATCTTGTGATCCCTTTCTGTTATTGTGACCCCACGGTTGGAAAATCCTGCTTGGGGTCAGGAGATGGGAGACTGATTTACCTAGAGGCTGTAATGTCAGATTTATGCTTGCTTATAGTTTTACTAGTTTTGCTTGTTAGGAATTCTATGCTTTGCTTGCTGTTTCATTAGAGTTGTGTGTGTTAAGATTTCTATGCTTTGGATATTGTTTTATTTAGACTTTGCTTGTTTATGTTTATAATTGATTGTATTGTAAGACTGCTCTTAGGACTCTCGCACCTTCAGACACATGCTTTTATATAATAAACCACTTTCCTTAGATATTAAGATGTTATAAGACCTTTAGAGACTCTATACCTGTACAACGACCTCGGCAGTAAACACTTACTATGGAGAGATGAGATGCTGAAAATAATGTAAAGATCAAATATTCATTAACTTCATTGACAGGTTAATTTGACGAGGAGTGCATGTGTGTAGGAGGAGTATGGTTTCAAGCTCCATAGTAAGTAGGTTTTCAAATTATATAAGTGACAGACTGATTTCAGAGCTATCATTTCATCTGACCAAGAATGGAAATGGAAATTACCAAATGAAAAGAAAAAGTTCTTGTGAATATACTGTCTTACTTATGCTAATAGAGAAAATCTGTACAATCCATGGAGCAAATCCATAACAATGGAGTTAATCCATATTAACATGTTATAACTGGGATCAGGGTGTGGGTTTGACTGATTTGGTCCTTAGCACCTACATTTGGTATTTCTAAATGCCTGGGATGAAAGGTTTAATTTTTTGGTTGTTTAACTTCCATGGTAAAGCTGAGAGTGCTGGCAGTAAGGAACCATCCAAAAGTTGCTCATATTGCCTCCCATTTGGAATTTGCTCTGTAGAGTAGAAAGGTGCTTCTGTGGGAAATGTAGAACAGTATTCTGAACATGAATTAAAAATGAAAAACTTCTGAGAATTTTGCAATGCATGGAGATTCTGGACACAGGAATGGGAGTGAAAAGCAAAAAGAAATAATCAAAACACAGTACCAAGTGTTGGCAGATGGATAAAAAGAGTGGCTTCCAAGGCAAAAAAATCTGAAAGCCCAGAGATCTAAAAGGACTAAGTAAACCTTTAACTTTTGGTCTCAGTTCTGCTGGAGACACTAGCAACTTAGAAATTAGGATACAGTTAGCAGCTGTCCCAGCCTGTTCCTGGGGGCAATTCATAGCTGTTTTTAATTACATCACTGCTGTTGGTCTAAAGAATTTGGATTTTTTTTCCATTCCTCTGCACTAGCTTTTAGTGTATTTACAAAATGGGGTCAAAAAGAAGATTAAAAATAGATCAAATACTAAAATGTACTTGTTACTTTCAGTTCAGAGCTCCCACTTTTGTTTAGCATTCTGCCTAGGATAGAATTAGATTTGTTTTAAAAGTGCATTGTATTTTATGGGCTATGAGATGTGTTCATCTCACAGCCTTGTATTTTCACCACTGACACATGACACAGTTTACTCATCACTGGAAGTAATTGCTTACTTAAAAGTACTGTTTTCCCCAGTACGTGTAAGGTGTCAGTCCCACTTCTCCCCAGAGGTTATCTAAGGCTGCTGAATTCCTTCTCTGTGCATTTCCCAGTTTTGTGATGCTTGGGTTAATTAATGGCTGATGTTCTTTCACTAGATAATTCTCTCATATTTTCTGTGTTGAGTGCTCCTCTGCATGCATCTGAGGTGCCCTGTAAATAAAAAAATCCTAGCAAAAATTCAACCACTTAAAAATTATTTCTCACTCATCATACAAGTTTAGTCTTTGTATTATGTTCCCTCTAAAATAAATATTTGAGTTGAGCTCAATAAAATCTCATCTTTCTACCAAACTGTTAACAGTGAAGTTTGCTTCTGCCTTTGTCTCAGTGTCTGAATCTGTTTTCTTGTATGTGGACACATGCACGAGCCTTCACCTCTGTGTAGTGATTAAACATGCAGGGCATCCTTTCTTTTTTACAAGTGACTATTTAACAAGAATTTAGGAAGTTAAAAGGAATTAAAATTACAATTAACACAGAGAATTTAAAATTAACATGAAGAGCAAATATGCATCACTTGAACTAGAGAAGGACTCTGCATGGAGTTTTTTTGCCTCAGTGGTGTTGCTATCAGGATTAAGTACAATGGTATGACTTCTCCCCATTCCTTTTAACTGTTGTTTTACAATTCAGTGCAGGAAGGCCTAATGTTAGTTTCAGAACTTGATGTTCCCAGTCTGGAAAAAACATGAAGAAAGCTGAATATAACAGAGAAATGAAGATTGCTCTGAAGGGCAAAAGTCAAGGCAATAATCATTTCCTAAGGAACTCAGTAATAGACACAAACTACAGGGTTACAAGGCGTGTAATGATAGGCCAGGGGGCAATGGGTTTAAACTGAAGGATGGTAGGTGTAGAGCAGATTTAAGGAGGAAATTCTTTGCTCTGAGGGTGGTGAGGCACTGGACTAGGTTGCCCAGAGAAGTTGTAGATGCTCACCAAGAAGTGAGGCTGCTGGCACCTGAACCAGGCTGCATTGCAAGGATTGCATGTGCACCAACAAATGCAGTGTCCTGGCACAGCCAGAGGGCAGTCAGTTCTCACTCTAGGGGAAGTCCAAGTTATGTCTAGAATTAATGCACAAACCTGATGAAATACTAACATATTTATCACTTGCACTTTGAATTCATGCTCAACCTAAGTACAGAATATTACATTAAACTCTTTTAAAAGGGCAAAGGTAATGGAGGAAAACTATCAGCTTTTGCTGCTTTTGGACAGAAGTACAGCAATGGACTGTGAAGAAAGGTTTAAACTGACACAAATAAGGGTGGCATAAATGGAAGCTGCTATATAACCCAGTGCCTGTTTTGCTTAGAAGGAGTATAAATAAGGGAAATGCAAAGATTTAATGGTGCCCAAGCAAACAAGAGGACCACAGGTCATGCCTTAATTTTGGTGAACAATGAAGGGAAAATGAGAGTGTCTTATGTTTTTAGCATCTAGTACTTCTGTGTTCTATTTAAATTTTCTAATAACTTTCTCTAGTATCAGAAAACACTATGCATCTGCTTCTTTTTTAGTTTAAATCTCTTAAACAAACTATTTAAAATGGTACATTACTTTTCTCTATTATTGTGGTTTATTGTGACTGAACCAGTCCATGATAAATCCTCTTGCATTGCTGCAGTATCTGCAGTATAATAGTCTATTGTCTATGTTCCACTGAATGCAGAGATTAAAAAAATGTTAACCTTGTGTCTTCCACAGCTAATTATTTAAATATCAATCTAAACCAGATTTTTTTGTCTCCACTATAAAACGTTATTCTAGAGAAGAACATTGGTACTGCATTGAAAGCTTACAGATTTGGGTTTTTTCCAAGTGGTAGAATAGAAGAGAGGAATTATCTTTATCACTGAGATGGAGATTAGGGACTTAATAGCTGGGTTTCCCAAACATACTGACAAGCAGGTAAATACATCTGGAGAGGCTTTCTTCCTAAATGGCGACCAGTTCATCATCTGCAAAACTTTTGACATGCGTTCAGCACTTTTCCTCATTAATTTTTGTTGCATGCATTTTTTCTGTTATAATTTGAGTCAGAATTGCCTGGTTTATGACCAGGGTATAGTCTATGGAACTGAGCAAGAAAGGATTTCCTTTCTCATAGAAAGGTTATATAGGCTGTATTGTGCATTTGATAAGACACCAGAGATGTATATTTTCAAAGCTAGAAAGATGAACTATCAAAGTAAGTGTACCCCTAAAAAGAGGGATGGCTAGAGGGGTCAGTGAGGATACAGAAGAAGTACATGGAAAGATTTTCAATGAGGAGGAGAAAAAAGGAGTTTTTTGTCTGTTTGGTTTTGGAGGTATTTGGGGTTTTTTTGTATGACTGAGAGAAATTCTGTGCTGGGGAGAAGAGGGAAAACTACAGCAGAGATTTTCTCCTGGCAAATTCATGATCTGGAGAAAAAATATCCCTTCTAAGAAGTAATTAATATCTTTTATTAACATCATGTCTCAGAACGAGACACTAATTTTGTTTGAAATTCTCTGCCAGTAGCTAAATTAGCATGATTGAACTGAGAGAGGTGAAAGCCATAATTTGAATTCTTTATTCAGGTAATTATTTAAATTATAGAAAAGTGATAGAGGAGGGACTTACATTTTTCTCTGTCACAGAATAATCATGTGTCAGAGAAGTATGCAAAACTTAAAGAAAATGTGCATGAATTAAAAATTTTGAGTTCTTTCCCTGGGGATAAAAAGCACTAGCTATAATCTGTAGGCTATTACACACACAGACAAATAAATACAGACAAAAGGTGGTAAAAAATTCCAATTCCCTCCATCTTTTTTATTTTCAATGATGAAGTTGTTTTTAAAAGCCTTTCTGAGTTAAAGTGCATAAAGGAACTTTCAAAGTATCTAAGAAGGAAAATTTGCAAGCCCCACATTTATTTAAGAATTATTAATTTGTTTCAATAAACTGGGAATGAAATTGAATGTGGAATTCTGAAGTTTATGACTTGCTATTTCTGGTTAGACTGATTTATTTATTTCACTTTTTCTTTGCAGAAATGCTCTTTTTAATATCTCTAAGTTCTTAGAAAAAGAGAATTCAAATGAAAACTAAAATGGCAATTAAAACCAGGAATATGTACAGATGGCAAATTCAAGAAATTTTATTGCTGAGGTTTTACAGAGTTGAATTAGTCTGGTTTAGACATAGAATTTTTCTGTACAACTTTATATTATACATAAAATGAGTGAGACTTTACCTAAAGTTTTAAACTCCTGAAGAATTTCATACAACTATTATGTCTTGTTGATTTTTTTAAACATTCATGTTTTCTCGTCTCTTGCAATATATAAATAAAACCCCTCAAACACTTGCAAGAATCAATGCAGGTGAGTTTCCTTTGGTTAAGTTACTTGCTTGTGGCTGCATTAAAAATTCAAGTTTAAAATAGATTGAACAATATGGTGAAATTGTCCTAGTTTTATTTGCTCCTCATAGGCAGTGTTACAATTCTACCCCTGCCACCACACACAAGAAATCAATTTTCCCACCAAGTTAGAGAAGGACAGGACTGTTAAAGAAATATTTTCTAACCCCTACAGGGGTGTGGGATTGCATTTTATGGAAATGGTTTGCTCTAGCTCACACCTGGAAAATGTATGGTTTATCCCAAGTCTGTATCCTCCCTGCAGTATCCTGTATCTGTAACCTCATTGGCTGGAGAATGTTACCACGCCCCTTTGAACCTCTGTGATAAGAATGCTAAGGCAGAAGGCTCTGCCCTCTTGCCCCTCTTCCCCTGGAGGCGTCCGGACGCTCCCTTTCCCTCTCCTCCCTTCCCCCCCCTTCCCTTCCCCCCTCCCTCAGTGAATAAACCCTCACCTCATCAGCACCCCACTGGCGTCTGAAGTCTCTTTGCCTGCCAGCACGGGAACACCACGACCCCATAAGACCCCGGGGGTCTCTGGGGGGCACTCCCCGGGGACCCCCCAAAAATTTAAACAACAACACAGGGGTATGGCATGATATGGGTTTAACATTATCCTAACATTGTTTAACATAGATAATATTTTTACAGTTGTCAGAGCAGTGTTCAGAGAAAGTTTAAATATTCAGAATGCTGTAGGTGGTCAGTAAGAAGCAAAAAGTCATTCCTTTACTGATACAGTGGGAGAGAGGAAAGGACCATGAGAATGTGTGGTGATGGGGCTGAATCACACTTTATATTCCTAGAAGACTATCCCGTTTTCTTGTGGAAAGAAAAGAACACGTTTGTAGGAGAAGCTACATCATCAAACCCCAATTAATAATGAGTCTTTTATATAGAAAATAGGAGGCAGAAAATATAACCACAATAAAAAACTAAATTGTTTTGAGCATACCTAACAGCAGTCTGGTTGTTTCATGGCCCTTACTCAGTAGGGAGGACAATTCTGTGCACTAGGAGTCTGATAAGCATGCATAAAAGGAAATTGCTGGCAAGTAATGGACTATGGACTCTCATCCATTTTAATGACATATGCCATTACATAGGGTAAAATAAATGATGTAATCAAAGCAATGATAGAGAGAAGGAAAGAGAGGACATTTCTTATTTTTCTGATTCTGGGATTTATTAGTGCTGAAATAAGGAAAACATACCAGATGTCACAGGTAGACTTTTTTTGATAATATGCTTTTTTCCTTCAAAGTTATGGATTTTTCAAAACAAATTCTTTTTCTGCTGAAACCATATAGACTGATTTTCTACTCACAGTAATATCTAATCCCATGACTAGGGAATTCCATAGTCTTCTGTCACATATATGCCTACTGTTTAGTTGCCCGTGGCATTTTTGGGTTTCCATTTGTCATGACTGTTGGCAGTTCTCAGTTTCCTGTTTATACAGATTAATGTAAAGCTTTGAGTTCCATGTCTCAAACTTCAAATGTGTTTTCAAAAGCTTCTTCATTAGATCCTGAGCTTTGCCTCAGTGAAGTGAAGACCATGGACATTCTTCCAACTGCTGCTAGGTGCCAGTTTAAAATCAGCGAAAGCAGTAAAAAAAATAGTTCAAATATGTAATCCTATACACTGCATGAGTGTAGTATCATGGCTGCTAAATTACTTGACTTTAAATTCTTTGTTTTAAAAGTTATTTTAAAATATTAGCTGGAAGAATAATATTAAATAGAGAGATAAAGTTCATTCTCTCATTTTTAATGAATTCAGCCTTTTGTATAGCAAAAAGTCATGCTGATTCAATAATTAAATAATGTAAGTACTGTCTCTAAATGCTAAATCCACTGAAAATAAATTTAAGAATCCAAGCAAGATGGACCTGGCAAGGTTTGCAGTCCAGGAATCTGGAGAATTCACTGGGTGTTTATATTTCATTCTCAAATTCAGACAAATATGTGTCTCCTAATCACAAAATACAATTAAAATCATCAGATGATGTTAACTTCAGATGGAGTAGGTCTGGCCTTTATACAAGGCTGAAGCTTTATCCTAGGAGTGCTAGACTGTGTCATGCAGAACTGCTCAGCTTGGGAAGCAGCTGTCACACTGCTGGGACTTTTTGCTCCTGCTAACACTCTTCAATTTAGCAGAGTTGGTTGGGTCAGAACCCCTGGCTGATGGTGTTCTAACCTTCCAGGGATGGATCTTTTTGGATGGCACTGCAGGACGTTCTATAAACATAATCAGTATTTTCATAATGTTCTGTGACGGAAAACAAAAAATTTTAGCGCTATATAACAACACGTGCCAAATCCTTTTCATTACCTGGGGTGCCTTGATTAAAGATAAATAATTTAAGGTATGATAGAAGGATATTTTTCTGCTGATCTGTCTGTGAAATAGATGTGGAGCAAATCTTTTACTTTGGAATTTCATTCACTTGTCTGAACTGCATATAACCAGGAGGGATAGCAGAGATTATATTTTTAATTTGAATGAGTGTCGGCTTCCTTTTATATTTCAACTTTTCATCCCATCTGTCAGAATATCTTTCAAATTGTTTAAATTAACTAGAATGACATGGAAACAATTCAGTCTATACAGGGATTTTTTTAATTAGGCAAAACCACAGGTTTTCAGTATGTAAAAAAATCTGATCTAATCTTTTTCCAAAAATTCTATGTCAAACCAAAAGAGAAGGAAATTAATGTCAAGTTAACTCCTCCAACAATGTTTTTGGGTGATGTTTCTTTAAAAAAAATAATAAAACCAACAAGGAGGAATATTATCTAACCCTGGAACAGAATCAAAAAGAACTCAGGAATAATCAATAACTTTATATATATATGTATTGTATATGCATATACGTGTGTGTGAGTACACCCAGAGTTTTTTTCTTGAAATCATTTTTGAATTTAGCTGAAAAATGCCACCAAGATGATCTATGGTAGCTTTGTCAGAGTGAGTCAACTTGAGGATTAGCACTGTCAAATACAGAGTATATCAGTCACACTTCCTTTCTATAGAAATTGAAGATGCCAGTTTGATGAAAGGCAGAGTATATTTTAGCAACTTACTCCTTTTAACCATCTCAGAATAGAGCACCTAACATGGCCAGCAGCCTCATCAGTGGGTTCATTGTTCTTCATTCTGCTGCTGCAGGCTCTGCTGGAATTAACTGGGTGGGCCACAGCGCACAGATTTACCTGGATTTCGACAGCTATAATTCTGCTACCAATTCAGAGAACACAGCAAGTGTGGGCTTTGAAGAGACCCCACCAGACACCCCGTGGGCTTGTTGAGGTAGCTAAAACTGGGTTACATGGGCTATGCCTATGCCAGTGCAGAACAAGTTGTGCCTGTGTGCTGGCCCCAAGGGCAAGGGTCACAACACAGCTCACATCTACACATCCACATTCTCTTAATTTCCCAAAATAGAGGCCTGGACTTCAGTGCCAACTGGGAACAATCATTGGCCTTTGCTGTCCCCAGCCTATTCCCCAGGAGGGCAGTAACTGGCACTGGCTACAAGTGGACTGCAAGGCATGACCACAAGAGGCAACCACACACCAGGGCTGGGGGCCATGGACTCATCTGCATCAAGTGATGTCTGCACACAGGGCCGTGCATGGCAGGGCCCAAACAAGCTGAATTAAACTGTCCCTAAATGTGCTTCACCCAAACTCTCCTCAGAGGCTGAACCTAGGTACAGCATGAGCAAGAAACTAGCTGAGGTTAAAATAGAATTCACACTGGATCCCAGCTTTAAACAATAGAATACCATTTTTTCACCTCTCCATCCTTCTGTGTTTGTTATACAGGAAGGGAAAGTCTAAATAATTTCTCTGTGTTTATGAATTCCCAATGTGCATTAACATTCAGTGCAATAAACTGGAAAATGCCAAGTACTATTTGAAAGCTTCTTTTTCCAGAAACGTGGGGCTCATATTTGGTCCTTTTCCTTGCAGGCACTATAGCCTCAAGAAGAACGATGAAGACTACAAGTTCAATAATATATTTAATTTAGAATGATTTTGCAGGCTTTTTCAAGTAGATTTGTATAATCCTGCTATGTTAAAGAGAGTTATCTCAGCTTTTTACTTTAAAGTAAAAGTAAGTGTCTTTATATTAAGGGAATGTTTTCTTTAGGTTTGTTTTGTTCATTCTACAAATTAATGGTAATGTTCAATGTTTTTAATTTCTAGGATCTGTAGAAAAGCAAAAACTTTTTATTTACTTTTTATTTACTTTTTAATTACTATTTATTTATTTATAAAATGATCTGATTCATTCTCCAGAAATCAGTTATTTTATATAAATAATAGCATGTTCTTTACCGGCATCACTAAGAATCATTGCACCGCTTAAATGGGAAGAGATTAGAGTTTATGCTAAAAATCTCCCAGAATCTGGGGATAAACAGAAATTTGGATGTGGTGACCAGTAATGTGACAACAGTGAGTGGATATTGAGTGGGAAGAATGTTGAAGGAGGGAAGTTGAATGTCATCAATTCTTTGAAGCCGAGAAGCAGATAAACTCCCTTGGCATTTATCTTTAGGATCTCTTTGGATGAAAATTCCCAGAGAAGGGGAACAAATTCACACATTCTAGTGTTTGCCATGATTAGAGAGGGAAGTAGCAGGTTCAGAATGATTAGCATTTGAGGAGACAGTGGTTACTAATAGTGCAGCATCCCAGGTATGGGAGGAACAATGCTCCAGCTGAACAGAGATCATGTTGTATCATGCCATCAAGGTGCCAGTGGGGTCTGGCTTTCTATAAATAATATTAAAGCCTCAGTGGGAGAGAATGGACTAGTGGCCAAAGCATTGGGCTGGACTGTATTTGCACACCTCTCCTTAACCCGTGTTACCCAATGTTGGAGTCCATGTTTCCATGGATCCTCCGCAGAGAGTGAAAGGTGAAGGAATTGAATTAAAACCTTTAGAAAAATTAGAATATATAAAGCCATATATGCATAAAGTAGAAATCTAAGCCTCAGTTTTAAGCTTCACATGCCCTAAGTGCCTAGTTGTTAGTGTAGAAGTACAGAGCTTCAGGCCTAGTGATAGGGTTTAGACACAACAAAAATAGAGTACTGTTTATAATTTTTGGTATGAATTTTGCGCAAATAGGATAAAGTTTTTTATGTATGTTAAGACAGAGTTTTTCAAATAACAAGATAGAATTTTTACGCACAATAAGAGAGAACTTTTACGCTAGTAAGATAGAGCTTTTGCACTGATAGATGTGCTATGTGCGTAGGTTTTTGATGCTGCTTTTCGTAGTTTTTAGTAGTTTTACGAACTTAGAAAATTGCACCTAGATTGGGTAGTGTGTAGATAAAGATATGAATATGCATTTGTAACTTATGGATAAAAAGCCTCTGGGTTGGAAGTGAAGGTATCGATTGATCAATCTGATCTATCGATCCAACCTCCACCTTCTGCAGCCTGAGGAAGGAGCCCTGCAGGGAGCCGAATGGGATTCTAAAGGTACCATCTATTGTAGTCTTTGTTGCCTGGGATCTGGGCCCTGGGGTCCCGTCCCTTCCCTTTCCCCCTGCGGCATATGCCCCAGAACTCTGTTTGAGGCTGCCGGGGACTCTGCGAGGGTTCAGGACCCCGGGACCCCTTTTTGCCTCTGCGATCCCAGGACCCTTTCTTGCCTCTGCGACCCCAGGACCCCCTTCCTGTCACTGCGATCCTGCAGCCGGGAACTCTGCTGGGTTCGGGATCCCTCACTGCCATTGCGACCCTGCGGCCGGGGATTCTGTGTGGGTTCTGAATCTCGGGACCTTTTCTGTCACTGTGATCCCCGCAGCCGGGACCCCTGTCTGGGATTTGTGATCTCGTGACCCCTTTCTGTTATTGCGACCCCACGGCCGGAAACCCTGCTTGGGGTCAGGAATTGAAGGCTGTTTTACCTAGAGGCTGTGATGTTAAATTCTATGCTTTACTAGAATTTGCTTGCTAAGACTATGTTTATAACCGATTGTGACATTGTAAGACCGCTCATTTAGGACTCTCGCACCTTCAGATACATGCTTTCATATAATAAACAACTCTGTTTAGACCTTAAAATGTTCTTAGACCTTTAAGACCTATAACCCGTAGAAACGGCCTCGGCAACCCAAGCTATATGCTATCCTGTTTGCTAGTTCCTTTTTATGTCCATTCTGCCAAATTCTCCTACCATGGTTACATCCACCCAAGAACATTTAGTGCAGTCAATGCAGTTTCTCAGGCTTTAAAGCAGGGTAACTGAGTCAGTCTGAATAATCTCAAAAACATGACAGAGTCAAGAAAAAGCAAAAGCTCAGAAACACTGCTGCTGTTTTCTAGAAGTTGATAGAAAAATTGAGAAGGAGATGTAAAAAGAATTTGTTGTTCTTCCAATAACATAGGATAACTTTCTCCACGACTCCTCTGCTGTCTTTACTTCTGTATTATTCAAAGAGCCAAGAACTGGGATAGAGACAAATAGTGAATTTGAATACTCTCACCCAATGTAGGTTTTGTCTCAACAGTATGACTTAAAAAGCACTGAAAAGTTTCAATTTCTGTATTTTAGCAAGTGCTTTGCAGAATCTGAAGCCTCACACAGAGAGACACCTATACATATGACGCACTGCTCCTGACCTGATAGACTTTTCTCTTTTGAGTTATTGGGAAGGATTACATCTCAAGTGATACAGTGCCTCTCGGAACACGGTTCCGACCTGCCTAGGCTAGCTCAGGCACCACGGCAAGCGGCAGGTACGGCTGGCGAGCAGCGCAAGCCAAGACGATCCAGTGGGTCTTGGCGCCGATGAAACGTCGAGGGCACAGGTGGCAAGAGGCAGATGGCAGCGAAGAATGAAGGGAGGAGACTGTCGAGTAAATCCAAGGGGTTTATTGAGGGGTCAGGCGGAGCCTCCCCACAGTCCAAGGACTGCTCAGACTGAGCAAATTTTGGCTTTTGGGGAGCCCCCTTTATTGGGGGGCACTACAGAGGGTGGTGAGAAGGGTACAACCAATTGGGTTCAATATAGGAGAGGCTAGGAAGGTGACTGATACAAACGAGGACCACACATAAGGGAGCGGAGGGGATTTTCCCTGAACCTAACCTATCACTTGAAGCCCCTCACAGAACTTTCTAGCTCTGAGGCAGGGCTCTGAGATGACAGGCAGGCTCCAGGGAGGAGAGGGGAAAGTATTGACACCTAACACTTACTAGGGGAGTTCCAGGGGCAACTATCAGGAAGGGAAAACGGGGGTACAAGGAACAAACCATCTTACAAAGAACTTAGAAAAACCTAGAAAATATGAAGAACTCATTAACACACCACTACACTTAAGAACACGAATAGTTGGAAGCTGGAAAGTGTTTCTGAAGCATTAGAGCAATTTTGCATTGTTTCTGCTAATGGCACAACCCAGTACCCACTAAAGTGGGAGAGACAAGCACAGATGCTCATGGCCAAGCCACCAACATGAACATATCATAGTCTTATTTATCATGTTTAGCAAAACTATTCATTTTCCACATTAGCAGCACTGACTTACCAGTAGGCAAGGCCCAGAGAACTATTTACATTACATCAACCACAGTTGCTAAAAACCTTTGGAAATGCACTGCAGCACTTTTCCTTAATGTCAGTAAATGCTTCAGAGTAAGTGATCCAGATATCAAATATAATTTGAATGTGTCACTCACATACCAGTCCACACAGGTATGCCAGAAGCCAAACACCTCCAAATATTTTCAGTTTAGACATACTAAATGTACTCAGTGTAAAAATTGCCTAAACTACTCTGAAACTGAAATAACAACAAAAGTGCCTGGGGAAAAAAATGAGCTTCCTATGAATAAAGGATAGAATTATCTAAAGGGCCCAGGTCAATCTAAACTTTAAGATACAGTTATAATGCTGATTGCTTGCCATAATAGGGCAGCTGTGCCTAGGAAACTACTGATAGAGGATCAAATAATATGTGTAATAGCCACTTATAAGAGTGTATATGCAATATGAAGTGACAAGAATTTATGTTTAATAGCAAAATTATTCTTGTGAAATTTACAGGCTGTCCAAGCACACTGTGCTCCATAAACATATGAACAGTGAATAATTTAAAGAACAAAAAAAATTCGTTATCCATAGTTTGAGGCAGAAAAAAATTTCCTTCTTACTGCTTTTCTCAGTCAGAGACACAGCTATGTAAAATGCCCTCTCATTAAAAAAAAATAAAAAGAGAGATTAAATAGCTCAGACATAAAAAAAAATATATTTTTTTAAATCTTTGCCAAGCCTGTCAACAGAACTGCCTGTAGATATGCAGGCATTGCACTGAAGACTGAGGCAGATATCCCTACTGCAGGAAATTTCTATAAAAATTATTATGAGGATATATATAGGGTATGTATAGGTGTTCAAACATTTTAGCTGCCCACTTCACTATGAATCCTGCTTCAAGCACTTCCAAACTGCAAAAACATTACAATATAATCTTGGAAACTTTTTTTTTTAATGAACCAGCTGGCTTTCTTGAAATCAAACCAAATCCTTGTATGATTATATTTCCTCTTAATTTATTTATCCCCAGTTATCACTGTGATGGTTTTCAGCTGAGTGGTCACATTATTACAGACACTGAACTGAAAAAAGTAACCCTGCGAAATGCAATAATTATGTCTGTGAACACCAGGAACAGCACATGGAGGGTCTGGGTTTAGTGGTGTGAGACTGGGATGTGACCAAGCCATGAGACAGACTCTACATGCTCCTAAATTCCAAATTCTTGCTTTCTCATAAATACCATTACAGCTATTGAGCTTTGACACCATAATTTGAAACAGGTTTATTCCCACTTCCACTGATGACCCAGTAAGAATGACTTGAAAAGATATGTACTTGGACCAAACAGTTTTTTCGAGAGATGAATGCCTGTGGGGATGATTTATATTAAAAAAGAAACATTTTACTGACAGCCCTAAATAGATGAGCAATCCTTCCTGAATTCTGAGGGGACTGAAATTTTATCCAGCTCTCTGAATTGGGTGTCTGTTATGAAATGATATATTTCTGCTCAAGGAAATTATTTTACATTGTTACATTCAGCAAACCCACTAAGAATGGTTTGTAAATTTTCAAAGAGAGGCACAGATTTTTAGTGCCATAAAAATACTCTTTGAAATATAAGGGAATACAGATAACATGGGGAGACCAGAGATAACCGCTTTTTTTCAGACTGTACCTCATCCTCTCTGTAAGGGCTGAAACAGAGGAATTTCAAATGCACTGAAAGGACTTAGAAGCATGACTTCCATTAATATTTTTTATTATGCTGTGGTGAAAATATCACCCCATACTTAGAAGACTTCTTAGTCCTTCAGCTTGAGCACTTCTACAGAGCAGGCACCATCCAGGTCTATGGGGAACCTGAGGCAAAAGTCATTGTCCAAGTATTGGTGCCCCTGTGATAGACCTTAGAAGGCATTTCACAGCACACTGTGACACTATGTGATAGGGCAGGACCAGATTAAGTGCAGAACAGTTCATCCATCACTCATCAAGTGACTGCAACTGTTGTTCAAAATGTCAACAAACCAGTGAAAGCAATATGATTTATAGCTTGCACTAAAGTGACTTCAATTCTGTACACTGTCTGGTTTGTAGCAGGCAGAATTCAGTGTCTGTTTCAAGATTACACTTGAATCCTAAATTAATTGTCAGCGTATTTCTCTTATCCATCATAAAGAAAATAGGAAGCTTTAAGGAGTATTGAAAACTAAAATCATTCCTAGGAAATCAACAGAAATTAAGTGAGGGGATTTATTACTGATGGAGTTTAAATAATTATCAGTGGAGCTGTTCTGTGAAACACTTGATAAGATAAACCACTGTCAAAAAATTACATGGTACTCTCAGCACTGAGAAACAGAGATGGTATTTGGAGGTAGCTAGTTAGTGTAGGAGAGCAAATGAGCAATAAACCACAGAAGACAACCAGTTCATCTGCAAGAATACAAGAAGATAAATTGCCTTTACAGGAGAAGGTCACTTGTGAGACTTTATAGCCTGGCATGTTAAACATGATTTGCTGTCATTAATAAAAAACTGCTTTCCAAAGCAGTGATAACTATTGTAAGCTGTTCTCATTTGCAGTTGAAACAAAGAAATAACAACGGCATTTCAGGCTCTTTCCCCTTCCTTTTTCATGCTACTCCTTTTAGAATCAGTTTATCCCACCATTTATTCAGGTTTTGTTTTATTTTGGTTTGTTTTTTTGTTAGCTGAAAGTGGTTTTAATTTTGAAATTGCTGAGGGCCACCAGGAGAAAGTTATAAAAATAACTACAGTTTTCAGGCTATTAAATACTTCAAAACCACTGGCTTTTTTACTCTGAGTTTTGAAGCGCTCCTACAGTTTCCACTACAAAGAAACTGTGTGTCTGAAACCCAGCTCCTGACCCAGGGTCAGCGTGTGATAAAAAGTCTCTATGACAGTGGTGGGTCGGCCCAGTTATCATCTGAGCACCCACACAGCTCTTTACTCACTTTCCCTGCCCAACAGAATGAAAAAGAAAGGGCAGAGAATGGGTGACAAAACTCAAGGGTTAGAACAAAGACAGGCAACTCACAAACCAAGTACTGCTGTGTGAAAATCAGACTGGATTTGAGGAACTTAATGTTTAATTATTATTTTGGTGATAGAGAACAAACAAACAAAAGACAAACATCTAAAGCACCTATCCTTCTGTGGTGGTGAGTTTTTGTTAAGCTGTTTTGAGTTCTGTATCTCAATGGTTCTTCCCTGTTTCCCCCTGCCCAATGGGTCAGGTGCTGTCCAAACATGTCTCCTCCTTTGTCTCTTTGTCTACCTCTCCTACCCCTGGCCTGTCCCTAGAAGCTTTGGTCAGCTGTCCATCTTTCCCCTGACCCTGCCCCGTGTTATGGAAAAACCCCTGTCCATCTGTCCTGGGACCAATCACCTGCTTGTTTCACACCCCCCACCCCTCGGGTTTAAAAGCAGGCGCGGGCTTTGTCTAGCGCTCCTTTCTGTCCCCCCCTCTTGGGGAATAAAGGTGTCTGAGAAATCGTATGGAAAAGAGTCTTCTCTAGTCCTTGCTCCGAAGTCTAGACACGGCAACACCTGTTGCCGTAGAAGAACACCCTTGTTCTGCTCCGTTACCTGAATCTGCTGGCAGATTTGGGATCGGTCCTTGGCACAGCTGGGAATCAGAGCTAGCTGGGGTTCTACCAGCTTGTGTCATCCTTCCTCTTTGCCAGGCTCAGTTTCAGACTGCCCTCCTCACCCTTTATCACCACTCCAGTTACGCTCAGTCCCTTCAGGGGAGCAATGAGCAGCATGAGGGAAGGTGGTCACAGATGCAGCTGTTTCTTTCTGCAGCTCCTACCTTTTTATGATTTTCCTGTGTTCCAGAGTGAATCCTCAGCAGACTTCAGTCCCTCTGGTGGTGTGCCTGCCCTGCCATGGAGCACCTCCTTCCCCTCTGTGGTGTTCTCTTTGTTGTTTATCATTATTTTTGTTCATTCCTCCTTTTTCTGCTCCCTCATTCCCTCCTCTGATGCCTCCCCCATCAGTATTTTCTGGTCTTAAGCCTGTTTTTACAGAAGTGGCACCAGCTTGGTTGAAGGGCTCTGCTGTGTCCTATGGTGGGCCTGCTGCAGGGCCATCTGGAACTGGCTGTGTACAACACAGGGCAGGCCCTGACCTCCTTGCACAAAAGGAAGCTCCCCTTCTAACAAAACCTTGCCACCTACACCCAGTGCAGTCAAGAATTTTAATTCAATGCTGAGGTACAGGGAATAATGTAATTCTCCTCCTCTTATTGCCTAACCAACCATTCTGTAGATGCCACCTCAGCTCAGAACTGTAAAAATTCTGACAGAAAATTTTGCTGGATATTCCTAGTGGGGCTACCAGGCACTTTTGCCCTCTAAACTCCAGAAGTAAAACATGCAGTTATGGGTGGAGGTACACCCAGGTCCAGACAGGCGGCTTTCATCATAGCAAAGCTCCAGGAAGTGAAATAGTTCACAGATAAAAAGTTCTAAATGCTGTGCTCAAGGATAGGTACAATGCAATGCACCTTCCTCTTATCCAAAAGCAAATAACTTATGCAAGCTCTGACAGGGAACCTAAATTTTATTATGGCCCTGATTTGATGGGTCTGATTTAATGGGGATGTTTCAAGCTCACTCTTTTTGCTGTGTGGCACCACTCAGGTCAGCTAAATTTGAACTGAAGAGTTGTAAATCTGTTTTCTGGGACAAAAATATGGCAGAAGTCCAGGAAACTCTGTAGTACACAAGGGATGCTAGCAAAATTTGGAAGGAAAAAAAAAAAAGAATTGGGGAAACAGGGGTATTACTCATCACAATATTTATCATTCACTGATTTGAATTGGCCTCCCTTCTGTTTTAGGTAAGCACAAAATTAATTCATGAAAAAATATAGTGGGTTAAGAGGATGAAAATAGCAACAGAAATCTCAGCAGCCTTGCTATGTCCAACCACTGCTAAAAGTTGCAGATCTACTGTGTTATAAGAACCTAGAATTGCCCTTTTGTATGTAAACCATTTGCAGTGCATAACTAAAGGGATGGCAATTTAATAATAATAATGTAATTGCCCTTTGAGCAATTGTGTGTATTGTATTAAATTCAAAAGCTTTGACTTTGACTTACAGGAGCATCAGAAAATGTTTTGATTCTACAAAGCACAGTTGAAGACTTTCATCAGTCTACAGCCTTCAGGCACATAGGTCTCTTTCCAAAAATAGTTTAACTCCTTCTACCAAATAGAGAACACCTAAATCAAAACTCTTCAATGTATATGTCTGCTATGTATATTGTGTAGCACAGAGAGTACTGCAATTAGTCATCCCTTCCCAGTGGTAATTATTGGAAAAATTTAAACTTCAGGAACAGTGTGTATCTTTTCAAAACCTATAAATCTTTTTTTTTAATTTGCAGATTATATAAAACATTCTGTGTGCTCCCAGTCTGTTAAATCTTATTGTTACATCTAGCCTGAGGACCTCAGTTCACTGGCATTTTAGCAATGCAGGGGGATTTAAAATTTATACGTGAAGTTGCTAACTTTATTAACAGCTACAGTCTTACGTTTTTCTGTTTCCTCTATTTCAGGAGCTGAACATCAGAGTTAAGTGAGTCATTAGCATCCCTATTAAGTAATATTTGATAAGGCAGACTTCCCTAGGCAAACATTTTGATTTTAAGCTCATTACTTTATACAGTTCTAAATCTTTAAATAAGTAACTTTTACAAAAGTTTTATTTCTGAACACATAAACACTTTGCTGCTCTTCTGCAACTGTTGGCTGTTAAGGTATTCATGTTTGCTTTTGAACAGAACAAAATCCTCTTCACCCTCTCAAAGCATAGAAATCATAAATTAGTGTGGGGTAGTCATGATAGTAAAGGTAGCACTAGGTTCTGGTGACTGCTGTGAATTGGAAAGCATGTGATGGCAAAAAACCCAAAGATTGTGTTAGCCTTGATGACAGAAGTGGGAAAAATTGAAGGTATAATGCCTCTTGTGAGGGTATGGTTCAAAGCAGGAGGCAAACAAGTTGTTCATATGAAAGTTTCAACCTCTATCAATCCATTCATTTACTGTAAGAATACAAGGAAAAGGTGCTTGGAATGAAACAGCCTGAAAACCTCCTTGTTTCTATTTATCTGGGAAGTTGAAAGGGCTAGTTAATGAACAGTAAACAGACTTTTTACTTTTTGATCACAATAGTAGCATGTGTGTGCATGATAACAAAAGCAATATGCACCATAGTGCAAGATGAAAAAGGGACTTTTTAAAAGAAAGTAATATTTAACATTATCAGAGAAGTTACTCTTAACAGTGTATTGGGTTTGGCATAAGCCCCCATGTATAATCATCAAGCATTACACATAACATAACACAGGTAAACTAAAACTGTGTGCCACGTGAATCATCTGTACAGAATGATGACTGAGATTAGTTAGCAGATGTAACAGCATACTTTTCAATTGTTCTCAGTCATGGGATTCTCAGTCTAGAAAGAATTAGTCTCAGGATATTCCAGTATCAGGACATCACCTCAATACCTCTCAATTTCCACAATCATGGCCAGTATGTTGCAGCTGTATTAGATGCACGTTGTATGACCTTTGTGGATGTGTGTGAGGCAAGGAAGGGGAGGCCTGTGCTGCATAGGACAGGAAATCCCACTGACAATGTAAAATAACCATTCTGTTACTTTATGTCACCGTGCAACAGGTATATAAAAGAAAGTGCAATAAATAATGTAGTTTTTATGTGAGCTCATTGAATGAACCATAGGAGCCATGATCACAGGAAGCAGCGGAGCAGCATACTGCACTTTCTTGGTTAGCAGAACCTGCTGCTAGGCTTTGTCCTATCCTTTACAGGCATCTTTCTGAACACTGACTTAATGTAATGAAGACTATATCACACTTCTATCATAACCGTAGCAAGGAGTAATCCTCAATAGTCATAAACCCAGGTCTTTGCAGTGAAGTCTTTCTCATTGCATTCAAAATAAAATCAGACAATATGCTTGTAGAGAGGCAGATATGTGCACCCTTCTATCAGGAGGCAGGTTTTAAATAAGATGATGACATTTCCAGCATTTTGCTATAAAAAGCAATATTTGCTAGAGTGGAAGCGTCTCAAGCCTGGCATTCAGCAACTTGCAATAGACTCAGAATACTGTTATTTTATATCTTCTGCTAATGAATTATTTCCATTCTTACTATAGCTATTGTGGCTATGGTTCCCTGTGTTGAAATACATGTTTATCTGCACATTCCCTTTTGCTGAGATTACCTCATATAACAGTGAAATGAAAGGAGACACGTGCTCGAAATCTTCATCCTCCAGAATCAGAAAGTCCACCGTCTGCTGATGTAAAGTACTTCAGAATAATGACCTCAAACACACTACCAGGTAGTCTGAAAAAGTGATGTAGGATGAATCTCGGTTTTGTAATGGAATGCCTTGTAAGTGCATTGGCACAGCTCCTAACATGCTGGTTCATTTTTATAGCACAAGAAAGTGCATCTTTGCAATAAGATTTGGTGCTAGACAAAGACTTTTCAGCTCAGTCCCAGCCAGTTAGCACAGATTCCAGAAATAGCATTGTCTGTCTCCTGTTCAGCTTGGGCAGTCTCCTTGTCCTGACTCAAAGTAGCTTTCAGTGCTCTAGTGTATTCTGAGATACTGGCTTGCATCCTGAAACTAGCAGAATTGTGTCAGCATGACTCTGCCCCACCATCAGCAAACTCAGCCCCATGCTGCTACTATTGCTTTATTGCTTTCTGCAGACAAACCAGTTTGTATGGAGACCCTTGGATATCTTCATAGTAACCCTTGGAATACTACTGAATGTGTTCACTGACCACAAACATTGTCACTGACAAGAGCAAAGCAGAACCTGCATTAGGACAGTCCTTTAATTAAAAAGAGAGCTGCAAAGAACACAACATCAGTCAGGGTTCAGGATCCACTCCTCAGTGAATACTTTCCCATTAAGTACAAGGTTGCCTCTCTCACCTGTGTTCTACATGCTGTAAGAAGAGATGTATTTGGTACAGAGATACAAATGCTTGTGGGTCCCATGAATGCTATCCCTGAAACAAACAGCCCTCCTGAAAGAGGCTAGGATGGCCATGAATACACTTCAGCTGAGCCAGGTTCACTTGCAAATTTCAAGTCAAAACAAAATAAAACGAGGGAATGGAAAAAGCAAAAAATGTATTTGTTTAGTTCTCAGTGTCTCCTCAGTGGCTCAGTTGTACTACTCACTGTTGGGTGAGGCAGGAGGAAGGGGTCTCTCAGATCTCCACAAGGACTGACCCTAAAGTTTACTCTGTTATGCCCATGGTGAATACTGCATAAAGCCCCAGCATAGTACAAAAAGTGCAATAAACTCCAATGGGAGAGGTATTTTTTTTGTACTCCTCCTGCCCCCTGTAGTCAAGTAAAAGCCAGTCAAAAATTCTCTCTCCTGGCTTTTGCGATATGGGAGAGTTTTCAATACAATTCCTTCCTCTTCCTTTTCCATGCAACACTGACCTAAGCATGCTCAGTGCAGCAGAGTCACACAGAGCAAACAATGTTTTGTTGGGGCAGATTTCAGCCATGTTTATTTATATAGCTAGACTAATCACTGCAACCTTCTGATGGTCACCATGTGTCTGGCAAGCTTCAGCTGTGGTGTTCTGGGAAGCTACAGCCTTGCTTTCTCCCATGCATTCCTCTATGCATCCCCAAAGGAGAGAGGGAGCACTGGGAGACAATGAAAAGCTAGCTTCTATGTCTACATATTAGAACAGCTGAACTTTTGCTCCCTCCTTATTCTTCCTGTCCACATCCTGCAAATCCAGCAACTCCTTGAGACTGTTCTTTATACAGAATACATTCTGAGATGAAACATTCATAAGAGCTAGTGCTGAATGCATTTTCACATGAACTATCACACTTAGAAACAAATGCTCTTTTAAGTGGTTTATCCCAGGAGTCTCCCTCAGTTAGCACAATGCACTTTCCCAGAAGGGGTTCAATTCCAGGTCTTGAACTTGTCTCACACTCCCAGACTTCATGGGCCAAAGAGAGTGGCAGAGTCATTAAGCCTAAACCCTAGCTGAGACCTGGTACTGTGATAGCTCAATTCTGAGCCATTCAAAAATTATGTTTGGATATTCAAAGGGGTACTCAGACTTGGCTTTTGTCAATCAGAAGCCCTGCTACCTCAAGAAAAGGAAGTGGTGCTCTAACCACTCCTGGGAAAGAAAACAACTGTCCATTGCACTTTTTCCCTTCCCAAAGAAGACCCCCAAGAAGATGCGTATTTATGTGCAGGGGAAAATTTGAAAGAGCAAACTAAAAACTACAAAAAGTTTTGCTATTCTTACTAATTTTTGCTGTAAAGCTATCGAGAAACCTGAAAGACTTCAACAGGGACATGGTCTGTTGTTTTTTTTTTGGTTTGTTTTTTTTTTTAGAGTGCTAAACATCTGCCTTTTGTGAAGAGTGTCCAATTTGGAATGATATAGGCATTGAAGTTGATAGGGAATATAAAGCATGTATAGGGAAGGATGTCTTGGAATAGAAGACCCTTTGTTTTTAATATTTTCCTCTCTCCTCCTGTATTCTCAAAATTATCTGGCAAACAATGCAGATGATTTACAGCTGTCTGTTTCCTTTCAAATTATTGCTGTTGCACTGGTTGGCACCTCTGGGGAAACCCATGAAAATAGTGACAATCTAACAACTGCAATCATTTGCTTCAGGCTCAAGGAAATTTCTTATCAAAGGTTTACAATCTGGCTTTAGAAAATGTTGTTATGATTTTCCTATGTTCAGGAATGAGGACTGAGAAACAAGAGCTCAATTTTGGTATTATTATTTGTATTTAACATGCAAGAAAGAAGTCATGAGGTCTCAGGAAACACTTCCGTTAATGATCTGAGGAAAGAGGACAGAATCACCCTCATCGCCCTTTCTGTGTTTCTGAGTTTCCCAAACATCCATTAAAAAGAACAGAAGCTGGAGTTTTGCCTGCTCTCTGGGAACTTGAGAACATGGACCAGAATAAAACTTGCTATCATGTGGCTTCCATGCATTCAAAGATATTTGATACAGAAAAAGGCTATTACCGCACATGCCCGGCAGAATTTCCATTTCATCTGTTCCATTGTTCATGTATGCACAAGTATCTGTCCGCAGAAATAAAAGACTTAATTTTAAGATCAGACACAGACAAGTTCTTGCAAAATCAATTTAAGATTAGAAGGAACCTTAATAATCTCAAACTTCTTCTTCTGCATGCAAGTGATAGGGTTGGTAGACAGCAGATCTGTCTATTTTCTGCTTCTAGCAGATATTCAAGGTTGATACCAGAACTACTTCAAGAAAACGAGAATCATTAAGAGAGATCTTTTGACAGATAAATTAAATGGCCATGTTGCCATCTCTTTAGCAGCTGCCAATGTTTTTGGCTCTCTGTTGCAGCAGACCATGATTAACTGCAGTCAGTTCATGTATTGGTACTTATAGATCGGCAATTAATTTCAGCAAAGCACTGATCCTTATCCCAGAGTATCAGTAGCCAGTCATCTACTTTTGATAAACTGTGGAGGAATTTGTGACTAAATGCATGGTGGTTTTTTTTTTAGTTTTGGAGCAATTCTCCCTAATTGTACACTCATCCATTAATTCCAAGATTTTTATACAGTACGAGAGTTTGCAATGTCTTGTTAACAATTTTGGAGCTGAAGTCCAGGATCTGTTGTCAGATGGAAGGCCTTGTATATCTCCTCTGATAATGGAGATTGGCCAAGAGATCCTGGGTAATAGCCCTGATACTGAGGGCAGTAGAATTGCCCCAGTGTGATGACCCAGCTGAGCTGTTTAGCTTTAATGATACAGAGGGTAAAACTGATGTGCTTCAAGCTCAAGCATTATATTGCTTCAGGGCATTTCTTTGTGGGGGAACAGTCATGAACAAACACATTTGATACTTAATGATCTTTTCATTTTGACACATCCCCACCTCCTAAAGGGGACAGCCTGCAGGGCATAGGAAATGAAATGGAACCATTGAACTATGGTTTAAAACCTTTCAGCAGATTGAAAATAGTTTTCCAATATTAACAAGTAATTTAATCTCTGCCTGCAGAGGTTTTCTGGGCTAGTACTCAGACAAAACCACTGTTGGTATGAGAAGATAAGAGAACATATGAGAAAGATTGTTCCTGTTAAGCCTTTTGAAAGATTAGCAATATCAGCAGTGATTTATGCTCTTGCAATTTCCATTTGCAGCCTTTAGTTTAACTTCTTAAAATCTTTGATATAACACTAGAGGTGCTTATAAACCTGACAGAGTGAATTTTTAGAATGTGAAGCTAGATAGGAGTTAAACTGGGCTCTAAGTACAAAGAATCTGTCTTTTATTATTTTTATTTCAGTGAGACATAAATTTCAGGAGATACATTTCACAGTATATATTCCAGGATTTAGTTCATCCCCTGGGTCTTAATAATGCTATAATTTACGCTCCACATAATCCCCCTAAATCAGTACTCCTACTCCACTCCCTATCTCTAGCTACCAGTTAATGCTGTGCTTATTCTTATATCATGACTCTCCCTCAAGGCTGTGTAAACCCCTTGTTAATCAGAATAGAGATGGTGTATGTTCCTGATGGGCAGAAAAATGGAAGAAATGAATACCAGTCCTGACACCAAGACCTTACTTAGAACATGTGGCCCCATTGTTACATACAGCTGCTGACAGTGTGTGGTATGTGCTGAAGGGCTTGGCACAACTCTCACTACACAAAAGCAAGCAGGAGAGTTTGTGTGCAGTAATTATGCTTTCCACTGTCATCTCCCTTGTGATCTCTCCCTTTCTAAAATATCCATGTAAGACATTCTGTGAAAGTTTGTTCACCTTCCCTCTGAGAAGTAACAACATACCTGCACTTTGATGTCTGAAAGAAGCCTCCTGCCCTTTTAGCAAAGCAGAGGGATTGGAATGGCAAGCAAATCACTTCTGCTGAAGTAATTTTGCTTTCCCTGTGTCACTAACAGACACAGAAAAGAGTGAATGGTGTTTTTTCTGTGTCAGAAAAACCTTGATTTGTGTCCATTTATTTAAACAAAAATAAAACTACTTGGTATGTGTGCCAGCATGTGACACTATTACTTGCTACAGGGTCATGAAAAATTTGTGCAGTATGTATTGGTTAAGAATATCTTTCTTTCCTAAGACCCAAAAGGCAAAACTTCACTGAAACATTGATTCAAAATAAAAATATCACTGAGAACTTGTCCCCAGCATGGTACATTGCACAGCCATTTAAAATGAAGAAAGGAAGAAAGGTCACATTAAAGGGAATGCAAATTACATTTAATTTGGTTAAACAGATAAGCCCTCCAGGGCAGGAACTCTCTCTTTATGTGTCAATGTAGTGCCTTACACAGCAAAGCTATTACCCAGTAGAGTCTTCAGACCCTTGAACTACACCACCACTCAGGATTTTGGGAGTTAAGGGAAAGGCTGAGGCCCTTAATTGATTTTCATTGGCATATCTTTTTTCCTTTGACTTTTATTTATATCCTTTGCATCTCACTGTACTTAAAATACGAGCAAACTCTAGTGCAAGTTACATTAGACTAAGCTATTAAGGAATATAATTTTTTAATACTCATTAAGAAGATTTTTGTGGCACACAGGCCTTTCAGTTATGTCCATGGAGAAATGTAAGAGAGGACTAGGAAAATAGAAAAATAATTGCATGTGATATTTTAATAAAAAAATCTCCAAAGTGGCCCAGTTTGCAATATAATTTGAACTATTGTATTTCAAAATAGAAAACTACCTGCCTAATAAAAATACCACTGGTTTCAGTTCTTATATGAGTAGCCACTCACTACCTTTTATTCTGTTAACAATATCTACACCAAAAGGTCTGCATCTCTGTAGGTACAGCTGAAATATTAATTTCACAATTATAACATTTATGGTCTTTAATCAGTGGCTTCATGCAAAACAAAACAAGACTACATAGGATTTGTGCAGTTGTCTGTACTGCCCAGCAAAGTGGAAGTCTTGCTGCACACAGTGCCTGCCCTCATACAGTGTGGGAGTAGAGTGGCTTTGATATATAGAAGTGGTAAAGGAGGAGGAATTGGCAAGATTTAGGGATGGAACTAAAATCTTTAGACCAGCTAATAGAGGTGAAAAGAAGCAAAAATTCTTTCTGGCAGAAAACCACTTCTGCAAGTTTTACAGCTCTTCACACTAAGAGTCTGCTGAGTGACCCACTTGTGAACTTACCATCTAAATCTTGCCCTTTTTCATATTCCAGTTTTTTCTTACACTTCTCTAACCAGCCAGTCAAAACCATGTAGTAGTAATCCTCCTTCCCCATTTCAACTATTGCTTCCCTGCTGTGGATATTTAGGCTTTGGAACAGATGAATGAATGTTAAATTTATTGTATCTCCTAGCAAATTTTCTACAGTTGCTTACTTTTCCTTCTTCCACAAACTGAACGTATGCTTAAATACATCCTGACTACCATCTTCTGACTGTTTTACTCTGTTTTAATGAGGGACAAGCTGTGCACTAAGAAGCATAGAGTTAATCTCAGGACCTTTTTATGGCTCAAGTGATTTCATCTTAAAAGTACATGTGTTATAAAAGACAATAATTAGACATTAAACAGTTATGAATGTAGAGGATGGTGCTCTTGTATAAAAAGAGTACAGAATTAATTTGATAGATCTGATTTTGTGTATTTGCAGTATTTTCTGAGATAATAAGATTGCCTGTCCAATGAGAAAGTTTGTCCATATTCTAGTAATTTGTTTCTCATTACCTTGAAATTTAGAGAGTCACTTGATAAATCCTGAATTGTGCACTTACATGGTAATGTTCTCATTTTATTGTTCTGCTAAAATTGCATTCCAAACAATAAGTATCTTTTAGTGCTGCCTAAGTTAGCCTCAGACAAGAGATTTTTTTTTTCTACCAGGAATGACAGCTTTGCATTTGACAATTGGCACTATCATTTTTTTCATGATTGGATCAAACCTAATTTAAATCACATAGATTCCATCTGTCAGGGGATTTTTTTTAGAATTGAATAGCTTACTATTTGTCACCCATTATTAGCATGTTAGGGAGACCCTGGAACTCTTTTCAATTTAAAGAAGTAGTTTTACTATGCACAGCTCCCACAAACACAGTGCCCTTCTTGTCCTTTTCTAAAGAAAAGTTACCTCAATCATTTGACTATTTTTTTGCATTTGATGTATAAACACTTGCCTGAATACTGAATTTAATTAATCTTCAGTAAAGAAAATAGGAAATATTTCAATCAGAAAGTTTTCTAAAAGCTACAAAGACGCTTTCTTACTGACTGTGATGTCCTGTGTGGTCAGGTTGGTCATAGGTCTAAATGAGTATTACACAGTAAATCTTTTTGAACTGCTCTTCACAGGGAGAAATACTTTGACTGGAAGTGATTATTAAATCCATCCTACAACACGCTTGTTTTGAAGTTCCTCAACTGAAGTTTGAGGAATGAAGTATTAAAACAGGTACAGATTTACACTTGCTATAATTTAAACTTGGTGATGCTTATAGCAGCCTTTCCTTCCAATTAAAACTTCTGCCCTGTGCTACACAAAAATGCAGCCCCTTTCCCTTTCTCACTCTAAAATCTCAATCTTGAGACTTCATGATATGAGGGCTTTTCACTAAATAAGACCAGAGCTTTCCAATCTTTAAAGACAAGTCTTCCCTCCTTTCAGACTATATGGAAGAGTTTGGCTTCCATGGATGTACATGATCTAACATGATGTGAGCATCAGGTTCCTGTTGGATTCACTGTTATTTTGGGCAAGTAATTTATTATTACCAAATACAACTTTTTCTAATTTCAGACTTCATATCCATCAGCCCCCTTCCTTAAGCTGTGGGAAGGTCACTGCCAATTGAAGATCTGTAGGAACCCACTTACATCGGGCAATAGACAAGACTCTGGGACTAAAATGACAAATGCAAAGACAGTGGCCTGGTAAGAGTTAAATTGAGTGGTCTTGCGAGTATCTGTCAGACTATGTTGAACTCTTCAGCTCATAACTGTTGTCAATTCCAACAACTGGTGGTGGTTTTTTTGCTAAACGGAGAAAGAAAAAACCTGAACTTATAGGAAAAATCTTAACTCAGGTTCCTTCACTTGTCTTTCACATCTCATTATTAAGTTCAGAGACAAAGAAAACCTCAGGAAATACTGTATATTTCCTTGTCCAAATTTCACATGCCACAGTGGATTAATATTTAATACTTAACAACAGTTTGCCTACTCTTTTGTTATTCAGAATGCATGTGAAAAGAACAAAGAAATACACAGATAACTTTAGCCTGTTAATATTAACTTCTCTCACAGAGCAGTAATTCAGGAATTGCTTGATTGATATGGGTCTCATCAATAACAGCTTTGTGTTAGTGAGATAAGAAAATGACCCATCTATCCAAATTGTGCTCCTTGCCTTTAACAGGCTGTATAAGTTATTCAATTCAAAATTCCCTGCAGCATCCTTATGTGATAATGTGTACAGAACCAGTGACATATTAGGGGTTTTATCCTAACATAAGCATGATTTCAGATGCATTTCTTTCTGACAAACTTTGAATAGATGTGGTCATAACAGTGAGAAATGTGAAAGACCTGTAAGACCTGTATCAATAAAGGGTTTGGTTACCAAATATGCTAGATATTTTTCTGTGCTTTCTGCCAGAATAGTTCAATGCTTTGCTGTGTAATTCATCTTCCCCTTTAAAACCAAACACAAAGTTTGCTTGCAATTCTTGTCAAACCCCATGTAAATACTGCTTTGCCTTTCTGCTGTGCCTCCCAGATCAAAATCATCCGCACGTATTTCATAAATACTTTTCCAGCCCCCTTGGAGGCTAGCTAATTAAATTGCATGACTTTGGAGATATATGTAGAAACAGACTCTGAAGTTGAATAATGTGCCAGAGAAAAGGGCAGAAGTCTGCATCTTAGTTAAGAACAGAAGCCAAACCATGCAGGTACTAGCCATCCATTTTAAGTTATGTGACTGCCTCTCATCTTCTTTTGGTTAGAGCTATTTTTTGACCATATACACATGATAGTATAGTGATGGTTTATCTTTCTCAGTGTGCACCATTTAGAAATGTTTCTTCCTTTATGCCTACATTAACATGTTTTCCTGGTATAGTTCCTTGGTGAAATGATTTTGACACTCACTGTTCTGACTGCTCCCTGGATGCAGTCCCTAATGGTGGCTTTGGAGGAAAAAGCAGCTTCGTTCTTTTAGAAAACATGATCTCCCAACTGAGCTCCTGTGACTAGATTAATTTATAATTGAGGCAATTCTGATTTTACTCCAGAATTCCAGTTCTACACCAGCTTTGCAAGTTTGTTGTCTTACAGGACGGTGCTTCACAGTTAGAAAGGAATTAATTTAGTACAGCAAAGTCCTTTCCCTGACAGGCACACAGGACTAGCAGTAGCAGTGTTGAACTGTTGGCTTTCCTGAGAGCAGGGAGCAGCTCAAGCTGCCTGGAGTGGTTTCCCTAGGACCGTGCTGGGGAGAACCAGTCACAGTTCTGCACCATTGGAGACACTGAGTGGAGGAGGTCTCTCATAATTCTGTTGCAGGGAAGCTTGGATTACTTTTGGCTTTTGCTAGCTCACTCAAAGCCCTGAGACAACAGCTGCCACAGCTTTCATCTCTGGATCGGGCAGGACTTGTGCTCCAGTGATGAAGCCAGGACACTGGTAACAAAATATTCTTTGCCAGATTATCTCCACAAGGAAGGAAGCAGATTCATCCTGCTCAGAGATGGCAGCCCAGCATTTTATGTGGCGACCAGAGCTATTTAAGCACAAAGGCTGTCAGATTGCAAATATTTAGATGAGGCATCACAAGAAATATAATGTGAAAGAATCCTACTGCTTTCTTATTAACACAGTATTCATCATCATCTGAACTCTAGCATAAGCTCAGGCACCAGTTGGCCATGGTGTTAATCATTTTTATGTCTCAGCTCCAGTCACAGAAAAAAAAGGAGTTAAATAACTCAGTTTACAGCTACTAAAAATAAACTTGCAGACTTGCTGGATTCCTCCACATTAAAATGTAAACAACTATCAGCTCTTCAGGAAAAGCTAGTTTTGCCCTGCTGGTAACTTCCCCAGGAGAATTTCTGTGTTTTTAAAAAGCTTTATGCTGAAGATTTGTTTCCATAATTGGGAATGGCTAGTTTTCTCTCAGAAAAATGAAAACTGAACTCTTTCCAGTTAAAACAATTGCTACTAGAACTTTGGCACACAGTCCATGTAAAGAACAGTGTGAGCTGCTTCAGTGGGGATTGCAGCCAGTCATTTTCAAATTTGAGTGCCTCAAGAGAGGCAGTTTAATCCATATTTAGACACCTATATTGGAAGTGTCTGGTCTGGCTTCACTGCCAGCATCAACATATACTATGGGTGTCTTCCACTGTCTGTCAAATCCAGGATATTGGAAAGCAAATCTATGTCTTTTAAGGGTCTAAATTAAGAAACATTTTTGGCATTAAAAAAAAATCTCAGGACAAAATTTTAAATACTTTGATCAAAATGTTCTTCTTATGTTTTTAACTGCTTTTTAAAACTGGTATATTAAGCATGGGCTCATTGCTTTAGAGCACCACATGGCCCTACCTGAGATGGACTGATGGAGAAATGGAAGTCCTGGGGTAAGAAAACAGATAGAATATAATTGATTTAGTGCAATTTGATTGACATACTGCGTTTAGTTTTGGGCTGAGGATCTTTGCATGGAAATATTTGGACTATATGTTGAACTCATTGTGTAAATAGTATGACAGCCAGTCAAAACATTCATCTGACTACCATATATTTCCCTACTATTTAAATTGGTTTGGAGGATCCCTTTTCTGCATGGTTTAGAGATCTGTCAGTCATGGACAGCTGTTATCTTACAGAATGTCCGCACCACACACATACTTCTTCAGATCTGGGAAGTAATGGGTTACATTGATAACCATGGCAAGTGGGCAAATGGGTTAACAACTTGAGCAAATGCGTGAAAGAATAGTCAGAATAAGCCAAAGTATAAGGAGAAATAATGTTTCTTCTCTTACTTTGGGGAGAGGAAAATAGCAAGAGAACAAATGAAAGATTAGAATATCCCTCAATAAGCAATGTAGACCATCCTCCTATCAGTGTATAATCACCCAATACTCCTGTCAGTTTAGGTGAAAGCCTTCCAAGGGTAGAGGTTCTGCTGGGTCTCCAGGGAATCTCTTTTAGTGCTTCCCTACCATTAAACATGTATTCCTGCTATTAATTAGTTTGCAGACTGAAACCTATTCCTTTTTGTCCTTGGAAGACATGGAGAACAGTCCCTTAGCTCTATGCAATAGACTTTTAGGTACTTGAAAACTTATATCCTCCTTCAGTGATCTCTTTATTTAAAACACATGAACTAAATCTTTCTGTAAAAGTTTTTGTCCCAGCCCCCAGTCCTTTTCTTTGTTCTCATATGAGATTTTTCCAATTAGGAAACAAAAATCTTCCCAACTGGACAAAAGGCAAATCTGGAACAAAAAACTCCCCAAACCAAAACAACTGCAAAACAACAAACAAACAAACAAATGCAAAAAAAGCCCACCTTTATGATAAAAGGCTTCACAACTAAAATAGAGATTTTTGGAAAAAAAATTATTTTGAATCTGACACAAATTAGTTTAATTTGATATTTGCTCATTCAAGCATTAGAAAAAATGAACAACTTTCAATACTTTCTGTAACATGCTCCTTTCTGCACAGTGTCATGGCAGTTGCCTCTTTTCCAGGCAGGGTAGTGCTGATCTACTTAATCACTCATCATGCTGAAAACGTTGTAAAACTTCGATCTTTCTCTGTACTTTTGTATTCTTCTCTGGATCTCTTTTTAAAAAGTCTTCTTGCTCTTCCCGTTGCCACCTTATACCTAGGTGGCTTTAAGTGAGAATTTATGTAGTCTGGCTATGAATTCATATAGTTCAGCCATTTCACGTTTGCATTCCATTAGAACTTGGGCAGGTGCCATCCAGTTCTTGTGGTTTGAGTATTCTGTCAATTTGTTCTATAATCTGTTCCACTAAATTCAGTTTGTGACAGATTCTCTAACATCTCCTCTAAAAAGAAGAGTTTCAGCATGGAAACTTCCCTAAGTTTGTACATGGCAAATGCTTTTATGCCTTCCTTATCTATTGGCTCTCACACTTCTCTGGCAAGCTTTCTACTCCTGATGTGTCAGAAAAAGAATTTTTATTACTTTTTATGTCTTTGTAAGTTTTTTTTTTCTCAAAGACTAGTTTGGCATACATTTGCATTTAACCTGCCGGTGCTTGTGGCCTTGTCTGAGACCCTCACAGGGACAGAACCTCAGGTTTATGAAGAATGCCTTTTTGTTCTTAGGAACTCCCCTGTCCATTCAACCGAGGCCAGGTTGGAGGAGTCTTTGAGTCCACTGGACTCTTGCACCTGGTCTACTGGAAGGTGTTCCTGACTACTACAGGGAGGTTGGAACTAGAAGATCTTTAAGGTCCATTCCAACCTAGGGCATTTTATGACTATGACTCTATGATTCAGTTTAGCTACACTAATTTTATTCTTTTATGGCAGGAGGCACACATCTGATGAGAGCTTCTGATACAGTGTCTTCAAATACACTCTACATCACCTGCAAAAATGTCATACTTTGGACCACCCTGTGAACCAAAATTTAGAAAAATGGTTTTGATTTAATTCCTAGAGGGTCCATCATCTCAAGTGGTGGTTTCTTTCATGTTTGATGTTTTTCTTCCATTCTTCTTTCTTTTTTTCCCCTAAAAATGCCCCCTGTAGCATTTTCATACAAAGCATTAGCAGCTGGTTTCCACTTTGTTTTATATGAAGTCTTTATTCCCTTCTTGTATAGACTCCTTTTGTGTCTAAGTTATTTTGTTTTGGGGTTTTGTTCTCTTTGTCATTGTTGGTTTTGTTTAGTGGGCTTTTTTGGTTGGGTTTGGTTTGGTTTTCTGCTTGGGTTTTTTTTTGCTTTTTTGTTTGTTTTTTTTTTTTTTTTTTTTTTTTTGGTGGCGTTTTCTTTCTCCCCTTGTTCCCAGTAAATCAGAGCCTATCTCATTTTCTCAACAATGCATTGCAGCTTTTCTTTTCTGCCTAAATTTGGCCCTCAGCATGGCAGGAAGATTTCAGAGACTGAATTATGAACATCCTGGTTTGCATGATTTAACTTTTGCTTCAGAACCTCTCTCTTACCCCACTGCTGCTTTGAAAGTGCTAAGAGGTTAAATCTTCGACTTTACATACAGTCTTAGTCATCTGCTTTCCATATCAGGATATATGTGGTGAGGAGATCACAGAAATATGCTTGCAGGCCCCCTCAGTTATTTGTTTTTACAAACAGATTTTGATTTTAAAAATTTGCTTCTGCCCAGAAGAATTAGCTAAGGAATGCATCTCTCTTTAATTGAGAGATCATGTTTTATGAATTACACTATTTCTGTATATTTGTGCTGGAATCAGATTTTAAATCTAAGATAACTAAATTAAGAGATAATAGCAGAATAACACTAAATAGGGAATTCATCAAGGCAAACAGTCTACTGAAGCAAGAATTGTCCTTATACCAGGAGACTTAAATATATCTCATATTACATAATGACTGTTGACCTTCCAATGACCTTAGTAAATATTTCCATTTAAATTATTTTGCAGTGATTACATCTATTTTTATTATTGTGGGGGTGTGTGTGTCTATGTGTGTGTGTGTTCTGTTTGTCAATAGTGTTTGTTATGGGAGTGTAGTTTAAATTATTGGGGTTTTTTCTTTTATTGTTTCTCTTTTCCAAAAGTTTTGAATTTTCTTCATTCAGTTTAATGCTCTCTAATTTAATTTCTGAAAATCAGGTCAAAATTGTAACTGACACAATTCATCTTTGTAAACCAAGCTCGATGTAAAAATCCCTAAGTTTTTGGGGTTTTTTTTAAGTGGGAAATAATGTGTTCAAGTATAATTTCCATATACACAAACAGTTCACATTGGCACACAAGCATATATTTTTTAATCTAAAATAATAGGTTTATTTCAATGTATTAATGTAGGACAATGTACTGGGGATGAGTATTCCAGAAATCTCCAATGATTTTGCTTTACTATGCTATCAGTGTTTATTCCAAGCAATCTTTTTAATTCTGAGCTTCTATTTTGTATACATTTCATGCTCTTTAAAATTTTCAGTGAGATTGGTATCGTTATGGTTCCTAGGCTTTGGGAAAATAGAAATCCTATGAAAATAGTTGTGTCTTGATAAGGAAAATAGGCATACTGAGAATCACTGAACAATTACATATTTTCTGTCAAAATTCTCCCAGTAAACCATGGAATAAACCCTCTTAAACACATACAAAAATTATAATTTTTAATATGATTTGGTTCAGTTCATCAGCAAAAAACCCATTTCCCAAAACGAAGAGCTGTTGAAATTGTAAATTTGTACTGGAAATCCCCTTTGATGGTTTTGGTCATGTGCAGCTCTTTATTTGGCTGCAAACTAAACAGTTGGATCAACACCTTCTTTCTAGAGAGCATGAACACGAGCAAAGGGGCTGGAAAAACACTTTGTTGTCTTGCTTCTGAGTTCTCCAAGGAGTGGGACAAAGCCTTGATCTAGTGAAACTAGGCACAGTGTATCTTTCCTCAACAACTCAGATCCTGGTAAACTTCAAAAAATAGCATCATATTCACACAGGTCTTAGAGCATCCCACCACATAAGTGCTCTCTCCTCATGTCACAGCTGGGACTGAATCTTATACCAGAGACAACTTCCTCTTGTTCACAGGAATTTGTTAAAAGGAGGGATCAGTGGGGGAGAAAACACAGTAATTCTTCCTTCTCTAGAAGATAATTCATATTGTCCTGCTTTGTTCATTACACAAATTGCAAATATAGATATGCTGTAGTTTTTAAAAGAAGCTGTAAACAAGGTGATACCATGATTATAAGTCATCGTGTCAACACTGATGAAAATCACCATGTTATCATAAACAGCAGTTTCACCTAAGCATAATTTTATCAAGAGTTGGAAGACTTTTTCTGGCAACAGCAAACTCTTTCAGGTGCATCAGGCTTCTCTTGTCAATGAGAGTTGGTTCAGGATAGCACACTGGATACAAACAGCAACCACAACCAGCCATCTGTGCTTTTAAATGAGGTTTTCCAGGTTCACATCCTCATCAACACAAGTAATTGTACTCATTGCAGAAATCAGCTTGAAAGTCAGCTGAATATACCTGAGAGAGTGTGTTTGTACAATAAACTCCAGGACTGAATCTCCACCTGCGCATACTTTTTGTCAGTTTGTTTTCAGTATCTTTGCTAAAGAAGTTGACCTCAATATTTTGTAAGCATTTTTATGAGCATTATTTCCCTTTCAGTGTTAAAGAAAAAAAATTTCCAGATGCTCCATTGCCTTGATATGCTGCATACACTGACTCCTGTGTCCTGCAAAATTTGATTGTTCAATGGAGAATAATCATTAAAGGTTTTTCTTGAAGAAAAACTATTTTTGAACTAGTCTTTCAATCTGTTATTTCTTTCATGCAACTACCACAGATGATCTTTATGTATTTTTTAAAAAAAAATCAAAATGAAATTAAAAACTCTAACGTGTCAAGCTTTTAAAGCTCATTAAAAACAAAACAATCTTAACAGAAACCATTAAGACAAATAGAGAGCAGCCCAGAGGGCACAACAAGTCTCCAGCTGGTTGGACATCTCTGCAAAGAGAAAAGGGAAAGACAGTTTGTCTTTCTGAAATGTACAGCCAGAACAGACCTCCCAGACCTAAGAATAGGAGTTATAGATTATGCTAGCATAGTTGAATACAGCGCTGTAATTTCTGCAGAGCAAGCTGCTTCTACCACTCTACTTGAGAGTTTCCACCCAAACATGACAAAGATAATAGGAGTAAAATAGGATAATTATTCATGTAGGTAACTTAGTAATACAGTAATTTAGGAAAAAAAAAAAAACCCTCATGAAAAGAATATGTAACACTGGAACTAATCAGGTCAGATGTTCATAATGAAAAGCCATTGCTGGACAATAAAGTAGCATCAACAAGGAACACACTGACCAGGCTTGAGTGAAAATTAAATCCAAAGAAGAATAAAATAATCTCAAATCCTCAGTATACTCAAATTCTCAGTGAACTAGAGTTTTCCTCTCAGTGCTTGGAATGCAACTGCTTTTAGGATTAGAAACAAGAATAAGTTCAAATGGCTTCCTCCTGAATACTCAGTTTGTATGAAGCCAGTCAGCCAACAATGCAGACTGATGCATTTGTTTTGTGTCATTTCAAACACTATCAGTTTGATATAATGTGGCTACTGTTCTTCTTAGGGCTTGCTTAACTTTCACACCACAGTTTCAAACACGTGCTTGATCTTAGTAAGAACAGAACCAAGGGTATTTAGTCCAAAGGGCTCAGCCATGCATTTGGTGCAGAAAGCTTTCCTTGGTTGTGCAACCACATTGTAGAACAGAGGACCACTGAAAGTGGCCTGGCCTCAGTCATGCTCTCTCCCCGGGAAGGTTCTAAACATGTGAACTTCCAATGAAATTGAATTGTAATGAGATAGGGAAGAATTTTATTCGACTACAAAATGTCCTTTAAGCCATCTATTCATTTGTGTCTGCTTGTCTTCTATTTATTCCCAAATGTGGAGATTAGGTAACAGATTGCATTACCATGTGAAACTGAAAATGCAAATAATTTGCATTTTTTAGCACTTTTGTATGAAAGTTCCACAAAATGAGAGTGTGAATTGTGATTTATGTTTGTATTGAAACTAAGTCGGATCCTGCTTTGGGAAAGGCAAAAAATAATTCCTCTAAAATCCCTCCTGCAAATTGTACATAAATGTTAAACTAATGTGTTAATACTTTAAACTATTCTGCACAAAGACTTTCACTTTGTGTTTGCATCTAGATATAAGGTATGTCTATTTTGACTCAAAGTTGCAGATGAAATATAAAAGAATTTCAGGTACCTAGTTTGAGCAAGACAGTGACTGCAGTTAGTGAAGCTATAAATGTCTACTAAATAATCACACAGAAAAACCTCTACATGCAAGCCAAATATCTTTAAATTTCACACTTATGAGATGAGACATTTAAAACACAACATAACTTTCCTGTCATCTTCAATTCCAGTAGAAGTTTGGGGAATATATTTTTTAAAATACTGAAGCGGAACATCCACCTAATGGTCTTTGTGATGTGTTCAGAAAATGTGCAAATACAGGCTATCATTAAGTTTTTATCTATTTAAAATTAATTCTGTTAAGGACAATGAGAAATGGAAAAAAATCAAAGACCTTATTTTTATCTTAACCATCAATTAGTTTGTATCACTGTGGCCATCTGTGTCTTCAAGGTTTTGACATATATGATGGTAATATTTTTGCTGAATGCATATTGTGGTTTAGATTTAAGGGGGCCCCGGGGAGGGTTCCCCGGAAGCCCCCCGGGCTCTAGGTTCCTTGGTATTTGCATGCAGGCAAGGCAAGGAGACTCTAGACGGCTGGTGAGGTGCTGATGAGGTGAGGATTTATTTGGAGTTCGACCCCAGGAAGGCAACATGGTTACTAAGGGAGAGGGGGAAGGAGGGGGAGACGGGGAAGGGGAGAGGGAAGGGGAGAGGAGCAGAGCCTCCAGAGGCCTCCAGGGCAAAGAGAGAGAGCCCTCTCCGTTTGCACCTTTATCAGGGAGTTTTGAAATGGGCGTGGATAGATTCTCAGGCTAATGGGTTTAGAGATACACGATACTTCAAGGGAGGTTACAGACTTGGGATAAACTATACACTTTCCAGGGGTGAGCCAGAGCATACCATTTCAATAAAATGCAATTCCACAAATTCACCCTTTTTTCGTTAAAATGTGAGAAGAGAAATATGACATATGACAATTAACAATTTAAAAATGAAACTAATTACACAGTTTTGCAGCATAAGAACAAACGCAATTGCAGTAAGGATTATGCTATACTGTGAGCAGTATATCTGACTTTGCAATAAATGGGTTATGTGGGTTTATATTGCAAGATTTAAACAAATTAACAAATTTTGTTTAGCCTTTTCAGCGTGACTGGCCTAATGGTGTCTAGCCTTTTCCAACTGGATTTTCAAACTACCATAGCCCCCAGTTCTAGGCTATGGTGCTGACTTTTGCTCCTGTTGTAGGGACAGGAAAACACTTGGAGTGTCAATGTGCTCTCTGAGAGTCGACAGGCTCTGTCACGGCTAGCCCAGAGCAGCGACAGGTGCCATAGGGGGGGTCAGTCTGCGAGCAACGCAGGCAGTACTGACTCCTGTGAGTTCTTTGCCTAGCAGAGGCCATGTGAGCGATGGAGATTCGACAGGCAGTGGAAGGAAAGGAGGAAACAAATTCCAGACGAACAGAGGGTTTATTACAAACACCTCTCCAGCCCGGGACTGTTCGGGTGGAGGGGGGTGCAGGGGGTTTTTGTCCGAGGGAGTCGGAGGGGGGGCAAAGGGGGTGGTCAGCCGCTGCTAGCCAACCAGGGCAAGTTGCTAAGGGATCCGGGGGTAGGGGAACATATTTTGGGCTAATCAGGAGAGAGTGGGAGGGATTTTACAAAGGCGGGAGAAATGACAGGCAGCTAACCGTGTGCTGCATAACAGGTGCAGGAGTCATGTGAGTTAAACAAAGGAACAATCGGGGGTGGGGTACAGAGAACCCAACGAGTACAAAATTATACAAAGCATAACTGATTAAATTAACACACTGCCACATTGGAGTTCCCTGGGCTCTACACAAGGCTTCAGATTCTCACCCATGGATCTGAGCCAAATTATTCTTTTCACTTTCCAACTGGTTCAACTAAAGGAGCCACACTCTGCATGCAATTGTTTATATACGTTTATAAGTACCCATTGCGGATTTTTTTTGTCTATATTTGCTCTAGAAGTGTCGGAGACTTAACAGAAGACCCCCAGTTTTAGGTCATCAAAAGAAAAACAAAAAAAATAATAATTTTTTTTCCCTTTTTTTTTTTCCAAAATACTTTCTCAGACACCATTTTAGATTATCAGTCACCCTCAGAACTTACTGAGGACAGCATAAACCCAAAAGCAATTCTGATTCAGTAGTCTACTACTGAATCGCGCTTTACAAGAAAACAATTCAAAAACTGCTTCCCATGGATTTACCTTTGTGATTGAAGAGGCCTCTGCTTTCTAAAACTGAAAGCGGGACAATCTGCAATATGAGCACACACAAAAACTTGAAAGGCATAATTGTAAAACTACTTCATGGGGATGGGAAGGAAATGGAAAAATAACAGGTTTTGGGTTTTAGGGTTGGAGAAGTAGGGGGTTGGATCGCCTTGCTGTTTGGCCAGAACGGCAAGGGTCAGGGGCAGAATAACACGGAAAGGAGATCATAAAGTAGAATTAACAATTATACAAGGCTGTAAAACTGGTATTACAAATTTACTTTAGCTTTGGATTTTGGTTTCTTAGCTTTTACTTTGTGGGACTTGGAAAGCGGAAGGTGGGAACTAGGAGCTGGAGGGGAAGCACGTGGCGATGTCGGCTATGCGGCCACAGAGCACCTGGCGGCAACTGTGCCATGCTGGGCTTAGCAGGACGGGGTTAACTTTCGGGGGTTTGTTTAGGGAAGGTGGGTTAGGGAGAAGGAGCAGCGAGGGAAAGAGGAAGTAAGGGTAAGGAAGGAGGTCACAGAATTTACAAAACTAAGTTTTGGGAGGTGTGGGGCTTGGGCAAAGTTGAAGACTGCTTTTTTTATTTTTTTCTTTGATGGCTGTCTCACTGAGTTCTTTTCGCTGCTGTCCAGGGTGTTGGCTGCTCTGGCTGAACAGTCTGCACGGTCTGCAGGGTCTTTCTCACCGCCGCTGCCGGACGGGGGGGGGCTGTTTCGGCCCCGTTGTTGCAGCAATGGCGCCGCAGGCGGCGGGCCAGGTGTGCTTTGCGTGGCTTCTCTGGGTGCTGAGGCCCGCGTGCGCGCAGCAGCGGGACTTGGGCTGCACCAGCTCTCGGGCCAGAGCCGCGGCGGCGATCTTGCTGTGCCGGGGCCGCGCTGCCCCTGGGCTGCTCCAGTTGCACTGCACAGCCCACACTGGGGCTGCGCCGCCCGCGCCACCGTGGGCTGGAGCCCCAAGGGGCCAGGACTCAGGTCTGCTCCACGCTGGCTGGAGGTGGTGGAACGGCGGCATGGTGGCTTGCGGGGTCTCTGTGCGGTGGGGGAGGGGCCGCCCGGGGCCACGACTGCGGCTCTGGACGGCCGCTTCGCCAGAGACGGTGTTGAAGCGGTGTTCTGCGGGGTTCTGCACTGTGCTGGTGGTGCAGTGGTCTATCTTTGTCTTAGGGTCATTGGTGCTCTTGCCCCACATTGGGCACTGTGATAAACGCCAGTCACTCGCTTCTTGAAATTTATGAAAATTTAATAAAGAATAAAAATTGGTTACAAAAAATTAATACAATAATAAAAGTTCAAAAAGTTTTCAGAGACAGGACAAATAATGAGACAATAAGAGCAAAGAAAAAAAAAAAAAAAAAAAGGCAGTCCGGACTGTCGTGCCCCCTCCCTCCCAGACAAAGGCTAGGAAAGAGAAGGGCACTCTTCAGGAGGAATGTCCTCTTTTTGAAGACCAAAATTTCACGATTATGCAATCTTTATCTTAGGACAGACCCGTTTGCCCAGAGTCCCCCTTCTAATCCTTGGCGTCCAGGAGTCTGGCTTGACCAGGTGGCTCATGTGGATTCAGTCTGGCTTGACCAGGTGGCTCCTGTGGATTCAGGGAGATATGCCTCTTGTCTTCTGATAATTCTAAGGGGGGGTTCTCTTCTTCTTGTTGTAACTGTTATCTCTGTTGAGAAACACCTCCGGGCCTCTCCTCTTTTTTTTTTCTTTTCTTGAGCTAAAGAAAATATCTTACACACAATTCTTTTATTACTAAAACTTAATGTTAAAAACTACATTTACTATATTATTTAAATGTTAATATTGCATAACTTTTCTACCTAGCATATTACATATAGTAAATATCTGCGTAGAGCCACACACACAATATGCCTTTTTCACAGGCACCATTTGTTGTAATTTAGATTTAGGGGGGCTCCCCGGGAACCCTCCTCAGGGACCCCTCTAAATCTAAATTACAACAAATGCATAGTGAAAACATGTATCATCTGCAACCAACAGTCATTTCTGAACACATGCCAAGAGAATGCTGCCCATGGTAAGAAGCAAGAAAAAACTTGCTGCTTTTTCCTTCGAGGACAATTTTTTTTTTTTCATAAATAGACAGTTTGTTGGGATGACTGTCCCACAAGGAGACTGAACAGCAGCAGAGGAGAATTGGAGTGTAATTGGAGTGGTATGGCAATTCTGCATACACAGTGGGATTGGCCACCATTGTTAGGAAATAAACAGTAGCCCTCATTATAAATTTCACTTCTTGCACAGCTCCTAGCACCCTCAAGACAAACTGAGCAAGGCAAATGTGAGGCAATTTTTTGCCCTTAATAAAGCAAATGTAAAAGCCTTATACACAGTTAAAAGATGGGCTTGTTTTGAGAGCAAATGATCTTTTCTGAGAAGCTGAAAAGCAACTTACTTCTTGGTTTCTGACTTTGAATAACCTCTTTCCTTTAAATTAAACTTGTACCTCGAAAGTCACTATGTATTTAACCTTCCTAATAACACCATATGTAGGAGTGTATACTTACTTGATATAAAAAAATTCTCCTCCTCTACTACCCACACAAAAAGAGCTACTGATGATAATTTCAATCTTTAGATGCTGTTTAGAAAAGTAAGGAGGAAAAAAGTTTCATAATGGATTAACCTTCACATCTTGTCTGAAGTAGGGAGTCCTGTAGAAATGAATAATTGACAGCTTCTGGCTCTTTCAAATTCATGAAAACTCCCCCCATTTTATGGCTTCAAAAATCCTGCTAATTTGATTTAAACTGTCACATTTCTTCCAACAAAGTCCATTTGCCACTAAGGTAGGAAAGTAAATTCAAAGTATAGCTATGTTTTCCTGCATCTATATATCGGGAAGACTAATATGGCTAAAATGCTCTGAGAACTATACAAAGCCAATGAACTAAAACAATAGAGACAGATGTCAGAGAACAAAAGCAATATGGAGAACATTTTTACATTCCACTCTACGCTAGCCCTCTAAAGCTGAAAGCAATCACCTACATTTTACACTGGACACTTTTTCAGTGGGCAGTGTTGGTTTTAAACCAAAATGATAAAGGCTCAAATGCAGGAAGTGGATTTTCAGTAAGTTCCTTTGGGACACAGTTAACCCATGTGCTTGTCCATATTAGCCAGTATGTGCAAGCAGAAGTTCTTTGCTCTTACCAGAGGCAAGAATTCGGCTCCTACTTTTCATTGAATTTGACAACACTGAGATTTTTATAGGTTTCAGACTAAGCAAAAATTGATTTCTCTTTTTCAGTCATACCAGAAAGGAAATAAGCCAGCTTCATCTTGCAGCTCTAAAAGCACCAAGGAGATATATCTATATTTTAAAGCATGTATGAAAAGGAGAGCACAGAATTTGAAGTGGCCCTTTGACACATCAATAAATCTCATCTAATCAGCATAGTTAATTTTTCCTTTTACTCCAATTCAGTGAATAAAGCCAGTGTGATCTTTGCAGCTGCTACTTTTCAATACAGATACTCAAAGATACACATCCAACAATATGTCCTGGAAACTTTTAAATGTTCTAAAGTGTTGTAAAGGAATAAATCACACAGCAACAAATCCATGGTACCATGGGATTTGGAGACAAGGTCTGTGAATATACACTGTTATTAAGAGGAACTGAGGAATCCTGAAAACACTTTATATTACCCCTTTTCTTTCCTACATTTTTAAAATAAGTACATAGTCTGCAAGTAGAATATGCTTTTTTTATCTTGGGTTACCTTAGGGTAATCAAAAAAAAAAAGCTCTCCTTTGCCATCAACTGCAAAGAAGTATAAATATAAATAGGATATAAATATGCTTACAGCAATAATTTTGATAAAAATATTAATATATCTTATAGCTAATTATGACAAATGAATAGTTATCCAGTTGTATGCTTTCAACCAGAAAATGCAAGTCTTTAGTTTCCTACTACATGAGGCCTCACATAAGTAAATACAAAATCTAAAAAATCCCCAAACCAACAACAACCCCCCCCCCCAAAAAAACCAAAACAACAAAAACAACCCAAGAAATTTAATTTTAAAGCAACAGAATTTTTTACATAATAATGCTACTACCATTGCCTCATTGCCTCAGCAAGGAATTGTATCACAGGCAATGTCTTCAAGTGCCATGAATAACAAACATCTTGATCTTGAACAAGTCATATTTTCTTTATGCCTTGGTTCTTTCTGTGCAATACTGGAATAGTAACACTTTCTTCTTCTCTCATAGAGGAGCTATTAAGACAAGCATATTAAGAGCTGTGAATGATTTCCAGGTAGATCACTGTAAATATCTGATTAAATATGATATTTAGCAAGATTTATGCCTCGATGATAGGGAAATTTATTTATTTGTATGAAGGGAAACCAAATGTGGGTTTTCTCTTCAACAATTTTCTTATTCGCCCATCCTTTCCATTGAATATTTTACTTAAGTTCTTCTGTAACAGTTATTGTTAATAATGTGATAATAACAGTGATAATGTGTTAATAACAGTGATAAATTACCACCTCTCAAGGGTAGTCTGACCTGCATCCTTTACCTCTAACGAGTGTAGTCTTTCCTGTTTGGGTAGTTTGGGAGGGAAGGTTAATATAACCTCACCAGCCTCACATTCAGTGTGCTTATGTAGGGAATAGTTCCAGGCTGAAATCCCATTTTTGAACATTCCAGTTCTACACTTGACATAAATGGATCCTGTGACAAGCCACTGCTGTGGCTGACCCCAAGGTGAATTTTTTTCACTGTCTTGGGTTGAGAAATGTAACCAAAAATGTGTATTCTATTTTTATCTGTTGAAACCAGTTGGGAGATATTGTTCTTTATCTCTTGTAACTCTAGGGGGGGAAAGAGGGTGGATGCCTTCTGTTAATGGGACAACTAATAACAGCAGATAAGGCAATGCCTTCTTCTCTCTTCCTCCCGCACCCATCCTCCTCCGAGGGATATCACCTGTGAATGGGCCATTTAAGGCCTCTCACATGATTGATAACATTACTTCATTCCATTGTGAGATGCTCCACCCAGTGGGAGGAGCCAAAGCCTTTCCACCAGCATAAAACCTGCAATCCCAAACACCAAGATAGCCAGTTTTTCCACTGAATTCTCGGAGGAGGACTGGAACCATCTCACCAGCACTGGACCCTCTTTTTTCTACAGGATCATCTCTACTTCACAGAACATCTGTTATTCCAGGGGGACTTATTTCAGACTGCTTCCAACACCCTGACAACAGGGTGTCAGGCCGTATCTCTGACTCTGTCAGGGTTTTCTAGGACTTTTGTTTGTTTGCTTTTTTGGTTTTTTTTGTATTGCATTTGTATTTTTTAAATATTCCTAGTAAACAACTGTTATTCCTATTCCCTTTTTTTTTTTTTGCCTGGAAGCTCCTAATTGCAAAATTGTAATAATTTGGAGGGAGGGGTTTTTACATTCTCCATTCCAAGGGAAACTCCAGTTTTCCCTGACAGATAGCTGTCTTTCCAAACCAAGGCAGTCACATCAGTTTGGGAAACATTTTGAGGGCAATTACTTAGAGCAGAGCTGCCCAACTATCACACAGAGACAGGGGAAGGAGAAATCACTTGCAAGGTCTGCTTGTGTAAGGACATATAAACGTTGTCATTGGCTTAACTGACTGTATGAATGGCTAAAGTATAATCTCCCTCTCTGTTCTTTTTAAAGGAGAAAAATGAGAAAAGAATCACCACAGAATCCCATTTAAAATCTGCAAGTCACTGTAGCTAAATGCTATATATAGACAGCATTTCCTTCAGGAATGAGTGAAGAAATGTCATTATTTCAGCTGTGGCTGTGTGAGCAGGCAGAAACAATTGAAAAGTGCTGGAGCAGAGATCCCTAAATGATCTAGAAAGAAATGCTATCTGAGTAGGCTATTCTTTTAATGTCCAATTCTCTACCCCACTGATGCTCCAGTAGGACTTTTTTTTTTTGCAGTTCTACTTTAGTCTTTGTTTCAGTTTCAGAAATCAGAATAATACCACACAGCAAGGGGATAGTACCATTTATGCATGATCCAACAGTGAGAGATTTCCTCGAAGTATCATGAGAATTTTGTGCAATGCCGCTCAGTCTCTCTCATGGCCCCATCACTGAAATGTCAAGTAGCTTGTTGGAATGGATCCTTCTGCTGTGGATGAGTTTGTAAAACCTAAGCTTTTTTACTATATTGGATGCAGGAGGGCTAAAATACCAAAGGAGCTGGTCAAGCTTTATCTCATTCCAGCTTGCTCTTCTCTTATAGGCCCTGATGCTTGTGTTAGTTCCACTTCCAAGCTACATGCTGCCAAATGACAAGAAAGAAATCAAGTCATCTATGAGTCAGTCTCTACTCTTTTCAGCTTGCTAACTGGGGCAACAGAGGTGTAGTACTTCGATATTTAGCTGGGTTTTAGCCTGCTCTTAAACAGACAAAATAGAAGAGAGAGAAGTATGTAAAAGCCTGGCTTTGAAGACAAAGTTATCAGCAATGTTACCCTATCTCTCTGTATCAGGATGCACATTAAAGACACATGCAGGAGAGGAAGTTGCATTATATACATGAGCATGGGTTTTTATTGTTCATTGTTTGTTCATTATTTCTCTTTGTCTCCTCAAAAAATCTGCTCCCTGTCCTAAATGTTCATTCTAATAGCTAAGAAATGGAGACTGAATTGCTTTCCAGCTTTAATTATGAATCCGCAAGTGAAGGAAAAATGTTTTGTCTGCAGTTTCTGGATTTTTCTAATAGCAAAAATTGCTTCACATAATTCATTTATGTAAATATTCCCATGGAGTAACTACGTCAAACTACTTGGCAACTTAGAACTGCTATGCTTGTGTTACTGCAAAGCCTCCTGA